>NC_090653.1:264538703-264886711 GCF_040937935.1 Hyperolius riggenbachi
AGCTGGAAACAAACAGGTTTCCTCTTGTTGTAAAGGTAGCAAACAGCAACTGTAACAGCGATGAACTGCTTTGGCCCTTTGGTTCAAATAAAAGGATTTTCCGGATCTGCTTCAAGATTTGAATAACTCACTCCTGTGAGTATCTGAACAGGTATCAGACTTGCATCTCCATCAAATGGACCTCGGATACATCAGCTCGTCATTCAACGACACATCGCGGTTTTAGGCTCATCTGGACCCTCTAGGATAGGAACATCTATCTGGTCATGATGAACTCCGCGGTATCCGGTAACATCAGGGATGCTGGATCTGGCATCACACTTGCTCGGCATTCTTCCCCAAGATTAGGACTGCGTAAAGGATGGCAATCGTCAGGTGGGGCATCTTTGCGCCGGTATGACATCTTTGTGTCTATGTGGACTCTAGTAGAGATTAACACATCATTAGGTATACCTGTCAGGAGAAAAATAATCTGTTAGCACACATTTCCAGATTGCTCAATTCTCCGCAACTGTGAGCTAGGGTGACATATACGCAACTGATTAATATGCACCCATTTTTCAACAAAGTCATCCCCCTTAGGGATCTTAACCTTATAAACCACAGGAGACAACTTATCAGTGATTGGATATGGGCCCTTCCATGAAGGGAGGAACTTCTTCTCCTTTACCTGGTCTCTGGCGAAATTGTACAGATACACCTTATCGTCCACCTGATACTCCTTTTGCGTAGTTTTGAGGTCATAGTACGTTTTTGTACTGACTGCGGCTTTTTCGATGTTTCTTTGAGCAAATGCAAAGGCATGCTGGAGGTGCTTCCGTAAGTTCTCCACATATTGATGTGCAGTAGTTGCATTCATCAAGTTGTGATCTGAGGTTTTGTAAAGCAAATGCTGGGGTAACACCATCTTTCTACCTGTGAGCATCTCAAATGGAGAAAGTTTGGTTGCTGCGCTTGGAGTAGCTCTAATAGCCATGAGAACTAGTGGCAGCTTGACATCCCAGTCTTTACCTGATTCGCTAACAAATTTTTTCAGGATATTTACAATAGATTGATTGTAACGCTCCACTCCACCACTAGAGGCTGGTCGGTAAGCTATGTGTAGCTTCCGTTTTACCCCTAGGATTTCCCACATTTTGGTCATTACTTCACTGGTGAAGTGACTTCCGCGATCGGATTCGATGCGCTGTGGAAGACCAAATCGGGAAATATGTGGTTAATAAGCAGTGATGCGCACACACTGGAACTGCATGTTTTACTGGTAGACATTCTACCCATTTAGTGAACAGGCATGTTACGGTTAACATATACCGGTTTCCTTTTGAGGACGTTGTTACTGGACCAATAAAATCGATCTGGATGTCTGACCATGGCATAGCTATGCCTCTTTTCATCAGCGGTGCCCTGTGAGTGGGACCTTGTGCTGGAATTGAGGGCATATCAAACATCCTTGACAATATGTCCTGACATCCTGTAACATGTGTGGCCAGTAAGCGTAGTCCCTTAATAACTCATACGTTATTTTCTCTCCTCGATGACCAGCTGTCGGGGCATCGTGGGCATGTTGCAACATTAGACCCCGATATGCTGCGGGTACTACCCATTGTGTAATACCATTTTTCGAGGTTCGTATCAGCAATCCATCCTGTAATGAAAATTGTGACACACCTTTCATCAGAATACGTAATTCTTCGTTGTCACTGCAGTCTTCCACGGTGATGGGATAATCATGTGGACTTCCAATGTGTTTATAAAACAAACCAATAACGGGATCCCCCTTTTGGCTCGCAATGAGATCCTCATTAGGAGAATCTTGACACCACATTGCCACACTGGGTTGAGACTCCTTTTGGGCCTGCCCCCTAGTGGTGACATTTACTTCGATAGTTCCCATGAGGTCATTGATATCGAAGATTTCACCATCAATGGCTGCTTTCTTAGCGAGGGAATCTGCTAGATCGTTCCCATCTTTATCAGCGCCAGGGTGTTTCGAATGACCCCTTACCTTTTTCCAATAAATGGTAAGGTCGTGGGTATTAACCAGTTCATCAATTTTACAAAACAATTTACCATGTTTGACTGGCTTTTTGTTACTCCTTGTCATACTAGTTCTTTTCCAACTGGGAAAATATTCTACAAAACTGTTTCGAACATATTCAGAATCTGTTATCAAAACAAACTCCTTAAGATCATGTTCGATAGCCATTTGTATAGCTTTGTACACGGCAGCGAGTTCTGCGACCTGGCTACTTTTGGGACCAATTTTGTATCCCGCAGATATCTCTGGAAATATGTTATTCCATACGATACCGATACCTGCAACCAGCATCTTTTCATCTCCTTCTGTGTGAAAAGAACAGCCGTCAACATATGCACATGGTAGTGATTTGCAGTACTCCTCTTCATAGGATTTATATGGAGATAGAGATTGCTCTTCCAGAAAATCGTTTTCTGGTGGCTCATCTTTATGTTCCACATGAGTACAATCATGGAGTTCAGCTAATCCTTGAGCAACTGGATTTTTAGTATCCTGTTTATATTTGATTTCCAATGGCCATCCCATTAGGGACATTGTCCATGCCGTTATCCTACTGTTTGACAGGTTACCTTCTTTTATTTGATCACTTTGTAAATATTGTAGTGATTGGTGTGCAGTTTCCACAATGATCTTTTCACCTTGAATAAAACTTCTGAAATATTGCAAAGCCCACACAGTTGCTAATAATGCCTTCTCGCAATTATTAAATTTGATTTCAACTGGTGATAATGATTTGCTGGCATAAGCAATTATTTTATTCAGTCTTTCTTGCTTTTGGAAAAGAACTGCACTTACACTCTTGTCGGTAAAACCTGTTTCAACATAGAAGGGTTTACCACCTTCTGGATAAGCAAGGCATGGGGCCTGTATGAGTTTTGCTTTAAGCTCAGATACAGCTTGTTCATGGCACTCATTCCATTCCCATTGTACTCCTTTCTTTAGCAGCTGCAATAGCGGCTTTGTAATCTCAGCATAGTTATCTATGAACTTGCGAGAATAATTCATCATCCCCAGGAATGATCTCAGTTCCTTGAGATTTGTGGGGGACTTCGTATTTTTGATTGCTTCCACTTTCTTTTTCTGTGGATTGATTCCTTCTGCAGTAATTTCATGTCCTAGGAAATTTACTTTAGATCGGCACCATTGAGCTTTCTGTAGGGAAAGTTTAACACCTGCTTCTCTTAGTTGATTCAATACATATCTCAACTCTGAAATATGTTCCTCAAAGATTGTACTTTTGATAAGGATATCATCGACATAAGTTAGGGTACCTCGTTCAGCTGCATCAGGCATTGCTTTGTGCATGAACACAGCAAATTCGTGGCCTGCGTTGATGTATCCGAAAGGCGTACGGGTCCACGCAAATTGTCTATTACCGAATGTGAAGGCCAGTTTGTATTGATCCCTTTCATCCACTTTAATTGTCCAATATCCTTGTGCGCAGTCAAGGGCTGTGAATATTTTAGACCCTTGGATTTGCGCCAAGCATTGGTCAATGTATGGTACAGGCCAACCCGACATGTAGACACGTTTGTTTAACTGTCTCAAGTCTGAGCATAGACGGAACTGACCATTCGGTTTGAGAACTCCGAGTACTGGATGATTGAAGGAACTGTGTACTGGGCGGATAATACCTTTCTTTTCCAGGTTCTTAACAATTTCCGATAATGACTCGTAGGCTGCTAGCGGAAGTCGATATTGTTTGATAAACACAGGGGGTGCATCTGGATCAGTCAGGATTCTCGTAACATGCAGGTTAGTTTCCCCACAGTCATAAGAGTCCTTGGCAAACATGTCCTGGAAATCCCAGAATAGTTGCCTTAGCTGCTGTCGTTCTGATTCATTAGAACATCCATCAGCTATAGAGAGCTGTTCTTCCACCCGTTCATGAAATTCTGGGAAAATCTCAGGTTGACCTACCTCATAAGCTTCTTCAAGCCTATTAGTTAAGTCATTTGGGGTGTAACATGCTTGATCCTTACCCTGCTGGAGTGATTGATACTCACTTTCATTGATTTCATGGTTAAAAATCAATGATGTTTCCTCGACATGACATGTACCTTCCTCAGGACTGAAAGGATAAATAGAGTGTATGCTGAATAATCCTTCAGGTGTTGAGAAATATTGTTGGTGCACTATTTGTTCTTCTGTCAAATATTCATCAGGTATTATTCCAATGACTTCATTTTGGAATCCAAAAGTGTAATATTCTGAGTCAATGGCTAAGCCAATCATTGTATCCTCCTGTAACGTGATACTATGAGGGCTCATGTTTTGCATGACCATATATAATGGTTCCTGATGAATATTTATTAGGGGAATTGGTTTTACCTTCAACCCCAATTGTTGCATCCGATTGGATAAACTAATTAAGGCATCTGCATTTCTCATCTTTTGACCCTTCTTTACTCGAATGGGTAAAAGAAATGATTTGCAACCTTCAGGGATTTTTACTTTTTCAGCGACAGTGATATCCACTGCATATGGTATCCGCTGTCCCCATCTCAGTGCTTGTTCTCTATCCTGGAATTCCTCTGGGTTTCCGGATAATTTGGACCACAGAACATCATTAACCAGATCAACCTGTATGGCAAATCGGTGAATAATGTCGTTTCCTAAGTACATTTGGTACTGTGGTTCCTTTAACACACTGAAAACATGTTTTGCAGATTTGTTTCCTAGAGACACAGATAAGATGCATTTTGCAATCACATTATGACTCTGGTTATCGTTATCCAGATCGTGGATCCATTCCTGTGGGGAAATGAATTTGATTACCTGAGGGTCGGTAACCTGCTTCAGCAGTCCTAGGCTTATGTAGCTGGACTCAGATTTGAGATCCAACTTGGCATATTTTATCCGAGCAATATTATTTACCTGCACGGGAACCAGCACATTATCATTGATTTTCTCGATTTCAACCAATGCCTGTGTATGCTTGGTTATGCCTGCCACTTCCTGGTTTCCCCCTTTAAAGGAAATAGTTAACACATCCTCTTCAAGGACTATCTTTTCAATCTTATCCTTTCGGATATTTATGATGTGAAAAGCAGTGTTAGCATTTTCCTCGGGTTTACCGTTTTTCAGGATCGTGACTTCTGGTATCTGACTGTTCCGGAAATGGATTTCAACAGAGTTAGGCCTTTCCTCAATCATATGGCAGCTACGTTGCGACTGTGCATTGCTGGAGCGCTCAAAATCAATTGGAGTATTGACTTGAGCCCATATTGCTTCATTTATGAAGTCAATTATGGAATTTAGTCGTTTGAGCAAATCGATTCCAATGATCAATCTATCATATGGAAGATCAACAATCAAAGTTGGATGTCTAATGACCTTTTTACCAATCTTATATGTCAGCCAGGATGTGCCTTTTACTTGTAAACTATTACCACCAACGCTTATCAGCGCACCGTCAAAGGCTTTTAATCTTGGCTTCCTTTTTGATGAATCCAAGATCTGTTGGTAATAGTTAAAAGACAGAATAGTAACCTGGGAACCGGTATCCAGTAAACCTGGGATCGGTCCGATACATCCATCTTGTAGATGGGTATCGATAAAATACCGGCCATCTACCTGTTCAAGATTGCAAAGAAAATTGGAATGTTTTTCCATTTGTTGCTTCAGAGAATGATCTCTCTGCAGCGTCAGGGTATTAGGAACTTGTTCCTCCTGATTCTGCCTGCAAGGCATTTGGGTTCCCATGGATTCTACCACTGGGACAATCTGAACAGAGGGTACTTCATGCTCTGGCTCAAATGACATAATATCACCCATTTGTGTTGAAATATCGAGAACATTAGACTTCCCTTCCTCGACCTGGGATAGGTCGGTACATTGCAAGTCATTTTCATTAACGGTATTTAGTACTGCCATATCCGTTTCCGTATAGTGATTTGTCTCGGTTTCCTTTAATTGGCAGAGCTGGGCCCTGCCTCCCCAGCTAAAAAATCCTCATGCTGTCTTCCTGCAGGTCCCTGAGCCAACTTACCCATCATGTCACTCAATTTGTTCACTTGATCAACAAGCTGATCAAACCTATTAGGTCGGCGAGGGTTCTGGTTCCTGGGATCATATCTGTTCCCTGCGGGTGATCCACTCCTAGGTGAGTTAGGTGGTGATCTACCCCTAGGTGAATTAGGTGGGTGCTGTCTCCTTTCCCACTGCTGCCTGGGTCGGTTATCCCATTGTCTATATCTTTGGGGACGTCTGTACCCCTGGGGTTCTCTATATCCCTGGTAACCTCTATACCTTTGACTACCCTGGTTTCCTTGGTAACCCTGGTATCCTTGATACCTGCGATTGAACCGAGGACGGTAGACCTGGTTCTCAGAACCTGAGCTATCCCTATCTGACCCTTTAGGATTTTGTGGTCTGTTTTGATTAGGGTTTTGTTGCTGTCTTTGGCCCTGCTGGATAGGTACTTTTGCAGGAGGTATTTTCTTCTGTTGGGATTCAAGGTTTAGGTCCGCTTTCACTTTGGTTTCTTCTACTCTGTGCTCTGGGTACTTTCTGGTGTTCCTCCCACTTACGTTGGAACTCCCACTGATATTGAACAGCAGTGTCGCTGAGGTAACCATTTTCTCTAGGGAGTTTCCGAAGTCTAACTCATTGGCCATGCTTAACTTTATTTGGGTAGGCAATGCATCGTAATATGCCTGTTTAAAATCAAGAGACTCCCAGTTAGGATTCCGATATGCCAAACTGTAAGAGTTTTTTAGCACAGAAAGGAATTCTCGGGGGCTCTGATCGGGTCGACAAGTAAGTCGATACACATCTCGTTTTGCTTCTGAGATAGTGCGATACGGCCCAAACTCCAGCTTCACTTCGTGTGAAACTGCTTGCCATCTAATGATACCTCGCTCCTTAAATGAGGTGAAATAGTGGCGGTATCTGTCATCAAAAACCCATGGGAGAAATCTGATTTTGTCTGCTTCAGACAGATTTAAAGAGTCCATAGTGGATTCATACAACTCCATGTGGGATGCTATTTGCGCTGAACCCTTTTTAGTGAACTTTGGCACAGCGGTGTTTAAGAATTTTATGATGCTGGCCGAGCTCTGTTTTTCTTGGGGGTACTGATTATTTCCCCTATTTGACTCCCCCCTATACGTACCTTTCCCCCTTCTTGGGATAGGGCTGGATTCTCGCTTTCTCTCCTCAGCCTCCAATTCATCTGAATCAATATCAGCAAGGGAGTCGTGACCTTTATGGGAATCATCATACCTAGGGGCCCTCATTTGCATATCTCTCTCTGGAGAGGAATCCAAATGTTGATCTTTAGGGACCCTTGTACTGTCATCGATTATGGTATTCATAGTCTTACATACCGTCTCCATACGATCCAACATGCCTTGCCATTTTAGGTCATATGGAGTGAGTATTGGCGGGCAAGGGCTGGATGATCTATCGAGTCTACCTGCCTGTTGGATTTTGAAGTACTGCTGTTGTAGTTCTTCAAAATCCTGTTTAAGTCTGCGATGCGCTTCACGATTCCGTTCGGCGTCTCTTTCCAGACTTTTGATCGCTACCTCCCTGTCTGAAATATTAATCATTAATTGGTCTCTATCAGCCCTTATAATTTGAAGATCTGATTCCACATCCCGTAACTGGGAGTTCAATGATTGGACGTCTCCCTCTGTTCCTTGCAATTGGGATCTCAACTGTACAATCTCTTTTTTTCTAGACTGTGCAAGGATATCTACCTCTAATAACCCATATAACACAGAGGGTAGGGCGCCTAACAACCTCTTCTTCAGTTCGGAATCCGAGGTTATTGTGGTCATACATGAAAGATAATGATCCACCAGACCCTTAGATTGAAATATATGATCAGCTTCCTGTTTTATACTTTTCCTCATTCTGCTTATCCATTCATCTACTTCCTCATTATATTTCAGTTGTATAAATATAAATTCCACAATTTTTCGGAACGTCTGTTCCAAATGCAGTTCTGAATCACTACCTGTAGCACTCATGATTCAATAGCCAATGCAATAAAACCAGCTCAATAAAACGTTTTTACACTGTTTAAACCAGTAATGGAAAGTAAACGGATCTCGCTGGGGCCTCCAATTCTTATGTCGGGCGTTTTGTCAATGTTTGTATAACTTGTTTAAAAATAAATATAAAATCAAAAATGTAAATGTAATGCTCCTGGGAAAATAGGAGGAGCTAAAATACAAACATACGCCTAACTGTGTGAGCTTGTTTTCCGAGGTTTTACAGTACTGGTTTAAACATACAAATAAACATAGACCAATTTATAAAAATATCAATTTAATATCGAATAAATATTACAATATCAAAACAATATAAAATTGCACTTTTGATATATAACAAAACTCATAAGGTCATTCTTATAATAAGCAATGAGCTGGATAATAATTTCAGTAAAACATCAAAATGTTATTATACTTATTCACCAATACAAAAGGCTTAAACCAATTAGCAGTCAACTCAAATACAGTGCAGAGTTATGACTCATCAAATATGGCCGTCGGCCCTGTTACTCAATTTACCACAGGGTCTCTGGAGACAAAATGGATGAATTGAACGACAACAAAATGGCTGTTATCAAAATCAAAATGGCTGCTATCAAAAACAAAATGGTGGCTATCAAAAACAAAATGGTGGCTATCAAAAATCAAAATTGCGCAGTCCAAAATCAAAAATGCGCTATCCAAAATAAACTGGCTGATGTCAGCTATATCATTCAATATAACAAATTTAGGATGACTCAGTGGATCTGACGACTGGGCGTTGCCCCACAATCGCTATGCAATCAACTATAAATGACAGGAATTTTCCCACTGTCTATACTTTAACCTCCGCTGGCCTGTGATACTACACAGAGCAAGCGGGTAACATATATATAATTTTGGAATAAAATATCTATTGAGTCGTCCTAAACTTGGTTAGGTGTGGCTTGCACATGCTGCGGCAAAGTATCAAAATATCTAGAGGAGGTAGCTTGAAAGGTTTAGTTTTTTATTTATCCAAGACTGAGTTAAACAGCCAGTTATCAATGAACATATGGTAGAACTTAGGTGAGTTGTTTCCAACTTGCAACTTTGGAAAAGTTCACCCCTTTTTAAAATATCAACCAATGAAATTCAATCAATACATCATATGTTCAGATATTCTGCGCCGTAATAAGCCGTCTAACTAACAAGAAAATCAGAACTGGGTTCAAGTATAGTCACCAAGATGGCCTCTGGGCGTGTTCCTCTTAGGCGTGGCTGTGTTCAGATGGCATGAATCCTCTATGTCCTGGTCTGCTCAGATCTCCTGATGGTCTGATCCTCATCCTTGCATGACCCCTCTCATCTTATTCCCCTCACTACCTATGGTCCTGCCCAGGAGATTAAATCTTCTAGCCTATCACTGGGCAGTGGGAGTGACCAATGGGAGCTTTCTGTGACTAATCTTTAACCCAAGTGTAATACTGGCTTTCACCCTTTGTAGGTGCTGTTGGCTAACTAATCACAGACTTACTGGGATATTTGGCAAACTAAAAACAAAAATCATGTTTTATTATAACCCAACAGTGAATAAATCAATGTTATAATTCCTCTATGGATAGCTGACCTTGCTGGAATCACTGGTTATTATTTATTATACAGTGACCTTTTCTACCATATTTCGGATAGATTGGATTTGATCCAAAATCATAGTGACATATTGAAAACCACCATGTTTCCTTATATAAAACATTGTTTTTGTTAGCATGGTTTTATATCTCTTACATTATTGTTTAATATACAACACTGGTAACCATATAACATTTCTATACCATTCTGGATATATTCATTCAGGGAATCTTTATATTAACACGTATACATTTTCAATAACATTTTCATATTGTTACTGGTTTGCCCAGCTATAAGAAAAATAAAGGTATTTCCTAAGCCTTGTGTTTGTGTCTGGACTTTGGAAACACAAATATTGCATAGAAACCTTGCATGGGTTTTGGTTTCACATTCAATGTAGCCAGGTTTGAGCCATTGTATACAGATATTAGTCCATTTTTAAACACACTATTGTCACTCAGACTCCTCTTGTTTGCTATCTTGTCAAGTGTTTTGACCTAAAACAAAGAATGGTCTGATATCATTGTTCCCAGTAAGGTGAATGGGATTACCCATTGTAAATAGCACATCAGCTGACTGCCTGTTGTTCAACATCTGACCTTCCTTTAGAGACACATACAAGTCAGCCTTGCATGGCAATATTACATCGCCATATTAAAATATGCTCTGCCTTTCTCAATGATCAATGTATATGTTAACCTATAATCACCCTACATTAAGAAGTCTTTGTCTTCTGTAACCTAAGGAAAGGAAATTATTAGGTCTATGTGTATCTGATCATACACAGTTCAGTTTATTGGAAAAATGATATCCCGCCATATGGAAATCTCGACAGTACAGGTTCCCTTTAACCACTTCCCTGGTGGTGCCTAACCCTAAATCTCCCCTGGTGGTGCCTAACCCTAACCTTGGCAGTGATCCATTCACTGTTTTGCAGCTAAATAACTTCTGCAGTTTGGGTTATATAGGTTAGCTATTGATAACGTTACTGTGTGCAATAACGTCTGCTGTTTGGCATATGAACGGCGCTATTGATAAATAACGTTACTGTGTGCCGTTTTTCTTCTTCTTTCCCTGTGCGCCGTTATTATGCACTACTAACGATAAATAGCGATAAGCGTATCTTTTTCATGCGGCGCCATTCTTATGCATAGGCGCTGGGCGCCATTATTCACTGTTCCGCTGACGTATGACACATGTGCACGCCCACTTTCCACTATAGTCAGATACAGAATACCAGGTTTACTATAACAGAAGTTCTATTATATCAGGGTTTACTATACCAGGCGTTACTTTCATATACTTATAATGGGGATTGGCCGGGCCCTGGAAACTTTATAATTGTACCCAAATGTTTAATATAACAGAGTTTACTATAACGAGATTATACTGTATGTAGATGGAACTGCTGATGTGGAACACGGAAATCTGTTATCCTCCACAAATACCCTTTTTCATTTACTTGTGTATTTTGGGTAACGGTGTATCTTTTTCCTTTGTCTCCCACAGGCTCAACTATCTTTTAACACAGATACTCTCTGCTAAAAAGGGACCTCATTCTGCTCAGCAGCAACACTACAACCACCCAATACGCTGGAGACCACTGCCCATTTTTACGACAGCCCCAAAGCAAGCCTGGGGTCGAGGGATGGAGAGGAAGCTTATGTTACGGGCCAGACAGTGGTGCATGTAACATACACACACTGACCTGGAACTGTCCTGCTTGCAGTACCTCTGATTGTGCATTGGGGGGTGCTGCTCTGAGATGGACTGATAGAGCAGATCCCTCGCCTTCTCCCCCCTCAGCTGCTTGAGAATTTACAACACCGGCTGCAAAACTCTCACAGACTTGAGGCCCTTGCGCCTAAAGACTGCAGACGCTCCGGCGGCGGCCGGTAAAGTCATGGAATCGAAGAGACTTGCCTTAGCAGAGGATTAATCTAAATGATCATGTTTTATTTTGGGAATGTACGAAATCGTTGCGGCCTCCTCGACGCACCTTTTATTTTCAGGATATTGGCAGCAGACGCAGTGCTCTGCTTCTGTGGGCATTACATAGTTTTTAGTTTTTGAACTTTTATTTGTTTGTTTGCAACTTTTTTGTGCTGACTCCGCCCTCATCTGTGTGCAATATTATGTGCCAACCACTGTATATAGTCTCGCTGCAGAGGGTGCTCACAGCCAGCAGAAACCCTTGTGGGCATTTTAGGAACTGCACTGCCAAAAAAACAGGAAAACAAAAAAGTAAATCATGGAAAATGTATGTGTGTATAAAATGCTTTCTCTTGTGTTCTTTTTTTTTTCCTTTTTTCAAAAATTGCAAAAGATAAATGACCAAATACGTGCACTTTAGCTTGTGTTTTGTCTTCCGTTTGTTACCACTTGCCAGAAAATATATGATAAATGGCACTCAACGAGTACTTAGGATTAGGAGCACTACACAAATCCTAGGCAGGCCCACCCCTTATTAAGAACACTATACTAATACTCGGTAGGGCCTTCCTTCATTAGAAACCACTATACTCATTTTGGTTGGGGTCTCCCTTTATAAGAAACACTACAGTAATACTGGGTATGGCCTCCCTTATTAGGAACACTATACTAATACTGGGTAGGGTCAGGGGTGCAGCTAAGGTTTTTGTGGCCCCAAGCGGACTGTAGCAAGAGGCCCTATCCTGCGGCGCGCGAAGCGCGCCGCGGCGAAAAATGGGTGTGGCTATCCCGCATAAGTGGGCGTGGCCATGACATGTGGGTGGAGCAGGAGGGCGGATTGGGGCGGGGCTGTTTGCGGGGAAAAAATGGATGTTGGGGTGATTGAGGCGCGCGTAGCGCGCCGAAAGATTGGCGCGGCCATGACATTGTATGGGCGAAGCTTAACCGTAGCACAGCAAATATAGCCAACTATGACCATTAAATAATAAATGCAGCAACAGTTACCCCAGACACCAGAAAATAAAAACGCAATTTGGGCCACATTTCAGCAGAAATCAAACGCAATTAGGGCACATTTTCAGCCGAAATCAAACGCAATTAGGGCACATTTTCAGCAGAAATCAAACGCAATTAGGGCAGAGTTCAGCAGAAATCAAACGCAATTAGGGCCACATTTTCAGCAGATATCAAACGCATTTAGGGTACAGTTCAGCAGAAATCAATCGCAATTAGGGCCACATTTTCAGCAGATATCAAACGCATTTAGGGCACAGTTCAGCAGAAATCAATCGCAATTAGGGCCACATTTTCAGCAGATATCAAACGCATTTAGGGCACAGTTCAGCAGAAATCAATCGCAATTAGGGCCACATTTTCAGCAGATATCAAACGCATTTAGGGCACAGTTCAGCAGAAATCAATCGCAATTAGGGCCACATTTTCAGCAGATATCAAACGCATTTAGGGCACAGTTCAGCAGAAATCAATCGCAATTAGGGCCACATTTTCAGCAGATATCAAACGCATTTAGGGCACAGTTCAGCAGAAATCAATCGCAATTAGGGCCACATTTTCAGCAGATATCAAACGCATTTAGGGCACAGTTCAGCAGAAATCAATCGCAATTAGGGCCACATTTTCAGCAGATATCAAACGCATTTAGGGCACAGTTCAGCAGAAATCAATCGCAATTAGGGCCACATTTTCAGCAGATATCAAACGCATTTAGGGCACAGTTCAGCAGAAATCAATCGCAATTAGGGCCACATTTTCAGCAGATATCAAACGCATTTAGGGCACAGTTCAGCAGAAATCAATCGCAATTAGGGCCACATTTTCAGCAGATATCAAACGCATTTAGGGCACAGTTCAGCAGAAATCAATCGCAATTAGGGCCACATTTTCAGCAGATATCAAACGCATTTAGGGCACAGTTCAGCAGAAATCAATCGCAATTAGGGCCACATTTTCAGCAGATATCAAACGCATTTAGGGCACAGTTCAGCAGAAATCAATCGCAATTAGGGCCACATTTTCAGCAGATATCAAACGCATTTAGGGCACAGTTCAGCAGAAATCAATCGCAATTAGGGCCACATTTTCAGCAGATATCAAACGCATTTAGGGCACAGTTCAGCAGAAATCAATCGCAATTAGGGCCACATTTTCAGCAGATATCAAACGCATTTAGGGCACAGTTCAGCAGAAATCAATCGCAATTAGGGCCACATTTTCAGCAGATATCAAACGCATTTAGGGCACAGTTCAGCAGAAATCAATCGCAATTAGGGCCACATTTTCAGCAGATATCAAACGCATTTAGGGCACAGTTCAGCAGAAATCAATCGCAATTAGGGCCACATTTTCAGCAGATATCAAACGCAATTAGGGCACAGTTCAGCAGAAATCAATCGCAATTAGGGCCACATTTTCAGCAGATATCAAATGCAATTAGGGCACAGTTCAGCAGAAATCAATCGCAAATTCGCAATTAGGGCTGCGGCTGCAAAAAGAAAAGAATTTACTCACCTGGCAGGCTGGCACTGGCAGAAGTCTTCTCTCCCTGGTCTCCTCTCCCGGCCGGCTTCTCAGGCGCGCAGTTCCCACGGAGCTCCCTTCCTGGCTTCCTCCTCCAATCTCCCGCGCTGATTCATGCAGGGCTACGGGTCGGGAAGATGGCCACCCGAAGCCCTGTACTGGAGACATAGTCTCCAGAGCAGGGCTTCGGCGGCGGCCATCTTCCTGTAGCCCTGCTCTGCTCTGCCAGCCCGGCGGGGCTGCGGGGAAAAAGTGACGTCACGCCGACGTCACGGAGCCGCCGAGGCCCCTAAGATTGTGAGGCCCCAAGCGACCGCTTGGTTCGCTTTATGCCTCGCGGCGCCCCTGGGTAGGGTCTCCCTTTATTAGGAATACTATAGTAATACTGGGTGGGGTGTCCATTTATTAGGAACTCTATACTAATTCTGGTTTGGGTATCCCTTTATTAGGAACACTGTGCTGGGTATCCCTTTATTAGGAACACTGTGCTAATACTTTTTAGGGCCTCCCTTTATTCGGAACACAATACTGGGCAAGGTCTCTCTTCATTAGGTACAGTATACAAATACTGAGAAGGTTCTGCCTCTATTAAGAGCTGTCAGTCTCCTAGCAGGTCTATACTATGTGCACAGATCTCTGGGTCACATGACTTTTCCATGCATGACATCAGGTGTGAAAATTGTGGAATGACACAGCCCCATAGTCACCTCTACTAACAATGAAAAAAAAATAATAATCAGAGAGGGAGAGAACTTGGGCTTTTTAACACATTCAGTTTGAGAAGAGCCAATGTGTACTTTGTCTACACTGCAACACACTCAGACAGCCTGCAGAGGGTGCTGTTGATGCTCTATATTCTGTGTTTTCAGTGTGTGAGTTCGACCTTTCCAGTAGTTCAGGTTTTATGTTCTCAGGTAGCTAGATTGCTTGACTATATAACAATATATACATTGCTTATCTCACCTCATCATATAACTCCCACAAGTGCAGTGTTTGCAGAAAAGCTATGATCACTGTCTCAATCAATAAGTTTGCAACACCACTCAAGGTTTCAAATAAGTAAAAAGTGTAAACTGCTTCACGACCGCCTAACGCTGATGGGTGTCGGGAAGCTGGCGGGGAGATGGAGGGAGGCATGGGGGTAGGGGAATTGCACTATTTATAAAAAAAAAAAAAAAAAAACCTTTGCCTGCAGCAGCAATCAGAGCCCACCAACAGAAAGCTCTGATGGGGGCAGAAAAAAGGGGGGGGGGGGTTTAATTTGTGTGCATGGTTGTGTGGCTCTGCAGCAAGCCATTAAAGCTGCAGAATCCTAATTTGTAAAAATTAACTTGGTCACTAGGGGGGTAAAGCCTGTGGTTAATTAAAACTTCAGAAAAGACAATAAACAAGGCTACTGTGGAGCGCTCTCACAACCACTGTAAAGTCACCTCACACACCCTCACTCCACGCATACTCTGGTACTGGTACCAGTGGCGTAGCAATACGGGGTGCAGAGGTTGCGACCACACCGGGCCCTTGGGTCAAAGGGCCCCACACTAAACCACACCCTTTATGAGTACAGTTGGTAATAATCACATCTATAGATGCTTTGAATATTAGTAATCATTAACAAACTGTTCCCCATCCCCTTCTAGGAATTCTGATACTGTGGTTGTCCTTGGCAGGTTTTGGTGCACCATATCAGTTATTATGTATAAAGTGCTTGGGAGGCCCCAACTTAAAACTTGCACCAGAGCCCATAGATCCTTAGCTGCGCCACTGACCGGCAACATAAAAGCATTCGGGATTTCTTCATAGAGGGGGGAGAGGATATACAGGAGCTTTCTCAGTGTTGCAGGGTACCAATGCTGCTGGCTAGGTCAGTGACAGAACACCATTGAGCAAGGATGAGCAGAGATCTGGTAACCAGCCAGACCAGTGTCACCGGCAGCACCATGGCCAGCATTACCACTAGCCAGATCACCACGGCCAGCATCAGGCCAACCAGCACAGCATCGCCACCAGCCAGACCAGCAGCACCATGGCCAGCATTACTACTAGCCAGACCAGAGTCACCACAGCCAGCATCAGGCCAACCAGCACAGCATCGCCACCAGCCAGGCCAGTGTCACCACCAGCAGCACCATGGCCAGCATTACCACTAGCCAGAGCACCACGGCCAGCATCAGGCCAACCAGCACAGCATCGCCACCAGCCAGACCAGCAGCACCATGGCCAGCATTACTACTAGCCAGACCAGAGTCACCACAGCCAGCATCAGGCCAACCAGCACAGCATCGCCACCAGCCAGGCCAGCAGCACCATGGCCAGCATTACCACTAGCCAGGTCAGAGTCACCACGGCCAGCATCAGGCCAACCAGCACAGCATCGCCACCAGCCAGACCAGCAGCACCATGGCCAGCATTACTACTAGCCAGACCAGAGTCACCACGGCCAACATCAGGCCAACCAGCACAGCATCGCCACCAGCCAGACCAGCAGCACCATGGCCAGCATTACCACTAGTCAGACCAGAGTCACCACAGCCAGCATCAGGCCAACCAGCACAGCATCGCCACCAGCCAGGCCAGCAGCACCATGGCCAGCATTACTACTAGCCAGACCAGAGTCACCACGGCCAACATCAGGCCAACCAGCACAGCATCGCCACCAGCCAGACCAGCAGCACCATGGCCAGCATTACCACTAGTCAGACCAGAGTCACCACAGTCAGCATCAGGCCAACCAGCACAGCATCGCCACCAGCCAGGCCAGTGTCCCCACCAGCCAGGCCAGCAGCACCATGGCCAGCATTACCGCTAGCCAGGCCAGAGTCACCACGGCCAGCATCACCCCCAGGCCAGCCAAGCACATCACCCAGGCAAACACAGAAGCCAGGTGAGAGGACACTCTGCTTATTATTGTGAAATGCTGCCGGGTTATGATATTTCTATGTAGGAACACACCTGCCGCACTGTGAGTCACTATATTCAGTGTGGCAAGCTGCGTTACAAAGGGGTCGTTATGCTGCACCACTGTGAACGCTGCTAAGTTCATGTACATTTGGTCCAACCTATGACCATGCCCACATTTTTTTGGGATGCTTACCTGGTGCCCAGATCTCCCAGGCCCCTAGCAATGCCCCTGGCATAGATTCCACACTGCGGCTTTCCATGGTCCCGAGCCGATCCCAGCTCGCCAGGGCCGCAGACTCGGCTGTCCTCCTATGGGTAAGGAGCCAGTTTCATTGGATCCTTACTGATGAATGTGAGCCAATCACAGTGATCATTGAATGGTATAATGAAAAAAAAGCTCTAGTCCTTAAAGGGAACCAGAGATGAAAAACATTAAGATGTTTTACATACCTGGGGCTTCCTGCAGCCCCATACGCTCTGATCGATCCCACGCCGACATCCTCCGCTGCCTGCATCTACGAGAACCGGGACCCCGCTCTGCCGTCAGTCAGAGCCAGTCTAAGCGTAAGGGAAGTGCGCTGTTTGCGTATCTGTGCAGCAGCCGCTGGAAAGATACGTAGAGGGTGCACTTCTCCTGCGTAGCTGGCTCCGATGATGTCAGCGACGAGACCCGGTTCTCATAGATGCTGGCAGTGGAAGACGGCGGCGTGGAACCGATCAGAGCATATGGGGCTGGAGGAAGCCCCAGGTATGTAACATCTTTTTCATTTTCCCGTCTCAGGTTCATCTCTAGTTCCCTTTAAGGGGCCAGAGCAATGCCATCCTACATGGGTTCATAAGAATACGTATGCTGTACCCAGCCCAAAAAATGCCACGGCTTGCTACATCTAACTTCAAACCGGGGGGGTGCCTCTAATTCCTAATTAAAGGGTGGGATGTTTCCTATGGCTGCTAAAAGTAATTAACCTTACCTCACACCAATGCAACTACCCCCCCCCCCCCACCCACACACACACACACACACACACTTTTCTACATAGCTCCCTCTAGAGGCAAGTTTGGTCAGGCTTGCAGAGGGTCATGGTGCTGCTAAGAACGCATGGTGCTGCTGCGGTAAGAACTCAGCGCACCTCTTTGCGAAGGCAGTCTTGGCTCACGTGCATGAATAAGAGTCGTGAGGAAATTTGGGCGCCCAATTTCGCCAAGTAGAATCTCTGTAGAATGTACAGGTAGCCTGTTTTAACAGTATAAATTACCATAGTAAAATATAGGTAAATGTTACCAATATTTTGCTACAAGTTAACCTAACACTGTTCTCTTACTAGTAGACCTAAGCCCGTTTAAAAACGGGCTCTAGGTCGGTCTCTCACCACCGCTTGTCAGTGCGCATGCATGCGCACACGCCTGCCCAGCTCCCTAGCCCCGTCCTCCTGCCCTAGCGGCTATCCGTGCGGCACATGCGCAGTAGCGCAAATGCTCGGGCACAGGGACAGGAGTGTACGCAGGGACACTTAGGTTTTATTACATACTATACACAGAACCAGGGTTGTGGAGTCGGTACAAAAATCATCCGACTCCAGGTACCCAAAATGGCTCCGACTAATTCTTACCAGGGCTGTTGATTTGGTACAAAAGTCAACTGACTCCAACGCCCCAGTTTGTGAAACCACAGACTCTGACTCCAGGTACCCAAAATTGCTCCGACTCCACAGCCCTACACACGCACATCCCACCTTGCCTAAACTTAACCATTCCTCCCCATGCCTAACCTGTAAACACCCCAGTGTTTAGGTCTCGTCAAGGGGTCATAACTTCTGTTTGTTTTTCAGCTCAGCAAGGTAGCTTTGTCACAGCTGCTGTTTAAGGTCTTCATTTTCAGACTGGATTGTAAACTGAAAATAAAAATAGAAGACTCCGTTCTATGTTCTATTTACCTTTTGTAAAGAAAACACAAAACAGGACAAAAAACAATCCTATCATAAAAGTTATTTCCACTTCAGGTTTGCTTTAATATGTAACATGACATGGGCGAGAGTGACGAGCGTGACAAATATTCGGACAGATAAAACAATTCACGTGTCTGTATTTCAGCAGCACATTTTCGCTATGTGACTGGAGGGATGTGAGAGGACTGAGTGTAAAAACAATTAACCGCTTTAATGTAGTTAAAAAGGAGGGCAGGTATGCGGAGAATGTTTCCATAGGTATATAAAATGCATAACGTTGAGGTTTGCATTGCACTTCAATTGCTTTCGGCGTCCTTGTGGTTTATACGAAAGCCTCGCCCTTACACTTTATGTAACTACCCCAGAGAGGTATGTGGCTGCTCTGCCTCATCAGAGACACGAGCTGGGACGAGGCTTTGTACCAATATAAGCCTTCTGTAAAGACTGCAGGAAATAAATAGCTGTCTACTGCCTGTAGGTAGCCAGTCAGCTCCTCAACTTTGCAACAATCGTCTTTCAGGTTCGTCGTCTAGATTCTATTTGTAGGAAGAAAGATTAGAGCAAGAATTAAGGGGCGCAAGATGGAAGTTTTACTGATGGCTAACACGGTACAATACCCTACTGCTACCATGATGGAAGTAAAAGTCTGAGGAGATATAGATAGGCAGCAACTCGAAAGCCTCATGATGAGACACAAAACTGGAAGGTCAAGATGGGGTTTCATGGGGGAGGGGGGCAATAATGAGGACACAAACAGGAAGGAGAGGAGAAAGATGAAAGAGCACAGTGAGGAGTTGGTGGAGGAACAACACTGAGGACTTAGTGGAGCAGCAGAATGGCACAGTGACCTGGGAGAGGGGGACATGGGTTTACACTGAGGGCTTAGCTGAGGGGATCAGTGAATAATGGCGCACAGCGCCTATGCATAACAATGGCGCCACATTAAAAAGATACGCTTATCGCTATTTATCGTTAGTACTGCATAATAATGGCACGCAGGGAAAAAAGAAGAAAACCGGCACACACTAACGTTATTTATCAATAGCGTCCTACATAAGCCAAACTGCAGACGTAATTTAACTGCAAAACGGGGAATGGATTTAATGTAACACTGTCAAGGTTAGGGTTAGGCACCATCAGGGGGGTCTTAGGGTTAGGCACCACCAAGGGGGTGGTTAGGGTTAGGCACCACCAGGGGGATCTTAGAGTTAGGCACCACCAGGGGGGTCTTAGGGTTAGGGGGGGTCTTAGGGTTAGGCAACACCAGGGGGGGTCTTAGGGTTAGGCAACACCAGGGGGGTCTTAGGGTTAGGGATAGGTACAGAGAGGGTTCTGTGTGTTAACGGTAAATAACAATAAGGCTTTAATGTTAAATAGCGATAAGCGGCAAACGGATTAGCTGCAACACCGTGCGCCATTATTCTCAGGTGCCATTTTCAGATGGATGCTAGCTGAGGAACCAGATAGCATAATGACCTGGGGTCACTCTGAGGGCTTAGTTGAGGAACCAGATGGCCCAATGACCTGGGAGAGGGCAACATGGCCAGGGTCACACTGAGGGCTTAGTGGAGCAGCATAATGGCACAATGACCTGGGAGAGGGGGACATGGGGTCACACTGAGGGCTAAGTGGTTGGACAACAGTTTGGGCACTGTGCAGGCCGGCTTGTGCCGTCTAGGCAATGCAGCCCAGCTCTGTTCACAAGCCCTTGTTGCGGGCTTCATGGGGGTCCCAATGCTGGAACAGCAAGGAGAAGGGAGGAAGCTTCTGAATCTCCCTGGATTATCCAGAGACTTAAAGAACAAGTGACACCCATGCTAACCTAGAAATAAAAAACACATACTGTATACAAGTAGATAAATACTACTTCTACTTACATAACAGATGTATTGTGCTATCCACGTAATGATTCCTGTGAATTTTACAAAGAAAAAGCAGAAAATCCTATTCTAGGCAGTGGCCATCTTGCCAAGCTAATGCTGACATCATATCCTCCCTGACTCTTGTTTTCTCCCCTCCCTTCTCTTGCTCATTGTGTATTCATTAGCTGCCCTCCTCCCTGAGTCTTTTTTTTATTTACACATCCAATCACTGAGTCACCTCAGCCTTGCTTGTAAACACAAGTGATCAGCTAGGCAGGGAAATAAATGGAAGAGGAGGAATATATTATAGATAAAAAGAGCTCCCAGCATTCAACTTTTGGCACTTTTCGGCAACAGGGCCAGTGCTGCTAAAGTATGTGATAACTCCAAATCATAACAGCAGAAAAAGTTTTGAATGCAGGATTAGCATCTTTATCATTTAATACACTCAGACCAGTTGCTGTTGAAATTTGATTTTTATGGTGACAATACCGCTTTAACTCTACTTAGTACCTATAGGGAACACTTTTTCACTACAGGTACACTCTAAGATTGGCAGAACAAACAGAAGCATCATTTGGGCACACAAGATGATGCAGCACGTCCTCTGTGCGAGGCTCCGTCTGTTTGGATTGTGCCTTGAGCCCCAGCAGACAGACATTACACAGGTAGAATTATGGATAATCTCCGTTAACGATCACATAATGGCATGGAAATGAGGCTTCTATCCATCCAGCTGCCCTTGTAAAATCCACACCCAGCCCGGCTGGAACGTGTTTGGTGGATTTTTGTCCACTTTGTACTTTGATCCGTCCCTTTCATGCAGCGGGTCACACACAGGCTTAGCGCTTACAGAAGCTGATCTCATTTATGGGTTTGTACCTGCTGTGCTTTGTATTAAGTGCATAATTTCTATTGTCTTCAGCTTCCTTCTGTGATGAAAGAACAATCTTTACGTGCTTTCATGACTGACGTTTATTTACTCCCTGTGCCCTTCAGCAGGACACACAACTGTAACTAAAGCGGCATTAAAGAAAGCCTATAGCAGACTCATTGTAACAATATGCCAAGGAATGCATTTGTCTTGGTTGGTTATTATGCATTTATATAGCATCAATATCTTCTGCAGCACTTTACAGAGAACATAGTCCTGTCACTGACTGTCCTCAGGGGAGCTCACACTCTAATCCTACCATAGTCATAGTCTTATGACCTACCATATTAGTATTATATATTTATATAGCACTGACATCTCCTGCAGCACATTACAGAGTACATAGTCATGTGACTGTCCTCAGGGGAGCTCACAATCTAATCCTACCATAGTCATAGTCTAATGACCTACCATACTGTATTATTATTATGTATTCATATATCACTGACATCTTCTGCAGCACATTACAGAGAATAGTCATGTCACTGACTGTCCTCAGAGAAGCTCACAATCTAATCTTATCATAGTCAGTCTAATGTCCTACCATAATATTATTATGTATTTATACAGCACTGACATCTTCTGCAGCACTGTACAGAGTACATAGTCATGGCACTGACTGTCCTCAGAGGAGCTCACAATCTAATCCTACCTTAATCATAGCATATCTCCCAACTTTTTGAGATGAGAAAGAGGGACACTTAAGCCACGCCCCTGATCACGCCCCTGCCACACCCCTAGTCACGTGTACCATAAAGATTTCATAAGAAAAATATGTTGTTTTATAATTCAAATCACACTGGTCCTTTCCATCCTGGTTCATTTTCCTTCGTATTAACATTTTAAAATTAGTAATATATCAATTTAAAGGATGAGAATAAAGTTTAGAGTTTTTTAGTAGATAAATACATATATTTTTATAGAAAGAGTGACAAAGTCCTGAAAGAGGGACAAATGAGGAGGAAAGAGGGGCAGAGGGACAGGGCTCCCAAAGAGGGACTGTCCCTCCAAAAGAGAGACAGTTGGGAGCTATGGTCATAGTTTAATGTCCTACCATATTATTGTTATGCATTTATTATTCTTATTGATTTATTAAGCGCCAACATATAGCACTGACATCTTCTGCAGCACTTTACAGAATACATGCTCATGTCACAGACTGTCCTCAGAGGAGCTCACAATCTATGGTAATCCTACAATAGTCATAGTCTGATGTTTTACCATATTATTATTACAGTATGTATTTATCACTGATATCTTCTGCAGCACTTTACTGTACAGAGTAGATGGTCATGTCACTGACTGTCCTCAGGGAAACTCGCAATGTAATACTACCTGGGACACCTCTAGCCATTTTGTCACTACAGGCGAGAAAACCTGTGGCGCAGCTCCCCTCCTCCCCCTCCCGGTGGTGCCTCCTAATGAAAATTATTGTAATTCGGCATTGTTTCACCAGAAAATAATCGTAATGCAGCAGCATTTCACCAGAAAATCGTAATGCGGCAGCATTTCACCAGAAATTATACTTATTGCGGCAGCGTTTCACCAGAAAAACACATGTAAATGTGTCAGCGTTTCACCAGAAAATACGCAATGCAGAAAGCTTTTCACCAGAAAATACACATAATGTAGGCAGCGTTTCACCAGAAAATACACATAGGCAGGTCTCCACTTTCATAAGGCACAAAAGGGGACAGATGGAGGCACAGAGGGGGACAGAAGGCACACAGGGGGACATAGGGAGGCACAGGGGGACAGAAGGAGGCTCACAGGGGGACAGAAGAAGGCAAAATGGGGGACAAAAGGAGGAACAATGGGGGACAGAATGAGACACAAAGGAGGACAGAAGGAAGGAGGCACAAGGGGACAGAGGAAGGCGCAGGGGACAGAGGTGGCACATGGGGACTGAAGAGGCACATGGAGACAGAATGAGGCACAAAAGGTAGACAGAAGGAGGCACAGGAGGACAGAATGAGGCAGAGTGGGACTGTAGGAGGAACAGTGGGGCAGAGGTAGCACAAGGGGTCAAAGAAAGGCACAAGAGGACATAAGGAGACACGGGGACAGAAGGAGGCACAAAGGCCCCAGGGAGCAGTGCGAGCGAGGGGAGCAGGCAGAATTTAGCAGGGTCGGCGGTGCAGGGCCCCAGCAAAGGTCAGGGGCCCTGAAGCAAATCCATAGACTTTCATTTTACCTTTTACACCCGACGCTGCGTTTCTGTTCGATGCACCCGGGAGCGTCGATCCGCCGGAAGCCGGCGTTTTCCGTTGGGTTCAATTATAGCTACCACCGCTGATTGCGTCGCACCGCAGATTCCCGACGACACGCCGCAGGGCATATAACGTGTGCAGGAAACGGCTCCCGCACGCATTGATAGATGTAAAAGAGGCCTTAGTATCAATAATTAAAGTTTTACCATTAAAATAAAAAAAAAATCTGATTGGCTGTCTGTGGCTCCGCCCCCTTTTTTAAATTTGACCCCCTAGTCACCCAATGACCAACTGTAGCAAGTTTGAGGTCTCTGTCATTAACAGTGTAAAGCTGGCCACTAACGATACAATCTTTTGCATCCAATCTTACCATTTCTATGTAAAATAAGGTAACTTGTTTAGATTATCCATTTAATATATTCACTGTTTACCCTTATACTACATAGATTTGGTAAAATTGGATGAAAAAGATTGTATCATTAGTGGCCACCTTAAGAATGGCAGCAATTTAAATATTGACCTTGAAAATCAATAGGTGAATTTTGATTGGCTGTTGTAAGCCCCAAGCACTTTCCTGATTATTAATTCCAGGTACCCAGTGACAAACCGTGCAACTAACAGCGTAAGAATGGCTGCAGTTTACATTTTTCCATTCAAAATAAATGGCTGAAATTTGAATGGCTGTTCAGGGGCGTTGCTAGAAAGATCCAGGGCACCAAGACTGAATGAACATGCGCCGCGGCAAAAACAAATTAAAATAAAAGGGGGGGCGTGGTCATGTCGCAGAAAGTGGGTGTGGTCAGGTCATAGGTGGGGCAAGATGTAAATGAACAGATCAGTGGTGTAATTTAAATATATTAAACTAGTGGACCTAAGCCCATTTAAAAACGGGCTAGGACTGTCACTGCGCATGCGCGCACGGCCCGCTCCTTCGCCCGTCATCCCTTGCTGCGTGTCACTCTCCCTCAGTGTCTCTGCGTCCGTGCACTTGCACAGAGTGCATGTGGGACACACACAGGGACATGGGACGCAGAGACATTAGGGTTTTATTATGGAGGATAGGCAATATCTCACATATATAAGCCCCTCACCTGGCTTCTGTCTTGTCTTCGCCTGGCTGGCTTGTGTTCTGTACTCGGCTGGCGGTTATGCTGGGCTGCCTGGCTGGTGGTTATGCTATGCTGTACTGGCATTGTTGGCAGTGATGCTGTGCCGGACTGGCTGGCGACGATGCTGTGCCAAGCCTTTGCTGAGGGATTTGCTGAGCAATTTTCTGGGGGCTTTGCTAGGGTGAGGGCTTTGCTGGGCTGGGGGCATTTCTGGGCGCTTACCTGGGCTGGGGGCTTTACTAAGCTTTGCTGAGCTGGGGGCTTTGCTTTGCTAAGCTGGGGCCTGGTGGCTTTGCTTTGCTGGGGGCTTTGCTTTGCTGGGGCCCGGGGGCTTTCCTAGGCTGGATTCTGGGGTCTTTGCTTTGCTGGGGGCTTTGATTTTGCTGGGGGCTTTGCTTTGCTGAGCCTGCGGGCGTTGCTGGGCCTTGGGGCTTTGCTTTGCTGGGGCCCGGGGGCTTTGCTTTGCCAAAACCTGACCTTTAGGCGCCAAAACCTGACCTTGCCCCAGGTCCCTGCTAGGCTAGGCTGGGCTGGGGCCCGAAGTCTTTGCTTTGCTGGTCTGGGGGCTTTGCTTTGCTAGGCTGGGGCCTTTGCTTGTCTGGACTGGGGTCTTTGCTGGGCGGGAGGGCTGGTTGCAGTGATACAGACCTCAGATCGCGACGACTAGGGAAGGCAGAGCCAGACGCACATTACCCGGTACACATGCAGGAAGTCACTAGTGACGTCACTTCCGCATGTGAAGTGTAACCGTGTACTAGTGTTGGGCGAACATCTAGATGTTCAGGTTCGGGCCGAACAGGCCGAACATGGCCGCGATGTTCGGGTGTTCGACCCGAACTCCGAACATAATGGAAGTCAATGGGGACCCGAACTTTTGTGCTTTGTAAAGCCTCCTTACATGCTACATACCCCAAATTTACAGGGTATGTGCACCTTGGGAGTGGGTACAAGAGGAAAAAAAAATTAGCAAAAAGAGCTTATAGTTTTTGAGAAAATCGATTTTAAAGTTTCAAAGGGAAAACTGTCTTTTAAATGCGGGACATGTCTGTTTTCTTTGCACAGGTAACATGCTTTTTGTCGGCATGCAGTCATAAATGTAATACATATAAGAGGTTCCAGGAAAAGGGACCGGTAACGCTAACCCAGCAGCAGCACACGTAATGGAACAGGAGGAGGGTGGCGCAGGAGGAGAAGGCCACGCTTTGAGACACAACAACCCAGGCCTTGCATGAGGACAAGAAGCGTGCGGATAGCAATTTGCATTTTGTCGCCATGCAGTCATAAATGTAATACAGATGAGAGGTTCAATAAACAGGGACCGGAAACGCTAACCCATCACAGATGTTCATTGTTCATGTTACTTGGTTGGGGTCCGGGAGTGTTGCGTAGTCGTTTCCAATCCAGGATTGATTCATTATAATTTGAGTCAGACGGTCTGCATTTTCTGTGGAGAGGCGGATACGCCGCCGATCTGTGACGATGCCTCCGGCAGCACTGAAACAGCGTTCCGACATAACGCTGGCTGCCGGGCAAGCCAGCACCTCTATTGCGTACATTGCCAGTTTGTGCCAGGTGTCTAGCTTCGATACCCAATAGTTGAAGGGTGCAGATGGATTGTTCAACACAGCTACGCCATCTGACATGTAGTCCTTGACCATCTTCTCCAGGCGATCGGTGTTGGAGGTGGATCTGCACGCTTGCTGTTCTGTGTGCTGCTGCATGGGTGTCAGAAAATTTTCCCACTCCAAGGACACTGCCGATACCATTCCCTTTTGGGCACTAGCTGCGGCTTGTGTTGTTTGCTGCCCTCCTGGTCGTCCTGGGTTTGCGGAAGTCAGTCTGTCGGCGTACAACTGGCTAGAGGAGGGGGAGGATGTCAATCTCCTCTCTAAAGTCTCCACAAGGGCCTGCTGGTATTCTTCCATTTTGACCTGTCTGGCTCTTTCTTCAAGCAGTTTTGGAACATTGTGTTTGTACCGTGGATCCAGAAGGGTATAAACCCAGTAATTGTTGTTGTCCAGAATGCGCACAATGCGTGGGTCGCGTTCAATGCAGTCCTAGGCCGAAGAGGTCATAGCCTAGGGTCACAAAACCTATTTGGGCAATTTCAATGGTGGCGAGTCTGACGTACATAAATCGCAGCAATGGCCGTTAGCAACGTCTGAATCTCACGAAATGTCTCATGCAGGTAGAAGACATATTGTTAGACTTGGGCTCCAAAGATGGGTTCCCTACATCTCTGCAAACCAGAGTTACAGGGCTCCAAATTTGGTAAAATCCCCCATAGGCTTTCATTGGGCCTCCTATTTACAGTTCCAAAATCTCACATCTTTTCAAAGGGCAATTACTCAGCAGTACCAAATTTTCTAGCATTGTAGGGACCCTTAGGGGGAGCATGACTGGTGAGTTTCGGGCCCCTAGGCCGAAGAGGTCATAGCCTAGGGTCACAAAAACCTGTTTATTTGGGCTATTTCAATGGTAGTGATGGTGGCGTACATAAATCTCAGCAATGGCCGTTAGCAAAGTCTGAATCTCACGAAATGTCTCATGCAGGTAGAAGACATATTGTTAGACTTGGATTCCAAAGATGGGGTCCCTACATCTCTGCAAACCAGAGTTACAGGGGTCCAAAATTGGTAAAATCCCCCATAGGATTGCATTGCCTCCCCATTTCACTTTCCAAAATCTCACATCTTTTCAAAGGGCAATGGCTCAGCAGTACCAAATTTTCTAGCATTGTAGGGACCCTTAGGGGGAACATGACTGGTGAGTTTCGGGCCCCTAGGCCGAAGAGGTCATAGCCTAGGGTCACAAAAACCTGTTTATTTGGGCTATTTCAATGGTAGTGATGGTGGCGTACATAAATCTCAGCAATGGCCGTTAGCAAAGTCTGAATCTCACGAAATGTCTCATGCAGGTAGAAGACATATTGTTAGACTTGGATTCCAAAGATGGGGTCCCTACATCTCTGCAAACCAGAGTTACAGGGGTCCAAAATTGGTAAAATCCCCCATAGGATTTCATTGCCTCCCTATTTCACTTTCCAAAATCTCACATCTTTTCAAAGGGCAATGGCTCAGCAGTACCAAATTTTCTAGCATTGTAGGGACCCTTAGGGGGAACATGACTGGTGAGTTTCGGGCCCCTAGGCCGAAGAGGTCATAGCCTAGGGTCACAAAAACCTGTTTATTTGGGCTATTTCAATGGTAGTGATGGTGGCGTACATAAATCTCAGCAATGGCCGTTAGCAAAGTCTGAATCTCACGAAATGTCTCATGCAGGTAGAAGACATATTGTTAGACTTGGATTCCAAAGATGGGGTCCCTACATCTCTGCAAACCAGAGTTACAGGGGTCCAAAATTGGTAAAATCCCCCATAGGATTTCATTGCCTCCCTATTTCACTTTCCAAAATCTCACATCTTTTCAAAGGGCAATGGCTCAGCAGTACCAAATTTTCTAGCATTGTAGGGACCCTTAGGGGGATCATGACTGGTGAGTTTTGCCACTGCTGACTGAGCCATTGCCCTTTGAAATGGTGTGAGATTTTGGAACGGTAAATAGGAGGCCCAATGAAATCCTATGGGGGATTTTACCAATTTTGGACCCCTGTAACTCTGGTTTGCAGAGATGTAGGGACCCCATCTTTGGAGCCCAAGTCTAACAATATGTCTTCTACCTGCATGAGACATTTCGTGAGATTCAGACGTTGCTAACGGCCATGGCTGCGATTTATGTACGCCACCATCACTACCATTGAAATAGCCCAAATAAACAGGTTTTTGTGACCCTAGGCTATGACCTCTTCGGCCTAGGGGCCCGAAACTCACCAGTCATGTTCCCCCTAAGGGTCCCTACAATGCTAGAAAATTTGGTACTGCTGAGCCATTGCCCTTTGAAAAGATGTGAGATTTTGGAAAGTGAAATAGGGAGGCAATGCAATCCTATGGGGGATTTTACCAATTTTGGACCCCTGTAACTCTGGTTTGCAGAGATGTAGGGACCCCATCTTTGGAATCCAAGTCTAACAATATGTCTTCTACCTGCATGAGACATTTCGTGAGATTCAGACTTTGCTAACGGCCATTGCTGCGATTTATGTACGTCACCATCACTACCATTGAAATAGCCCAAATAAACAGGTTTTTGTGACCCTAGGCTATGACCTCTTCGGCCTAGGGGCCCGAAACTCACCAGTCATGTTCCCCCTAAGGGTCCCTACAATGCTAGAAAATTTGGTACTGCTGAGCCATTGCCCTTTGAAAAGATGTGAGATTTTGGAAAGTGAAATAGGGAGGCAATAAAATCCTATGGGGGATTTTACCAATTTTGGACCCCTGTAACTCTGGTTTGCAGAGATGTAGGGACCCCATCTTTGGAATCCAAGTCTAACAATATGTCTTCTACCTGCATGAGACATTTCGTGAGATTCAGACTTTGCTAACGGCCATTGCTGCGATTTATGTACGTCACCATCACTACCATTGAAATAGCCCAAATAAACAGGTTTTTGTGACCCTAGGCTATGACCTCTTTGGCCTAGGGGCCCGAAACTCACCAGTAATGTTCCCCCTAAGGGTCCCTACAATGCTAGAAAATTTGCCACTGCTGAGTAATTGCCCTTTGAAAAGATGTGAGATTTTGGAACTGTAAATAGGAGGCCCAATGAAAGCCTATGGGGGATTTTACCAAATTTGGAGCCCTGTAACTCTGGTTTGCAGAGATGTAGGGACCCCATCTTTGGAGCCCAAGTCTAACAATATGTCTTCTACCTGCATGAGACATTTCGTGAGATTCAGACGTTGCTAACGGCCATTGCTGCGATTTATGTACGTCAGACTCGCCACCATTGAAATTGCCCAAATAAACAGGTTTTGTGATCCTAGGCTATGACCTCTTCGGCCTAGGACTGCATTGAACGTGACCCACGCATTGTGCGCATTCTGGACAACACCAATTACTGGGTTTATACCCTTCTGGATCCACGGTACAAACACAATGTTCCAAAACTGCTTGAAGAAAGAGCCAGACAGGTCAAAATGGAAGAATACCAGCAGGCCCTTGTGGAGGCTTTAGAGAGGAGATTGACATCCTCCCCCTCCTCTAGCCAGTTGTACGCCGACAGACTGACTTCCGCAAACCCAGGACGACCAGGAGGGCAGCAAACAACACAAGCCGCAGCTAGTGCCCAAAAGGGAATGGTATCGGCAGTGTCCTTGGAGTGGGAAAATTTTCTGACACCCATGCAGCAGCACACAGAACAGCAAGCGTGCAGATCCACCTCCAACACCGATCGCCTGGAGAAGATGGTCAAGGACTACATGTCAGATGGCGTAGCTGTGTTGAACAATCCATCTGCACCCTTCAACTATTGGGTATCGAAGCTAGACACCTGGCACAAACTGGCAATGTACGCAATAGAGGTGCTGGCTTGCCCGGCAGCCAGCGTTATGTCGGAACACTGTTTCAGTGCTGCCGGAGGCATCGTCACAGATCGGCGGCGTATCCGCCTCTCCACAGAAAATGCAGACCGTCTGACTCAAATTAAAATGAATAAATCCTGGATTGGAAACGACTACGCAACACTCCCGGACCCCAACCAAGTAACATGAACAATGAACATCTGTGATGGGTTAGCGTTTCCGGTCCCTGTTTATTGAACCTCTCATCTGTATTACATTTATGACTGCATGGCGACAAAATGCAAATTGCTATCCGCACGCTTCTTGTCCTCATGCAAGGCCTGGGTTGTTGTGTCTCAAAGCGTGGCCTTCTCCTCCTGCGCCACCCTCCTCCTGTTCCATCACGTGTGCTGCTGCTGGGTTAGCGTTACCGGTCCCTTTTCCTGGAACCTCTTATATGTATTACATTTATGACTGCATGCCGACAAAAAGCATGTTACCTGTGCAAAGAAAACAGACATTTCCCGCATTTAAAAGACAGTTTTCCCTTTGAAACTTTAAAATCGATTTTCTCAAAAACTATAAGCTCTTTTTGCTAAAAAAATGTTTCCTCTTGTACCCACTCCCAAGGTGCACATACCCTGTAAATTTGGGGTATGTAGCATATAAGGAGGCTTTACAAAGCACGAAAGTTCGGGTCCCCATTGACTTCCATTATGTTCGGAGTTCGGCCATGTTCGGCCCGAACCCCAACATCTAGATGTTCGCCCAACACTACACGTGACCCGTTCGGCCAATCACAGCGCTAGCCGAACGTTCGGGTAACGTTCGGCCATGCGCTCTTAGTTCGGCCATATGGCCGAACAGTTTGGCCGAACACCGTCAGGTGTTCGGCCGAACCCGAACATCACCCGAACAGGGTGATGTTCTGCAGAACCCGAACAGTGGCGAACACTGTTCGCCCAACACTACCGTGTACGGGTAGTGTGCGTCCTGCTCTGCCTTCCCTAGTCGCTGAGGTCTGATGAGAGGAAGGAGCGGGACCAGGGGCCGGCACACAGCACCTGAACACAAAGGCCTCAATTCACTAAGATCATGCTGGAGATAATAGGGCAAGAGAAAATTTACCTCCACACAGTGAGAGAGTTATCTTATCTCTTCATTACTAACGTTACCTCCACTGTAGTTATTTTCACACACAGTTAATTAACAGCCTGTCTTTACCTCTGGAGTTATTTTAAGGATTGAAGAGTTAACTTAAAGACAGAAGAGTTAACTTTGGGTTTGCCTGAGGTAAAATGTTTCCTGAATACTACATGCCTTATCACCATGGTGATAACTCTAGAAACATTATTAAAGACAGGAGTTAAGCTTAGTGAACTGAGGCCAAAGTATCCAGGGCACCATGGCAAGAGGTTCGGGGGTGGTGCCTTGGATCATACCCCCTAGCGATGCGCCTGTGGCTGTTTAATGCTCCGGCCACTTTTCCTGAATATTTAACCTCGGCCACTAAGCGACCAACTGTGCCAAATTTGGGGACTCTGACTTTATTAATGTGAGAATGGCAGCCTTTTACATTTTTTCCATTGACATGAATGGGTGAAATCTAATTGGCTGTTTGTGGTTCCGCCCAGGTGTGCAGGGGGAACGCGAGACCCCCAGAACATATCTTCCAAGATAGTAAGGGATCTGTATACCAAGTTTCATGGAAATCGGTCAAGGCTTTTTTGATCATTATTTATTTATTTTTTAGATTTATATAGCACCAGCATCCTCTGTAGAACTGATTATGATCTATCGTCCGTAGTACATTACAGGGTTAATAGTGATGTCACTAACTGAGCTCTCTGTCCTGACCATAGTCTATGTCGCATGTTGTAAAAGAGGAATAAAAGAAGTATCTGGTGAAAACCCGCAAGAACACCGGGAGAAATACAATCTACATGCAGATAGTGCCCTGAGGCTGCTTCCACACAGGGAGGTTACAGGCGCACGTTGGGAGAGCGGTACAGGCGAACGTTAGTGCAACCTGTAAAGCTACCCCAAGGCACAACAATGTAACACAAGTCGGCTGTTCACAGTGCCCATGTTGCGTTACATGTAACGCTGCATGTTGTAGTGAAAGTGCAGCATGCTGTGCATTCTACATGGCTTTAGCCGCATTAGACTGTTTGCACATGCTCAGTGGGGGGCGGAGAGGAGGCGGGGAGATGCCGCTACAGTAGCCGCGCACATGGCTACTTAATATGCACTGCACTGGCGGCCGCTGATTGGCCGGCGGGACCACGTGATGCGGAGTGTCTCGCTCCACATCACGTGGTCCCGCCGGCCAATCAGCGCCACCCTGGGAGACCTTATGCGGATAGAGCCACCTAACACTCTACCGTCCTCTCCCGCACCACCATACGTTGCGTTAGGTGCACGTTATGCGACCTTAACGTAGCCCCTAACGCAACGTCTTGTGTAAGTAGCCTCAAGGAAACTTAATCCGGGGACTCTAGTATTGCAAGGCAAATATGAGAAATTTATCACAAGTGGTAACATCTTTACTGCTGGCAGGTGCATCACTGTGGAATGTTTGTTTTTTGTTTTTCTGAGAATTCCAAAGCCATTAAAAATAATGCCTGGTCTCCCAGAATGCTCTGGGAGGAGAATTCCACATAGCTAAACAGCCTAGGCTAAGCCTTGGTAGGAGGGCGAGGCTGCATACCAACATACAACAACATATAGCTATAGGAAGTGTTTCTGATGCTGAAACCAGGATATTCAATGTAAACGTGGGTATCCTGAATGATATACTTCATACCTCCCAACTTTTGAGATGAGAGAAAGGGACACTTAAGCCACACCTCTAACCATGCCCCTAGCATACTCCTAATCACGCCCCCAACCACCCCTATTCACGCATTCCAAACCACTCTGGTCTTTTCTATTATGGCTCCTTTTTCTTGATATTAATATTTGAAAATGAGAAATAAATCACTTTAAGTGATGGGAATACAATTTACTGTCAATTAAACACATTTTCAGTAGGAAAAAAAAAAAAAAATATATATATATATATATATATATATATATATATATACACACAGATCTGTGAAGGAGTCCTGAAAGAGGGACAAATGAGGAGGAAAGAGGGACAGAGCGATTGGGTTCCCAAACAGGGACTGTCCCTCCAAAAGAGGGACAGTTGGGAGCATGTACTGCATTCTACTATTTGTCACTACACTCTTTAAACTGCCTCTATCCCTCTGTGTGCCATTTATAGGAAGCCGTTTCTGTACTTCTACGTTAATGTTTTACTCTGTATATTTTTAGATGAAGATATGTCAGGGTGGTGTCAGTGGGGCGGGGCGGAGGGGCGATGAGTCGCGAGCGCGGAGCCGGAACGCTTACTGATCCTGAGGAGGCAGAGAACAAAACACGGAGATCTCCCATGATAAAAAACCTCCGCCCAATAACAGATGTTAGCGTAAAGGCCGGTTCAGCAAACCGCGACACAAGTCAGGTCAGGTGTGCCTGGTTGGTAGTGAGGTGAATCATTTGGATGGATCACCCTCCCGTATTCTCCATTGTTCGTAAAGGCGGATAGGGGAATAGGCCATTACTCACACAACTATCATGTTTAGAGTAAATCTGTGAGGTAGAAAAGTGCCCCCAAAAGGTGGCCCTACATCTCTCTGAACCTGCCGGCCTATCCATTATCCGATCCAACAATCTTTACCGAATTGATTGAAAAATCGGTGCCACTAAGAGCATCCCCAACACATGATGCAACCAGTTCCGGGCCAAAATTGGTCGCATGTATCGATCGGAAAATGCTGCAAGATGTTGGGCCGTCGCAACAAACCTCACCCCAGCCTACGCGCTGCTCCTCCAGTGTATAAATGTGCCCCCTCCCCCGTGTGTGCATTCATACATCACCTGTCCTGTGTCTCCCACCGCTTGGCGCCAGTCTTCTGAATCTTACTGCTCCATTAGCGCTATACACGCCGCCAGTGTATAGCACGTAGCGCGTGACGTCACACCAAATGCAGTGGACATGGTGGACTCGGACGAATCCCGAGAGATTTCATGCTGAAATTGATCCAGTATCGGCCTGCGGTGTATGGGAAGCCAACAGATCTCTCTAGATCAGATTCGATTAAATAGAGATTTGTCCCTTGGTCAAATCTGCCCATCATCGCTGGATGTATGGACACCATAAGGGGTACTCACCTTGGGAGGGGGAAGTCTCTGGATCATAAAAAGGCTTCCCCCATCCTCCTTCGCAGTCTCATTCCGTCGCTGGGACCCCCAAAGAGTGGCCTCCCTGCGCAAGCACTCCAGCTTCATCCCGCTCGGGCTCCAGGGGAAATAGCCTTGCCCAATCAGGTGGGTCCCACCTGCGCAGTAGCATACCCCCAATCCGGCCTGGCTATTTCCAAAGAAAGCCGAGCAGGATGGGGCTAGCGTGCATGCACAAGGCTCCAAGAAGGAGACTTTCGGGGTCCTACTGCTAGAACAACAAGACTGTGGAGGAGGATGCCTCTTTAGGATCCAGAGGCTTCCCTTTTCCTGCCTCTCCCATAGGGGCACCTTTCTTCCCTTCAGGTACACTTTAATGCAAATGCTCCTTTGGTATGTCAGTCATGTGATCCAGAGATCTGTGCACAGCATACAGCGCTGCCAGCAGAGTAGAAGTTTCTCCCCCTGCACATAGTCATCAACTGACCCTGTCCACCTCCTCCCTCATGTGGGCAGGGTCAGCTCTGCGTTCACAAAAAAGACTGGCTGGTGCCCTCCTCCCAGCCCCTCCATGATGACTACATCCTGTGGATGATGATGGAATATTAGGAGGAGTTTGGGCAGCTGATAGACTACTGTTCTGCCTTCCCAAGCAGTATCTCACATTAGCATACCTCCCAATTTTTTGAGATGAGAAAGAGGGACACTTAAAGAGGAACTCCAGTGAAAATAATGTAGTAAAAAAAGTGCTTCATTTTTTACCATAATTATGTATAAATGATTTAGTCAGTGTTTGCTTATTGTAAAATCTTTCCTCTCACAGATTCACATTCTGACATGTATTACATGGTGACATTTTTACCGTGGTCAGGTTATGTAGCTGCTCCTAGCTGTTTTGGATGTTAGAGACAGCTGTAAACAGCTATTTCCTGTCTGTGAACATTGTTACATTGTGGCAGTTTGCCCAGAGTACCGTACGGTACCAGAGCCTCTTGTGGGAGGGGTTTCAGCACAAAATCAGTCATACAACGCCCCCTGATGATCTGTTTGTGAAAATCATTATATTTCTCATGTAAAAGGGGGTATCAGCTACTGATTGGGATAAAGTTCAATTCTAGGTTGGAGTTTCTCTTTAAGCCTAACCCCAGACACACCCCTAATCACACTCCCAGCACACCCCTTGTCATTCATACTACAGATTTAAAAAAATATATGTTTTATAATTCAAACTGTTCCTTTCTATCCTGGTTAATTTACCTTTATATTAACACATGAAATAAATATACCAATTTAAAAGTAATAACGTTTAGAGTCAATTAAATAAATTTTTCAGTAGATAAAATACTTATATTTATGCAGATCTGTACAGGAGTCCTGAAAGAGGAACAAATGAGGAAAGAGGGACAGGGTTCCCAGAGAAGGAAGTGACAGTCAGGGCTGGATTTAGGCCTAGGCCATGGCCTAGGGCACCACAGGAACAAGGGCACCAAAGCAGCAGACTAAATTGGTGCAGCATTTGCAAGCTTGCAAATGCTGCAGTGCAGGGAGTTTAGGTGAGCACCTGACTGCAGTACTCTGCTACTAGCCGCCTGTGCAGCGGCCACCTTGCTCTCTGTGCACGTTTGCATTGTGGCTGCCAGCTATGGACCTGGGCAGCATTGGAGGCGGAAAGGAAGAGAATGCTTCTACACTGGAGACGAGCTGATGGCTACTGCAGTGTAAAGGCGAGCTGGTTACCTATACTGAAAGGCGTGGTGGGAAAAAGGAGGGATGAAGGGAGTCATCTGGCTACCTATACTGGAGGGAAAGGGGAGAGGGGTCATCTGGCTACCTATATCGAAGGGGGGCGGCTGGTGACAGTGGCCTTGGGCAGTAAAGAGTACAAATCCGGCCCTGGTGACAGTTGGGAGCCATGCATTGGTACAGGAAGTCAGCATTGTAAACCCAGCCTGCCAGTTAATACAGAATAACGTGAAAAAAAGGTTCAGGCGCAAACCTCTAATTTAATTGCATAATCATCATCTGTCATCTCCAGCAGAAGTAGTTGAAAAAATCAATATGGTGGCACTTTCTGAGTTTAGGATGATGATGAGACTGATGTGTTTGTATTTCTTTCATTGTCACCCTGTGGTCTGCAGTGTTGGCGATAAACTGACATCAGTCAAATCAAGACTACATTATTAATCGACCAGCACCACTGGTAAGCCAATCCCAGCTTTCCTAGGACACGCCTCCTAGAGAGTAGGGTATTGACAGCCAACGTGCACATTAATGGTACAATTTCCCGATCGGTCGACCATATGATTGATCAGATCTGGTACCATTTATGATGCTGATCTATGACGGACAATCATTCCACCAATCATACTGTTGATCCAAATTTCCGAAGGATTATTTTGTTCTGGTTGGATTGCTTATCATACGCCCTCCGTTGGTGGACCCCAACAACCTTTTCCGACTGATCACAATGATCCATTTCAACAGTAAATCGTTCAGGAAATTGTACAGTTGGTGGGCACATTAACGGTCACTGCTAGGAATCATAGGAAGTGCAGTCCTGTGCCAGTCAATCCATTGGTGCAGGAGGCAGTCTAACTGCCAGGACGGAAATGATCTGGGAAGGATTAAGAAGAGAGCAGTTCACCTTATACTCAGTGGCGTAGCTGAGGAGCTGTGGGCCCCGGTGCAAGTTTTACATGGGCCCCCCCAAGCACTCTTAACAGAACAATTGATACGGTGCACCGAAACCTGCCAAGGACAACCACAGTGTCAGAGGTGCAAGAAGGGGATGGAGAACAGCTTGTTAATGATTAGAATTATTTAAAGCATCTATAGAAATGATTATTACCAGCACAGTACCAATAAAGACTGTGGTTGAGGGAAGGCCCCTCTAGCCCAAGGGCCCCAATGCGGTCACAACCTCTGCACCCCCTTATTGCTACGCCACTGTTTATACTGTAGAGTGCAGTTCTGGTAGAGAGCAGTTCACCTTAGGGCCTGTACACACTGCTGCGCTTGCGCTGCGTTTTTAAAATCGCAAGGTCTTTTGAAAAATAATGAAAATCGTGATGACCTGTACACACTGATGTGATGTGTTTTTTACAAAAACGCAATCGCAGTGCCTGCTGCGCTTTTTTAAGCGCTGCACTTGAAAAACGCATGAAAAAACACGATGCAAAGCGATTCCATTGCGTTTTTCAGCAGTCAGTATCCCAGAAGACTCTGCAATTTCCTGATTCCTGTTGAAATGTAAACTAGAAAAAAAACAAAGGATTCTTTAGCCAATCAGCAATTACAAGAAAAACGCAAACGCATCAAAACCGCATACGATGCATTTTTTAAAAATACATGCACTTGCGATTTTGCTTGCGTTTTTCAGTGTGTACAGGCCCTTATACTGTTTATAAGGGCGTCAGTACTGACCAATCAGCTTGTATTGCTTAGGGCTGGTTTACGTGGTCGGTTCTGCGATGGTAAACGATGGCCTCAAGGCTCATCATCTAATGCCGTCTATTCACATGAATGGACAGTCGTCGGAACGATCACTTACCGGTTGCACAAACGCCACGTTTAGATACCGATTTTCAACATCTTCTGTCCCGCGCTTAGCCAATCCTGGAAGCAACATGTCCTCAGTCAACAAAGTCCTTAATTGTGCTGCTGTAAACCCTGTTAAAGAGACTCTGTAACAACAAAAACCTCCCCTGGGGGGTACTCACCTCGGGTGAGGGAAGCCTCCGGATCCTAATGAGGCTTCCCACGCCGTCCTCTGTCCCACGGGGGTCTCGCTGCATCCCTCCGAACAGCCGGCGACAGAGCCGACTGTAGCTTTAATATTTACCCTTGCTGGCTCCAGCGGGGGCGCTGTGGCGACTTTCGGCACGGAAATAGACGGAAATACCCGATCCCCGTCGGGTCCGCTCTACTGCGCAGGCGCCGGGAAACTTGCGCCTGCGCAGTAGAGCAGTCCCGACGGCGATCGGGTATTTCCGCCTACTTCGGCGCCGAGAGGCATCAGAGCGCCTGCGCAGGAGCCAGGAAGGTAAATATTGCGTCACGGCTGTACGGAGGGCTACAGCGAGTCCCCCAAGGGACACAGGATGGCGTGGGAAGCCTCATTAGGATCCTGAGGCTTCCCCCACCCGAGGTGAGTAGCCCCCAGGGGCCGTTTTGTCGTTACAGTTCCTCTTTAAAGTCCACTAATCGGTTTGGGTCGCAGGCTACTGCGCATATGTGGTCCCAGCCATGCACCTTCCTGATTGCACTGCATTGGCTGAGAGCATTCTGCACATGCGCAGTTTGGCCAGTAAGAACGATTGCGCAGAACGCTCCCACCCACGGGAGTGCCATGGAGAAGGTGCATCGTTCGGAACAACGCACGGGCAGTGGCCTGCAAGCCAGCTGGATCCCAGACTCCACCGGAGCACAGCATCGTAGCAGAAGGACATTAAGGGAGCTCACTGACTACAGGGAGCTGGAAGAAGCCCTAGGTAAGTATAATCTTTTAACTCCAATCACCTCAGGTTTACTTTAAGGGCTTGTTTCCACTGTTGCGACGCGATTTCGGCCGCATTCCGACGCTTGTAAAAACGCATGCGGATGCGTTTCCACATGCGTTTTTACCCGCGATTTCGCATGCGATTTCGCATGGCAGGGTGCCATGCGAAATTAACCATGACACTGCCAGGGCTAAATAAAATTGAAAAAGGTGCGAAATCGCACGCGAAATCGCGGGTAAAAACGCATGTAACAAACGCATGCGTTTTTACTATTAAATACATTAGCGGCGATTCGCACGGATTCCCGACGCAAGCGAAATCGTTGGCTCTTTTGTGCGTTTTTTTCACGCTGAAAAAAACGCACCTCAACAACGCTACAGTGGAAACAGGCCCATCCACTTGTATTACATGTGCGGATCTGCATGCGTTGGACGCATGCAGATTCGCGATAGTGGAAACGAGCCCTAAAGGACAACTGTAACCTTTAATAAAAAGTTAGAAACTCATTTAAGAGGAGAGAAAGCTTTGGATTCCTTAGAGTCTTCCCATTACTCTCTGCATCCCCTAGTTCCATCACCAGGCCCCCCGTTCCAGCCTACAACTTTAACATGGAAGAGCAGATGAGTAACAATAGCCCCTGCAAGGGATGCATCCGCAGGGGGGCCCTGAGCGGGCCCCTGGCTCTGGGGCCTTCCAGGGCTATTTTTAGGGGTAGGAAGGGGCACAGTGCAGGATGAGGAAGTAGCAGGCACAAACAGCAGCAGGGAGGAGGGCCTTACTCCCCCCATCCCTCACCACCAGGGACGGATCTAGAACAAATTGCGCCTGGGGCAAGGTCAGGTTTTGGCGCCTAAACTGCCATTCCTCATCCAGTTTTGGCGCCTAAAGGTCAGGTTTTGGTGCCTAAAGGTCAGGTTTTGGTGCCTAAACTGCCTTTCCCTATCCAGTGTTGGCGCCTTTTTAGGAATTCAACAAACTGCGCCTGGAGCAAGAGACCCGCTCCCCTCCCCCCCCCCCCCCCCCCCTAGATCCATCCCTGTCACCACGAGCTACAATCAGTGCTCCCCCCTCCCAGTGGTGCTGCTCACCGCCAGGTCGTGATCACGCTTACGCGTGGATTCACAACCATTTTGACGCATTCCGCCTCGGACACGCTAAGCCGTGAATAGATTTTCAACCACGAAAATCTACTTCGGCTTCGCGTGAATGCGGACAGAAATCCGCATTCACGCTCGTGAAACCGGTGCTGAAGTCGTGGTTTGCGGAAATGCGTCAAACTATGCGGAAGTGACACATTGCAGGCCAATCAGAGTGCCCCAGCCAGGCCCTAGCAACCAATCACAGGAGGGGAGCTATGCCCTCCCCTCCTGAATATAAAGCGGCGGCCATGATGAAAAAGCTCTGTCCTTGCTAGACTGTGGTGCTGAGAGGATTATCTCCAGGCCATTGTTGTTTGAGCAAGTGCATTTATTGTGTTAAAAACAAAGCGTTTTTTTTGCTAACACTGCTCTTATACTGTACACAGTTAGCTAGTCAGTGAGTGATTGCTGTAGTTAGTTGTAGTCAGTGTAGTGTAGTGGGAGTGTGGGAGTCTAGTGATTATTTATCTGTGTGTAGTGCAGGCAGGTTCAGTGCTGCAGTGTAGTCAGTGTAGTGGGAGTGGGGATTATCTGTGTGTAGTGCAGGCAGGCAGGTTAGTGCAGCTGCAGTGTTCACTTGCATATTCCAGTGACAGTTATACACTTGTACTATTTGCAGGCAGCCAGTCACACCGCTGGCGCCGCCACTCTCTGCCAGCGCTGTTCATTCATTCTGTCAGTGACCTTGTGCCGTGCCCAGTGCCCACTGCTCGCTCGCTGGCATATGAGCATCTCATTACACAGTGTGACATCCTTGTGTGCCCACTGCATCCTTCAGTGACCTAGTTGTATATCCAGTGCCCACTGCATCCTTCAGTGACCTTGTACTGTGCCCACTGCATCCTTCAGTGACCTAGTTGTATATCCAGTGCCCACTGCATCCTTCAGTGACCTTGTACTGTGCCCACTGCATCCTTCAGTGACCTAGTTGTATATCCAGTGCCCACTGCATTCTTCAGTGACCTTGTACTGTGCCCACTGCATCCTTCAGTGACCTTGTACTGTGCCCACTGCATCCTTCAGTGACCTAGTTGTATATCCAGTGCCCACTGCTGTGCCCACTGCATCCTTCAGTGACCTTGTACTGTGCCCACTGCATCCTTCAGTGACCTAGTTGTATATCCAGTGCCCACTGCTGTGCCCACTGCATCCTTCAGTGACCTTGTACTGTGACCACTGCATCCTTTAGTGACCTTGTACTGTGCCCACTGCATCCTTCAGTGACCTTGTACTGTGCCCACTGCTCTGTCTGCGTTATCACTGCCCGGGTCACCGGGTGCATTTAATTTTTTGGCCAGCACTATGACGCTGTGCTGCTACTACTACCACCAGTATGTTGCCATGGTCCTTCTGTGCTGCTGAATTGACCGCCGGCATTGTCCTCCTCCTCCTGACTCACTCGCTTCCACCAATGTACTCTGTCTGCGTTCACACTGCCCGGGTCACCGGGTGCATTTATTTTTTGGCCAGCACTATGACGCTGTGCTGCTACTACTACTACTACCAGTATGTTGCCGTGGTCCTTCTGTGCTGCTGAACTGACCGCCCGCATAGTCCTTCTCCTGACTCAGTCGCTACCACCACTGCACTCTGCGTTCACACTGCCCGTGTCCACTGACAACTCTGCTGCGATGTCATTGCTAATTGCTGCAAAAAAAAAAAAAAAATTACAAAAACCTCTCTGGGGCCTTTTTGGCGTCAGCCACTCATCCTCCTCCAGCGGTACCTTCGCCGCCAAGTGCCATTGGAACTCGCCTTCACCTCTTTGACTGCTTAACGCGTATATCCCTTTTTAAAACCACTTATTACCAATTAATAGCCCCATTTAAAGTGTTGATTTCACTTTAAAATCCATTTTCTCTAGAAAAAAAAAATTGGGGGGAATTTTTTATGTTGAAGTTATGTTGCCCCTTATCACCTCGATAATCCATGCAATTTGGGGGATTGTAGCATGTATGGGGGCTTTGTTATTAACGTTAAAAGAAAATCCGCCTCCGGGCGGGAATCCACGCGTGATTACGCCATTCACGGCAGAAAATCCGCGTGGTTGCGTGGACGCGGATGAAAATCCGCATGCGGCGGGGCCGAATGCGGATTTTTTTTTTGCAACCACGCGGATTGCCGAATTCGTGGATGAGGCACATCTGAGCATCCCTGCCCCCTCCAGCAATGACAGCTGGGGGGGCATCCAAAGTTTCGCAAGGGAGCCCAGTGATTTCTCATTACGCCCCTGTCGAAGAGGCCTTCAGATCTCCTTGGAAGGCCACAGAAGTACTTCAGGTGCGAGTGCTGACTTGCAGGTGTACAGTAAGGAGCTGCTGGTCTTCAGAAGTACTCGAAGACCTGAGTACTTCTGAGAAGACCCGAAGATGCAGCCGGTGAGAGATTTTAATCGGGGCCTTGTGGTGAAACAAGGGGACATAGAGAGGAATGGGAAGGCTCTAAGGCAGGGATGTAACTACAGGGGATCAGCTCCTGCAACCACAGGGGGTGCCAGAGCTGTGGGAGGCTCCAACTACTAACCTACCCTTCCTCCAATAATGGGGTCCATCCTTCAGATCAGGTGTTTTTGTGGCTATACTTGTTATGGGTGTAAAGATTATGATGTTCACACTTGTTTTATGACCCTTGTGAGATGAGCCTCAAGACCATGAGGAGCACCAAGGGGAGGCAAGGGAAAGGGTGTAAACATTGGGGGGCCCATCAAAGTTTTGCGGGGGGGGGGGGGGGTAGGATTTGTAGTTACGCTTTTGAGGGATCTAACATTTTTGATTACAAAGGTTACATCTGTCCTTTGAAGGAGACATTTGGTAAGTTAACTCTAGAGACTGGTGGAATTGTGGAATGTCGCTCAGGGGGTGTCTCAGGCGGATGGTGCAGGGCAGCGTATACTCGCAGACTCTGTGCTGGGACAGCCAGTGTCAGGAAGAGCATCCCTTACCGACATGGAGGAATGTGGTCGGTGCAGGTTTCATGGAAGAGGTGTGTCAGCCAGCCACTCTAGAGACAGATCACACCTGCTGCTTGACACAGCAGATCAGATCCGCACTGACACAGCAAGGAACTCTGCGACCAGCCAGCCTTCCATCTCCTCTCCGAAGCCAACCAACCCCAGACCAGCATGGCAGAGAAGCCCAAACTACAGCTCTTCGTCAAGGTAACACAGAACTGATCCATTCACGTCTCTGGGAGAAAGGTGCTCTTATAAGCTGTGTTATATGGGCAGAAATTGAGAGCCTCTTTAAAAAATATTTAAAATTGGCCATTTTTTTTTTTATTATACTGACCTGAAATTACACTCTTAAAATGTAAAAAAATATATATATATATGGGGAACAGCTGGGAGCAGAAGATGATGTTTCTCAGCAGTCGAGAGCTGGACAGTACAGATGTGGGGAGGTGAGTAAGGACGGTTTTAGGGATTAGGAAGGGCATCTTAAGGAATGTACTAATGTTTAAAGGGACAATTGAAGCGAGAGGGATATGGAGGCTGCCATATTTATTTCCTTTTATACAATACCAGTTGCCTGGCAGCTCTGTTGATCCTCTGCTTCTAACACTTTCAGCCATAAACCCTGAACAAGCATGCAGCAGATCAGGTGTATCTGACATTATTGTCAGATCTGATGAGATTAGCTGCATGCTTGTTCTGGTGTTATTCAGACACTTCTGCAGCCAAAGAGATCAGCAGGGCTGCCAGGCAACTGGGATTGTTTAAAAGGAAATAAATATGGCAGCCTCCACATCCCTCTCACTTCAGTGTTTGCAGCTTGTGAACATGATTTACATCTCGCGTAAGTTTGTGTTTAGTATAGGCATCCCCATTCTTCCATGCTTGTCATAATACAACCAACAAGCAATCAACTGCAACAAACTTTTCTTAACCAGGTACTTTATTTCCAGGGGTAGCAGGGGTTACTGCTGCACCTACCCCTTCCCCTCTCCATAGTGCAATACATGCTGCTTCTCCACTGCCCCTCCCCTCCATAATACAGTAAATGCTCCTCCCATCCCCCTTTCCATAATACAGTACATACTCCTCCTCCTCCCCCTGGCCTCTCCATAATACAGTACATGCTGTTCCTCCTAATTCCCCTTTCCACAGTATAGTACAGGGGTGGGGAACCTATGGCTCGGCAGCCAGATGTGGCTCTTTTGATGGCTACATCTGGCTCACATACAAATCAGTAGGGCTTAATTTACTAAGCTACACCGCTCAAGTAACACAGCTTAGTGTGGCAGCGCAAATAAAATTTTCAAAGTAGGCACACTACTGCTGTTGCATGCACTACTAACTCACTCGCACTACCCCAAAACTAACAGTTGCTCCAATTGTCAAACTCTGGACCCTGTCAGGTCCAGTGACTTTGTAGGAGGAGATCCCTGCACTTTGATTGGCCCAATAGGCTGCCTGTCCCTTGACAGGCAGCCTATTGGGCCAAAGTGTGGGGATCTCGTCCTACAAAGTGAATCAACCCCCAAGACAGCTAGCTAATTGTACAAGCTGTTACGCAGAGCCGGGACAAGGTCCTCCAGCACCCAAGGCTGAGACACCAAAGTGCGCCCCTCCATCCCTCCCACCCCAGCCGTCACACACTGATTGCTATTAGACTAATAGGGCCACAGGGCCCACAACCTCCCCAACACCTTAATCTCTAGTTATCTGGCTTGCAGTCGCTGCCATGTATCCCCTTTTCTTATTTCTTTCTGCTTTATACACAATTAGGAATAACAGCTGAATGAATTGTGCGCCCCCTCCTACACTGCGCCCTGAGGCTGGAGCCTCTCCAGCCTATGCCTCGGCCCGGCCCTGGGCTGTTAGTCTGTATTTCTCCTGTCTGGCTATCAGTAAAATTGCTGATGTTGCTGAAACCCAAGAGAAGCTGATAGCTGAAGACGTGTCTGACACTTCTGCTGCTCGGCGAATCAACTGTATACACATCAGTGATCACCAGGACAACATGGCCCTCTGCTGCGCATGCGCACTGTCCAGGTTTGAAACATATTGTATGGCTCTTGCAGAATGACATTTTAAAATATGTGGTGTTTATGGCTCTCTCAGCCAAAAATATTCCTGACCCCTGGTATGGTACATACTCCTCCTCCTTCTCCTCACCATAATACAGTACATGCCACTTCTCTGCCCCCTCCCTCTCCATAATACAGTACATGCTCCTCCCCCCTCCATAATATAGTATATGCTTTTCCACCCCCCTCCATAGTACAGTACAGGCTACTCCTCCTCCCACTTTTTTCTCTCCAATGGCTTTACTGGACGTTGTTTCTATCACAGCCGGATTTATTGTTTGTTGTACTGGTAACAGTATAATGGCACCTTTTGAGGTTTGGAACACAATGCCAGCCTCCGATACCACAAATAATTATATTATCAGATGATCATGAGAACACACCGATCTCCCAAAGTGGATTACCTCATTACCTTGGCACCTGTCACTGGGTGGACCTACATGAGAAATTAGGGATGGTCAATGACATACAAATCGTTTCTTGGTGCAAACTTTTATGCTATCATTTTTTATTGTTTAAGTATTTATATAACGCTGACATATTACTCAGTGCAGTACAGAGTATATATTGTCTTGTCACTAACTGTCCCTCAGAGGGGCTCACAATCTAGTCCATAGTCATATGTCTATGTATGTATCGTGTAGTGTAGGTATCATAGTCTAGGGCCAATTTAGGGGGAAGCCAATTAACTTATCTGTATATTTTTGGGATGTGGGAGGAAACCAGAGTGCCTGAAGGAAACCCACACAGACACGGGGAGAACATACAAACTCCTTGCAGATATTGACCTGGCTGGAATTCACACCGGGACCCAGCGATGCAAAGCGAGAGCCCTAACCACTACGCCATATGAATATGAACCATTCTGTTACAGCATTTGTCGGGTTTATTGTCAAATTGCATGAATTAAAGTATAACATTAGCAATAACTGGAAATGATTTGCATCGCAATTGGCCGCCCATATTAGGTAGCAAGTAAACAGTCAGTTCATGAAGGTGAATGCAGGAAAAGCGGGCAAGTGCAAAGATATGATAGAATACCCAGAGAGCTAATGGAGACCCAGAACCACTAGGAAAGTATAAGGGGCTAAGGCCGCGTACACATGCCCAAGTGATGTCACTCCTTTGGGCTACATCGCTGGGCCGGGCTCCACACACGTGCGTCAGCTAATGACAGAACACTGCGTTGCTATGCAGAGGGACCATGGAAGGGCAATGAGCCACACGTACGTACGTGACATCACGCGGCAGGCGGGGGAGTGGTGCGAATAATGGGATCCGTGGGGGGGGATTGGCATGGCTGGGGTTGAGCAGATCCGTCCAGGCAGATCATTCGTGGGTTAGGCGTCATTGGGTGCCGTACACATGTCTGATAGTCAGTGAGGAAGTCATTATCAGAGAACAAAAAGCCAACCAACTAAAAAGCAACGCTGTGTATAATTTCCCTTCTTAAAACAGAAGGTATTTGCGATAATTCAGCTGTAAGTGAGCAACTGTGGTTTCCCATGATGCATCTCTCCTGAATAAATTCTCTCTTTATGCCCCCTGTAGCCAGGCTTACATCCAGAACCGCTGGTGTATAGTGAGCCTATAGCGTATACATTTTACACAGCCAGCCACATCAACCCTACGTCCTGTTTTGACTTCCTGGTCCTCATCAGTGCGTGACATGGACTGGTATGGCAGGAATTGATACGGCTCTATAGGATAGGCCTTGGACTAGTACTACAGAATACTCAGATAGCAAATTCTGTAAAGACGTGAGTGACTTTGACAAGGCCATGTTATGATGTTCCTGGTAGGCAGAGGTTGCTAATAACCAAAAGCCCTCCAAGGAATTCTGTTGCTATGGAGGGTGAGGAGGGAGGAAAGTGCGCTAGGATAACATGGTCTGTTACAATGCAGGATGTTGTGAACATGCTTATATTATTGTACAGGCAATGTGGTAGCACAGCACCACTCCTTAACCACTTGAGGACCACAGTGGTAAACCCCCTAAAGACCAGGCTGTTATTTTCATAACTGGCCACTGCAGCTTTAAGGCCAAGCTGCAGGGCCGCACAACACAGCACACGAGTGATTTCCCCCCCCCCCCTTTTCTCCCCACTAACAGAGCTCCCCCCCCCCCCCCCCTCGTGTTTATTATTTGTTTTTTTTATATAAATATTTATGTGGATGTTTTTTTCTTATTTTTTTTTATTTATTTAAAACCCTCCCTCCCCCCAGCCAGCCAATCATAGCGATCAGCTCTCATAGGCTTCACCCTATGAGAGCCGATCGCTCTCTTGTCCCCCAGGGGGACAGCCGTGCCACATGGCTGTCCCCAGTACAGCGCTGCTGCTGATCGCAGCGCTGTACATGTAAATAGACGGCGATAGCGGCATCTAATAGAGAATAAAGACGGGGCAGAACTCAGCCCCCCGAGGAGATGCGCGCGCAATCTCCTTCAGTAGCCGGCTCCAGGACCTGACGCCAATTGGCGTTAGGCGGTCCTGGGGCTGCCACCGCGGCCACGCCCATTGGCGTGGATCGGTCTTAGAGTAGTTAAGGATGTTTTCCACAGCTGATTTCTGAAGTTTGTGCTTTTTGATGATTGCATGGGCAATTTTTTAATAATGTAGGCCATGGTTTGCTGTTCCCACTGATCCATTCTTGTGGAATCACAAACGCTCTGCATTCTGCATTTTTTCAATGTAATGGGACTTTGCGATCGTACATGCATGCGTTTAGGTCTGCCACTTGTAGTGGCAAAAGGCTCTTAGTGCTGGCAGCATCAACCAAATTACCTAAACTGCAGTATAGTAAAGCCACCACAAGATGTCACTGTAAAATGCAAAGTGCTGCAATGATCTCTATGGTATTGTGATTTCCTGTATTCACTCTGTTTTCCTCCCTGTTCGAAGTAAGCTGCATTCCCTGATGGTGGTGTATGATCTATCACTGTATGTTTTTCTTCAGTAAAGAGTTCTAACTTGTTGTTATACTGGGTGTCTATCTGCGTGTACAGAAGGCTCTCCTCCATCACTCATGCGCTGGCAGTGCACGGAAATATTACTGGTACTAACGGCAGCAGAGTAGAATTAGCGCAGCCCATGGTACTTAGGTAATGCAAGCATCGCGGATCACGCTAATTGCGCAATGCGTAGTACACTGCTGGCTTTAGTTATTATCGGAAGTTCGTGAGTCAGGCCCTTTCACACGCACCTCTTTGGACTTATTTGTATTGAAAATTGCAAATGCAAACAAAAAAATGTCCGTCTATGAACTTGCATTTTTTATGCTTTTTCTGAGCAGGAAAGCCGGGCAACTGGTATTGTTTAAAGAGACACTGAAGCAAACTATTTTTGCCAATTTTAGCTTAGGATTCGCTTCAGTGCTCTTATCACAAGTAATCTGCCGTGTCCCCGCCGCTAAATGAGGGCTGCAGAGCCCCCAAATCCCCGGGGGGACAATCCGGCAGGCATTTCCTGGAAGGGGCAGAGCTTCCAGCTTCTGCTCTGCCCCTCCTGACATCAATCGCGGCGCATCGCCGCCTCTCCCCGCCCCTCTCATTTTTCCTTCACAGAGAGGGGCGGGGAGAGGCGGAGATCCGTGCGGCGATTGACGTCAGCTACAGCTGCAAGCTCTGCCCCTCAGGGCAGCAAAATCCACGACCAAGTTGGTCGTGGATATTTGCAGAGGGGTTTGGGGGCTCTGCAGCCCTCGTTTAGCGGTGGGGACACGGTGGATTACTTGTGATAAGAGCACTGAAGCGAATCATAAGGTAAAATTGGCAAATAAGTCGCTTCAGTGTCTCTTTAACAGGAAATAAATATGGCAGCCTCCATATCACTCTCACCTTGGGTTCAATTTAAAGCAGGGGCCCCAACCGTCCCGTTTTCGCCGGGACCGTCACGGGTTGGGGGAGGGGTCCCGCTGTCCCGGGATAGCCCCCCTTGTGTCCTGGCAGGCAGCAGCTCCTCTCCAGCGGAGGAAAAAAGAAGGAAGGATCGAGGCGCCAGCCGCGGCTGTGGTGTGCGGGATGCGGGCCAAGCATGTCTCCCCTCCCTCCGAATGTGCCCCCCAGTGTCCCCCTGTATGGCGAGATACGAGCGCAGCAGAGCGGCAGTCTTACCATCTTCCTCGCGTACTGACATCTCGTCTTCCAACTACTTCCTGTGACGTCACAGGAAGCGGAGAAGACGAGATGCCCATATGCGAAGAGGAATGGTAAGGGCCTTTTTCCACTAGCCTGCGATTTGCGATTTGCTTCTGACTGCAAATCGCAAGGTACATTAAACTAATGGAAACTGCAGCAGCAATTTCCATTAGTGCGATCCGATTGCGATGCGATTTTGGTCAAAGCGCAATCGTCGTTCTGCTGCGTTTTGTATGCGATTGAGCTGGACTATAATGAGTATAGTAGCTCAATCGCAATCGCAATCGCATGGTGGAAATTGAAACGCGATTCCGATCGCGATCGTAATCGCAATCGCGATCGCATTTCATAGTGGAAAAGAGCCATAAGGGCCCTTTTCCACTAGCAATCGCTAGCGTTCATGCTGAACGCTAGCGATTGCTGAATCGCAATTAGCGGCGATTCCCCGACGTTCGCGGCCGCGATTTTGCTATGCATAGCACTGCATAGCAAAATCGCAGCAAATATCGCTCCGCCGCGCGTTCGCGTTCCCGACAAAAACGAATCGCGGTAGTGGAAATGACCTACCGCGATTCCCATGTTAAAAAGCAAACCGTAGCGATTGTAAAATCGCTAGCGGTTTGCGTTTTTGCGATTCAGCCAGCGCTGGTGGAAAAGGGCCCTAAGACTGCCGCTCTGCTGCGCTCGTATCTCGCCATACAGGGGGACACTGGGGGGCACATTCGGAGGGAGGGGGGACAAGCTTGGCCCAAATCCCGCACACCACAGCCGCGGCTGGCGCCTCGATTCTTCTTTTTACCTGGGCACCCTCACCCTTCTCCCCACCATTCATATATATATATATATATATATATATATATATATATATATATATATATATATATATATATATATATATATATATATATATATATATATATATATATATATATATATATACACACACATTTTTGACTAGGGGTGTGTCAGGGGGCGTGGTCGGGGGCATGGTCGGGGGCATGGCTTAAGTGTCCCGGTCTCTCATCTCAAAAAGTTGGGAGGTATGTTAAGGAGACTCCGTAACAAAAATTGCATCCTGTTTTTTATCATCCTACAAGTTCCAAAAGCTATTCTAATGTGTTCTGGCTTACTGCAGCACTTTGTACTATCACAGTCTCTGTAATAAATCAATGTATCTTTCCCTTGTCAGACTTGTCAGCCTGTGTCTGGAAGGCTGCCAAGTTCTTCAGTGTTGTGGTTCTGCTATGAACTCCCCCCTCAGGGGGGAAAGAAACACACAAATGATCTCTTGAGATTCAAAAGGAATGCTGTATACAGCCTGCTTGTGTATGAATGTATTTTCTATGTGTGGACATACTGTACATCAACCTACTTCCTGTTTTGGTGGCCATTTTGTTTGTTTATAAACAAACTTTTTAAAACTGTTTTTAACCACTTTTAATGCGGCGAGGAGCGGCGAAATTGTGACAGAGGGTAATAGGAGATGTCCCCTAACGCACTGGTATGTTTACTTTTGTGCGATTTTAACAATACAGATTCTCTTTAAAGGGACTTCGAGGAGTGCCCGAATTTAAAAGAATACACTTACCTGGGGCTTCTTCCAGCTCAACGTAGGCGGCGAGGTCCCGCGGCGTCGTCCTGGCTCGTCTCCTGCAGCCTCCGCCGGCCCCCGTTACCGGCATCACCCGGGCTCTTCCTGGTTAATGATGCAATTCGTCATCCGCTGCCTCTGAAGAAGCAGGTTCTCTGCGAAACGGCTGTAAGGCCAGGATTTATTGCTTGTATGTTTTGAAGGTGTTGGGGAGCAAATAAATAGGTGACTTGCAAAGCAACTGGTGCCCGGAGTTTCTACTCTTTGGTTCTACAGTAATGCAAAGTACATAAAGATGCACACCATTCTGTAGCTTGTGCTCTCCTCTTTCATTTGATGCCTGAATCGCCGTTCTACACCAAATAGTTTTCGTTCGATTTCAATTTATAAATTGCGGCTGCCATCTTGGCAATGTTATAACTTCCGCGTCACCCCTGTCTTCTCTGTTAGAGAAGTGCATCACTGAATGAAGCAGGAAGAGGAAGTGACATAGCACAACTTTGTTGGAAGTCGTCTGGCTTAAAGGCATGCCCATGAGGGGTGCTTGGAGTCCCTTTAAAGAGGAGATTAAAGAGAAAAACAAAATAACACATTCATGCAATCCGCCTGATTTCTTCTTAAAAATCTGTTAGCATTCAAACTGAGCATATGACGCATCTTATATTTGCCAAAATGCGTCTTCATACAGAGAGAGTTTATCAACTTACTATATTATATATAGCAGTAAGAGATAAAAATTAAAAAAAAGGAAATAAACCAGTAGATAACTCATAAAAATAAACATCAGGTTTTCTCGTGCCACAAGGTTAGGTTACTTCCCTCTGAGAAGAGGATTATACCTGTTCCCACCTTATCCACAGTCTAATGTTATGGAGATGGTTTATTACCCCAAAGAAACGATCCTACTTTACCCTCTCAAAATCTGATAGATGCTGGAGAAATTGCACTGGGCTGGGCGATTTGTCGCCCATTTGGTGGAGTCATTACATTACCGGATCTCTAGCTTTCAGTTTGTTGAATACCTATAAACAGGTCTGGATTTACCTCACAGGAGCCCATAGGCACGGCTGTAATGGCACCCTAGACTCCGCCCTCCATGAATGTGCAAGCACCCGCTGAACCGGACCACAAGTGTGCTAGGTAGCTACAAGGTGTCCCTTAGCATTAGGTAGCCAGAGCTATGCTCAGTATTACAAAGCTAAAGGTTCCCCCATGTATTAGGTAGCTAGAGGTGCCCCCAACTGAAGGGAGATCTGGTCAGTGGAATGCCGAGTAACATCTCATTTACACTCCCCTTGGGACTCTGCATAGGGAAGGAGGGAGGAAGGCGCTCAGGGAGGGGACTGAGTCACCTTGCCATCATCGGGTGCCTATAGGCACGTGCCTACAGTGCCTTATGGTCAGGGCCGGATTTACCATAAGGCACTGTAGGCATGTGCCTACAGGCGCCTGATAATGGAAAGGCAGCCCACTCCTCTCCCCGAGCTCCTCCTTCCTTCCCTATACAGAGTCCTGATGAGTGTAAATGAGAGGTTATTCACCCAGCTCTTGGCATTCCACAGACGAGATCTCCCTTCAGTCAGGGTCTCCTCTTGCTACTTAATACTGAGGTTCTTCTACCTACTTAATACTTTGGGGGCATCTCAAGCTACTTAGTATTCGGGAACTAGAAGTACCCTCAATATTAAGGGGCATCAGTGGCTACCTATGCTGGGCAGGGGAAGTATGGGGAAGTCAAATGCTGGGCCAGCCAGCACACTTGCGGTAAGGCTCGGTGGGGGTTTGTACGTTCATGGAGAGCAAAGTGTAGGGTGCCAGAACATCTGTGCCTATAGGCTCCTGTGATGTAAATCCGGGCCTGCTTATGGTAAATCCGGCCCTGCCTGACAGGATTGAGACTTGCCCTGGATCCTAGCCTGGCCTTGCTTAACATAGGTTTGGAGAGGATCCCGGCCAATTACAAGAAAAATCGGAATTGCTAGACACTGGAACGACCCTATCAGTTCGAACATTTCAGAAATTAAGCAAATCATTAAGCTGAACGGTAAATACGAATATGCTTGTGCAACAGCGACTAACCAATGGAAAACATTTGACAAAAATTGGGGACTACAGGTGATAGAGCCAGGGATTTTGTGGGATACTCTTGATTGGCGAGGTGACACATTGATCTGATTTACATCCAGGGCTGTGGAGTTGGTACAAAAATCTTCCAACTCCGACTCCTCAGTTTATGAAACAACGACTCCAACTCCGGGTACCCAAAATGGCTCAGACACCTTAGTCTAATACTTAACACGGCTGTGGATTTTGTACAAAACTCATATGACTCCGACATTTATGAAATCAACGACTTCGTCTCCCCAAAATTGCCCCGACTCCGACTCCTCGACTCCAACTCCATAGCCCTGTTTATATCTGCACAGTAGACAGAGAATACTCTGAAAAATCGCTCTGACTAGTATTACAAAGTTATGCTGACCTTGATTTGGAAAGAATGACATATTATTGTAAACACTGTGTGTAAATTTGCCTTGCCGACGGGATTGCTGCAGTAAATCTGGGCAGCAAAACAGAGAGTATAAAAACAATTTTCATTGCAGTATCCAGCCACAAATGCTCAGTCTTCCTTGTTGCTATGGAGGAGCTGAAAACACACACGGTGTTGGTCTGAACAACCAGCCATTGACTGCAGCTAGATGTGACCATACGGTGCCTGACATGTGACAGTACAGTGGCTAAGTGGCTTCCAGTCTCACCTTGCAGCGCTGGAGGCTCCGATAGGCCCAAATTTCTGCATAGGCCATATCCTCGGGAACTGCTGCCTAGGGTGGTGGCAGCACATGGAAGAGGCGGTTTTGAATATAGGGGACAGGGCTGTTTCTGGTCATTTAGGTGCCCCCAGTATAGGTAGCCAGGTATAGGTGGTGCCCCCAGTATAGGTAGCCAGGTATAGGTGGTGCCCCCAGTATAGGTAGCCAGGTATAGGTGGTGCCCCCAGTATAGGTAGCCAGGTATACGTGGTGCCCCCAGTATAGGTAGCCAGGTATACGTGGTGCCCTCAGTATAGGTAGCCAGGTATACGTGGTGCCCCCAGTATAGGTAGCCAGGTATACGTGGTGCCCTCAGTATAGGTAGCCAGGTATACGTGGTGCCCTCAGTATAGGTAGCCAGGTATACGTGGTGACCGTAGTATAGGTAGCCAGGTATACGTGGTGCCCCAGTATAAGTAGCCAGGTATAGGTGGTGCCCCAGTATAAGTAGCCAGGTATAGGTGGTGCCCTCAGTATAGGTAGCCAGGTATACGTGGTGACCATAGTATAGGTAGCCAGGTATATGTGGTGCCCCTAGTATAGGTAGACAGGTATATGTGGTGCCCCTAGTATAGGTAGCCAGGTATATGTGGTGCCCCTAGTATAGGTAGCCAGGTATAGGTGGTGCCCTCAGTATAGGTAGCCAGGTATACGTGGTGACCGTAGTATAGGTAGCCAGGTATATGTGGTGCCCCTAGTATAGGTAGACAGGTATATGTGGTGCCCCTAGTATAGGTAGCCAGGTATATGTGGTGCCCCTAGTATAGGTAGCCAGGTATACGTGGTGCCCCTAGTATAGGTTGACAGGTATATGTGGTGCCCCTAGTATAGGTAGCCAGGTATATGTGGTGCCCTCAGTATAGGTAGCCAGGTATACGTGGTGCCCTCAGTATAGGTAGCTAGGTATAGGTGGTGCCCCCAGTATAGGTAGCCAGGTATAGGTGTTGCCCCTGGTATAGGTAGCCAGGTATACGTGGTGCCCCCAGTATAGGTAGCCAGGTATACGTGGTGCCCCCAGTATAGGTAGCCAGGTATACGTGGTGCCCCTAGTATAGGTAGCCAGGTATATGTGGTGCCCCTAGTATAGGTAGCCAGGTATAGGTGTTGCCCCCGGTATAGGTAGCCAGGTATACGTGGTGCCCCTAGTATAGGTAGCCAGGTATAGGTGGTGCCCCCAGTATAGGTAGCCAGGTATAGGTGTTGCCCCCGGTATAGGTAGCCAGGTATAGGTGGTGCCCCCAGTATAGGTAGCCAGGTATACGTGGTGCCCCTAGTATAGGTAGCCAGGTATACGTGGTGCCCCTAGTATAGGTAGCCAGGTATATGTGGTGCCCCTAGTATAGGTAGCCAGGTATACGTGGTGCCCTCAGTATAGGTAGCCAGGTATAGGTGGTGCCCCCAGTATAGGTAGACAGGTATATGTGGTGCCTCTAGTATAGGTAGCCAGGTATACGTGGTGCCCTCAGTATAGGTAGCCAGGTATACGTGGTGCCCTCAGTATAGGTAGCCAGGTATATGTGGTGCCCCTAGTATAGGTAGCCAGGTATATGTGGTGCCCCAGTATAGGTTGACAGGTATACGTGGTGCCCCTAGTATAGGTAGCCAGGTATACGTGGTGCCCCTAGTATAGGTAGCCAGGTATACGTGGTGCCCCTAGTATAGGTAGCCAGGTATACGTGGTGCCCCTAGTATAGGTAGCCAGGTATAGGTGGTGCCCTCAGTATAGGTAGCCAGGTATAGGTGGTGCCCCCAGTATAGGTAGCCAGGTATAGGTGGTGCCCCCAGTATAGGTAGCCAGGTATAGGTGGTGCCCCCAGTATAGGTAGCCAGGTATACGTGGTGCCCTCAGTATAGGTAGCCAGGTATACGTGGTGCCCCTAGTATAGGTAGCCAGGTATACGTGGTGCCCTCAGTATAGGTAGCCAGGTATATGTGGTGCCCCAGTATAGGTTTACAGGTATATGTGGTGCCCCTAGTATAGGTAGCCAGGTATAGGTGGTGCCCCCAGTATAGGTAGCCAGGTCCCTTGATTTACTTACCATCCTCCAGCTCCATCTTCTGTCCTCAGCAGGGCCGGATTTTCGGCCAGGCAACACAAACAGTTTATTGGGGCCCCACTCAGAGTCTAAGGGGCCCCATCAGCATGTAATCCAGCCCCGAAATTATCATCTGCTACTTCAGTCTCCGAGGTCAGCAGCGTCAGCCATGTTGAGCCAGGGTGGCTGCTCTTCATTGCAAGTGCCGCCGTCCCCCAGCCATCTGCCCCCGAATGACACGGCTCAGGCTGCGTCATGGCAGATCCACCCCAGCTGCTATCTTATTGATATGCTATTCAGGCCTCCTTTGCTTTATTAAGCAGCAGAACCCAGTTAAGTGTTAAAGTTATCATCCTTCACAGAACTAGTAGTTATTTATTTAAAAAACAAAAAAAGCAGAGTACTAAGAAAGTAAGAATAGCTCTGTGGTGCATCCTCCCACAGGTGTCAACCTAGGCCAAACCTGCCTGGTTTGTCCATTTCTAAAAATGGGATGCAACTTTTTTTTTACGATTTTTTTTTGTTGTTGCAATTTTTATTCAGGGCTCGTTTCCACTGTTGCGGTGCAGAATCGCCTGGATTCCACCGCTGATGAAATCGCATGCGGATGCGATTTCCCATGCGTTTTGTGCTGCGAATTCGCATAGGTGAGGGTATATGTGATTTTAACCATGTCACTGCCTGTGTGAATTTACATTGGTACCTATGCGAATTCGCGGCAAAAAACGCATTATACCTATTAAATAGATTGCATGCGATTCGCATGCATTCCACTCGCAGGCGAATTCTGCGGCTCTTTTGTGTGTTTTTTCACCGCTGAAAAAAAACGCACCTCAACAACGCTACAGTGGAAACAGGCCCATCCACTTGCATTACATGTGCGAATCTGCATGCGTTAGACGCATGCGGATTCGCGATAGTGCAAACGAACCCTCAGAGTTTTTCAGATTGCGAATTTTTGCAATAAAGTTAATTTACATGAAAATGTAGCTAATTAACTTTAAAATCGCATGCAATTTTTTTTTTGCAGAATCTTTGTAGGATTATAATCATTCTATTTACCATCCCTAATACGAAATAAAAAAACGAATTGCCCAGGCAGAGGGGAGTCAACTAATGCATTCCTGTGACTCTAGTCTGCTGTTATAGGATGCCTGAGGTGGGAGGTATATGGAGGCTGCTATATTTATTTTCTTCTATGCAATGGGAGTTGCCTGGCTGTCCTGCTGAGCCTCTACCCCTAAGGGCTCGTTTCCACTATTGCGGTGCGGAATCGCCTGGATTCCACCGCTGATGAAATCGCATGCGGATGCGATTCCGCATGCGTTGTTTTGCCGCGAATTCGCATAGGTGAGGGTATATGCAATTTTAACCATGTCACTGCCTGTGTGAATTTACATTGGTACCTATGCGAATTCGCATGCGAATTCGCGGCGGAAAACGCATGAGATTTCCCTATTAAATACATTGTGTGCGATTTGCCTGCATTCCACACGCAGGCGAATTCTGCAGGGTGTTCCGGGCAGATTTTCTCTGCACAATAAAACGCTCCCGCAGACACATAAGTGGAAACAGGCCCATTCACTTATATTGTCTATGCGAATCCGCATACGCAAGACGCATGCGGATTCGCGATAGTGGAAACGGGGCCTAATAGTTTTAGGTAAAGGAACACACTAGGCAGAAATACTAGCATTGCGTAAAACGCAGCGTTTATGCGTATAATGTAGTTCAATGGGCCACATAAAAAAACGCATTTGTATGCGTTTTGTAATATGCATTTTTAAAAACGCTGGTTGTTGCATATTTTCCAAAAACGCACATAATGGCGATGCAGAGTTTTTGCGTTTTACATGCGTTTTTACATACTTTTTTTTAAATAAAAACATGTTTTATGATGTATTTCCGCCTCCTGTTAACTTTCTAGTGATTTGGATGGAACGCATAGAAAAACGCATATGCATTTTGTATGTGTGAACCACAAACAAAAATGCATGTGCAGGGAAAAAACACAAACGCACTAAAAATGCACATGACCGAAAACACGACCTTTCACGCACTGACAAGTGTGCACCCAGCCTTATGGTACGTACACACTGGCGACTATGGTCGTTTGAAACAGCAGCTTAACGATCATTCTGCCGACAATCGGGGAAAGAACTTTACCAAGCGATCATTACTGTAAGTACGACAAACTAATGATATCGGCACGATGAGAAAATTCAACAGGACGGATCATATCGAGCGACAATCGTTACAAAACTATAGTGTGTACAGTTATCTGCCGACAACGATCGTTGGATTCTGCCCAGCTTCCGTACTTCCTGTGTAGCGCGACCCGTAAAGATTGTTACATTACACATTTGAAATTAACTTTGTTCTCAAGTTAACTATCATATATTTTTATTTATTGTAACTCCATGTTAGGGCTCGTTCCCACTATCGCGAATCTGCATGCGTCCAACGCATGCAGATCCGCACATGTAATGCAAGTGGATGGGCCTGTTTCCACTGTAGCGTTGTTGAGGTGCGTTTTTTTCAGCGGTAAAAAAACGCACAAAAGAGCCAACGATTCCGCCTGCGTCGGGAATCCGTACGAATCGCCGCTAATGTATTTAATAGTAAAAACGCATGCGTTTGTTACATGCGTTTTTACCCGCGATTTCGCGTGCGATTTCGCACCTTTTTCAATTTTATTTAGCCCTGGCAGTGTCATGGTTAATTTCGCATGGCACCCTGCCATGCGAAATCGCGGGTAAAAACGCATGCGGAAACGCATCCGCATGCGTTTTCACAAGCGTCGGAATGCGGCCGAAATCGCGTCGCAACAGTGGGAATGAGCCCTTAGTGGTTTTTTTAAAATTTTATATAAATATGTACGCAACATTTCCCTCTGATCGTTCTTTTCTGCGAGAACGATCGTTAAAATGTGTATGATGATCGCTGCATCCCATCGTTGCATTCCAATCGTTCCAAAATTGTTCGTCTGGTAACTATCGTTCCTTGCAAACGATAGTTATCGCAAGTGTGTACGTAGCCTAAAGGCTCATACACACATCAGACTATAGTCTTTGGAAAATGAAAGATCACAGACCAATCTTACCACCCTTCATGTAGTATGAGAGCCATACCTTCACAGTCTATTCTATGGAGCTGAACTCCACATCAGAAATTTTTTTTTGCAAAATGCTGCACACACAGATGCTGTACAGACACAAAAGATCAGTATCTGCAAAAGATCTGTTCCTGCCAAAAATCCATTCCTGCAAATTGCAATTATAGTCTATGAGATCTGCAGATCATCATACACACATGATTTAACTGACATTCATCTGCAGATCAAGCAATCATCCGCAGATCTGAAAATCCATCCTGGTGGATCTGATCTGCAGATGAATGTCAGTTAAATCATGTGTGTATGATGATCTGCAGATCTCATAGACTATAATTGCAATTTGCAGGAATGGATTTTTGGCAGGAACAGATCTTTTGCAGATACTGATCTTTTGTGTCTGTACAGCATCTGTGTGTGCAGCATCTTGCAAAGATTTTTTTTCTGATGGGGAGTTCAGCTCCATAGAAAAGACTGTGAAGGTATAGCTCTCATACTACATGAAGGGTGGTAAGATTGGTCTGTGATCTTTCATTTTCCAAAGACTATAGTCTGCTGTGTGTATGCACCCTTAGCCATAGACCCTGAACAAGCATGCAGATGAGCTGCTCTGACAAACGTCTGACTAGATTAGCTGCATGCTTGTGTAACCCTCTCTTTCTTAAGGTGCCCATACACTCGTCAGATTGGCAGCAGACAGATAAGAAATGCATCTGATGATCTATCTGATGCGTTTTTAGAACATTTTTTACCAGAATAGAATTCCAATAGATTTCAGTTTGAAATCTGTTGAAATTCGATCTGATGGCATTTTTTTGCCATCAGATTTCCATTAAGGCCAATGCAAACTGATAAGCAATCTCATCAGATCGACCTAAATTTTCCACCCTGCAAGTTCGATGGAAATCCATCGAAATCGATCGAAATCGGCCGTCGATCGGTCGATTGGCCAACCGATTTGCGATCGATCGATCGATCGACCGCGATCGATCGGTCGGCCAGAAAATCGGCTGAGTGTATGGGCTGCTTTACACTATCTGCGACACTTCCAGCTTTCGCACTCACTCGGCCACCAGCTCCTCCAGGGATAGAATATATGTGGACTCAAAGGGATGACACTCGCGCCTTCTGTGCTTTAACAGAAACTGTGTGATGCTAATAGTATACCGTAACCACAAAGCAGCAAACATAGCCATCTATGACCATTAAATAATAAATGCAGTAACAGTTACCCCGGACACCAGAAACTAAATGCAATGGGCAACATGTCAGTACAAAATAAACGCAATGCGGGCAACCATGTCAGTACAAAATAAACGCAATGCGGGCAACATGTCAGTACAAAATAAAAACGCAATGCGGGCAAACATGTCAGTACAAAATAAAAACGCAATGCGGGCAAACATGTCAGTACAAAATAAACGTAATGCGGGCAAACATGTCAGTACAAAATAAACGCAATGCGGGCAAACATGTCAGTACAAAATAAACGCAATGCGGGCAACCATGTCAGTACAAAATAAACGCAATGCGGGCAAACATTTCACCAGAAAATTACTGCAATGCGGGCAAACATTTCACCAGAAAATTAACGCAATGCGGGCAAACATTTCTCCAGAAAAGAAACGCAATGCAGGCAAACATTTCCCCAGAAAAGAAACGCAATGCGGGCAAACGTTTCCCCAGAAAAGAAACGCAATGCGGGCAAACATTTCCCCAAAAAAGAAACGCAATGCGGGCAAACATTTCCCCAGAAAAGAAACGCAATGCGGGCAAACATTTCCCCAGAAAAGAAACGCATTGCGGGCAAACATTTCCCCAGAAAAGAAACGCAATGCGGGCAAACATTTCCCCAGAAAAGAAACGCAATGCGGGCAAACATTTCCCCAGAAAAGAAACGCAATGCGGGCAAACATTTCCCCCATTTCCCCACGGGGGTCTCGCTGCAGCCCTCCGAACAGCCGCCGACAGACCCGACTGTCAATTCAATATTTACCTTCCCTGGCTCCAGCGGGGGCGCTGTGGCTGCTTTCGGCTCCGAAGTAGGCGGAAATACCCGATCTCAGTCGGGTCCGCTCTACTGCGCAGCCACAGGAGACTTGCGCCTGCGCAGTAGAGCAGACCCGACAGTGATCGGGTATTTCCACCCTACTTCGGAGCCGACAGCAGTCAGAGCGCCTGTGCAGGAGCCGGGAAGGTAAATATTGACGTCACCGCTGTACGGAGGGCTGCAGCGAGACCCCTGAGGGACGGAGGACGGCGTGGGAAGCCTCATTAGGATTCTGAGGCTTCCCCCACCCGAGGTGAGTACCCCCCAGGGGACATTTTGATGTTACAGATTCTCTTTAAAGGGAAGGTTCAGGGAGTATGGGTAAAAAATCAAAATCAATTTCCACTTACCTGGGGCTTCCTCCAGCCCGTGGCAGGCAGGAGGTGCCCTCGCCGCCGCTCCGCAGGCTCCCGGTGGTCTCCGGTGGCGCGCCCGACCTGGCCAGGCCGGCTGCCAGGTCGGGCTCTTCTGCGCTCCAAGGCCCGGAACTTCTGCGTCCCACGCCGGCGCTCTGACGTCATCGGACGTCCTCCGGGCTATACTGCGCCGCAGTTGCTTGTTGCTGCCTGATAACTGCTTACTGCTGCCTGGTAACTGCTTGCTGAGCACAAAGTTCAACTGTCCGTGGAAAAAAGGCCTCAGACAACAGGGAAACACTGCCACTATCTGGGGTACTGCCAGGCCACCAGCCCACCTCTTCCACAGCTAATCTTTGCACTCATAATATATTAGAAAACAGTAATCATATAGTCATACCTCCCAACTTTTTGAGATGAGAAGGAGGGACACTTAAGCCACAACCCTGATCACGTGCCCGTCACGCATACCATATAGATTTAACAAGAAAAATATGTTGTTTTATCAGTCAAACCACACTAGTCCTTTTTATCCTGGTTAATTTTCCTTTAGGGCCCGTTTCCACTATAGCGTTGCAAATCGCATGCGGGTGCAATTCCGCATGCGTTTTTTGCTGCGATTTCGCATGTGATTTTGCATAGGTTAGGGTGATGCGATTTTAACCATGTCACTGCCTGTGTGAATTAACATGGGTACCTATGCGAAATCGCATTCGAATTCGCGGCAAAAAACGCATGGGGAAAACGCATGCAATTTCCCTATTAAATACATTGCGTGCGATTTGCCTGCATTCCACACGCAGGCGAATTTTGCAGGGTCTACCATGCAGAAAAATCCTGCACAGAAAAACGCAAATGAAAACTGACAAGTGGAAACAGTCCCATCCACTTGTATTGCTTATGCGAATCCGCATGCGTTGTCTGCATGCGGATTCGCGCTAGTGGAAACGGGCCCTTATATTAACATTTTAAAATTAGTAATATATAATTTAAAGGATGGGAATAAAGTTTAGAGTCAATCAAGCACATTTTTTAGTAGAGAAATATATATTTGGTACTTATCCGTTAGCTGGGCGCATCCGGCAGGTGGCGTTAATTACTATTCCCCCTCCAGGCCGCCATGGATAGTAGGGAAAGATGTAACTCTGGTGGAGTTTTATCGCCACCTGCCGGATGCGCCCGGCTAACGGATAAGTACCATATATATTTACATAGAAAGAGGGACAAAGCCCTGAAAGAGGGACAAATGAGGAGGACAGAGGGACAGGACTCCCAAAGAGGGACTGTCCGTCCAAAAGAGGGACAGTTGGGAGCCATGATATAGTGGATTCTCCATTGAACAATAATATAAAAATAACAGCAACATACTTGTAAGACAACAGGGAAACACTGCCACTATCTGGTATACTTGACAAATATATGCAGTTTGAAAATGGACCAGTTTAAAGGGCTGGAACTCACTATCGCTAACCGCAATCGCTAGCGTTTTGTATGAGCGGTTTGTAAGCGATTTCAAGAGCATTCTGGGTAGCGATTTTAAAAAGTGTGATCAATTTGCCAGCGTTTGTGTAGTGATTAGCATTTTTAATTCGGATTGATCCTTCAAAACGCTACCAAAATCGCTCTGTGTAGGTTTTGACAAGCGATTACGCCAGCGTTTATATACTTTACATTGCAGAAACGCTAACGCTAAACACTAAAAATGCTGCATGTCCTGTGTTTACAATTTTGGTAATCGCTCCAGTGGAACTTGGCCCATCTATTAACATTAGCTGAGCGTTTAGGGAAGCCGCTAGCGTTTTGAATCGCTCACAAAATCACTTTAGTGGATTCCAGCTTACACTCGGGTTTAAATTGATTGGTCCATTTTAAAGCTGCATATATTTGCATAAAAATTTGCATTAACTCAGAAGTATTTGCATATCGCTGATCATCCCTAATTCCCACATAAATGTTACAGGATATATAGAACAATGAATACAGCAAAATGTACAAATGCTCAAGAGAAAACAATCTACAAGGATATTGCAGCAGGGTGATATGGAATACAGCATGCCTTATTACATACAGCAGCCATTTCAGGAAGAGCACATGGCTCTCTAACTTTACATCATTTACTCAGCCTAGCATGTATGTACTGCAGGGCCCACAGGCTGCTAAAAAGCACACAGCCACCGATTCATATTCTACAGACCATTTCCAAATATATATCATAACTTTTTACAACAGATAAATGAACTTTGCATTAGAGAGAACATAGAAAAAGTTCCTACCTCTTCCACACAGTCAATCTTTGCACTGAGGAGATCAAACCAACTGGTAGAATACACTGGGCTCTATTCATAAAACCTTACCGCAAGTTTTCCGCTCAAAACAGCGGATTTTCTCATCCATTTAGCAAAGTGGGCATTCATAAAAGCTGTTCCCGCATGAAAATCTACAATCCCCCAGCAGAGCGAGAAATTTCCGCCCTCTCCAGTGTTTTTCTAAATTTATCTAGAAAAAAGTAACAAAATGGCCATTCATAAAGTTTAGAGGAAGCGGTATGTGGACGGGAAATACCGCTTCCTCTGATTTTGCGGATTACATACAAGTGAATGGGACAGACCTCCCAGAGAGAGCAGTGCACGGAGGGACTCTGCCGGCTGAAGTGTTTCCGCATGCCTTCCGACAGCTTACCGCCAGCTTTCAGCGGGAGATCTCCGCTCTTGCATCGCAGCTTTCAAGATTTCTTTGAATGACCACCCAGAAGTGTAAAATACCGCTGCGGTATTTTCCCTCCAGGAGTTTTCTCGCAACAACTTTTTTATGAATAGAGCCCACAGTGGGGCTTTCTGGAAGAGTCCATTGCTAAGATTCAATTCTGGTAAAACTTTCCTCAGTTTAAGTTAATGACACAATTAAAGGGAAGGTTCGCGCAGACTATAAAAATAAAAACAAACTGCACTTACCTGGGGCTTCTTCCAGCTCCCGGCGTCCAGCGGTGAAGAAGCCGGCCTCAACCAGGTCGGCATCTGTGCGCTCCATGGCGGGGGGTCATGTGGTGTAGGGACGTCATCGGGTCTCTACTGCGCAGACGCAGAACTACTGCGCCTGCGCAGTAGAGACCAGATGACGTCACTTTCACCACGTGACCCGTGCCGTGGAGCGCACATGAAGCCGACCCGGAAGGACGCCGGGAGGGAGAGGAGCTGCTACGAGGGCACCGATTGACTACCAGGAGCTGGAAGAAGCCCCAGGTAAGTGCAGTTTGTTTTTTATAGTCTGCGCAAACCTTCCCTGAGCACTCGTTAAAAATTAAATAGTGACTTACTTGGGGCTTCCTCCAGCCCACTGTAGACCGCAAGGTCACCGGGCGTCCTCCTGGCTCTTCTCCCGGTCCCGCTGGGGGCTCCGTTATGGGCGACTTTCGGGCTGAAAGTCGTCCGTATACTTCCTGGATGGCCACACTCTGCGTCATCATGACGGACGGCGTGGCAGTCCTGCGCATGCGCTGTTCAGAGTTCGAAAACCACGCATGCGTGGGACTGTCAAGCCGACCGGCGTGATAACACGGAGCGTGGCCATCCAGGAAGTATACGGACGACTTTCAGCCCAAAAGTCGCCCATAACGGAGCCCCCAGCGGGACCGGGAGAGGAGCCAGGATGCCGGGGACCTCGCGGCCCCAGGTGTGTATCAAATTCATTTTTAACAACTGTTCAGGGTCCCTTTAAAGAGGTTTATTTTGCCTGTCCAGACTCTTTGGCTATCATTCATAAAGCATTCCCGCATGCGGAAATGCTTAAAACGGCTGACTTTACCGACCACATAGTAAATTCTGCATTCATAAAGGCTCTTTCCGCATGAAAAGCTGACATTACCGAACAGAGCGATAAATCACCGCCTTGTGCGGTGATTATCGTAACAAATGTAACAAAATGTTAATTCATAAAAATGTGAGGACGGGAAATACCGCTCCCTTGCATGTGGCGATAACAATGTTAAGTGAATGGAGACACAGACCTCCCAGGCAGCTGCAGTAGAGCGGAACAGGGAGAAATAATAATCCGAACATTTGTATAGCGCTTTTCTCCTGTTGGACTCAAAGCGCTCAAGAGCTGCAGCCACTGGGACACGCTCAAGAGGCCACCCTACAGTGTTAGGGAGTCTTGCCTTGAACTCCTTACTGAATAGGTACTTGACCTAGCCAGGACTTGAACGCTGGTCTCCCATGTCAAAGGCAGAGCCCTTAACCAGTACACTATCCAGCCACCACAGAAATGTATCAACTTGGCTGCTTCCTGTGCTTCCGCAAGCCTACCGCCAGCCTAGTTCAGGGAAACTCCGCACTGCTACCGCACATGGATACATTTTTATGAATGAGCAGCCAGAAGTCAAAAATAACGAAAGCAGTGTTTTCCCGCATGGATTTACTTTACCGACAACAGTTTTATGAATGATAGCCTATGTTAACAGCTTTTGAGCATATTAAACTATATTTAACAAGTGTACATTGCTGCAGCTCCTGTATGTCCGTATGACCTTCTTGCAAACCTGCAGACAGTATATTTGGTGAAACTTCATGTGCCTAAAGTATACCAGAGATGGTTCACTAAGCTTAATTTATACTAACCCAGGTCTTCCTCCAGCCCCATGAGCAGCACTGAGTCCCCGTCCTCCTCGGCCCCTCTGTCCTGGTGTTACTACTGCCGGTAATCCGGCCAGTCGCCACCAGTGGTGGTCTTCTGTGCATACGCGGCTCAGCCACGCACATGCCCCCGCCATGCTCCCACCCCCTGGAGCATTCTGTGCCTGCGCATTAGTACTGCACTCTGCACAGGCGCAGATCACTCCAGGGGACAGGAGCGTGACGAGGGGTGTGCATGGCCAAGCCATACTTGCGCAGAGGACCACGACTGCCCAGATTACCGAAAGTCATAGCGGCTTAACGGAGGGGCCGAGGAGGACGGTGAGGGACTCAGCGTTGTTCATGGGGCTGGAGGAAACCCCAGGTAAGTATAAATTAAGCTTAGTGAACCTTCTATGGTTCACTTCAAAATTCACTGTGCTACACTTGTTTCTGGTGTGTGTTTCAGACACTACTGCAGTCAAAGACATCAGCAGGGCTGCTAGGCAACTGGTATTGTTTACAAGAAAATAAATATGGAAATTTGGGCGCATCATGCCCCGCCATAGGCTTTAATAGGAATTATGGCTATAGCTGCGCTCTGACAGTATTTTGGATGCTGTCGAAAGACGGAGACCAGAATATTATAAAAACAGCATAATTCATCCGCCTGCAATAGCTGGAAGCCGAATTGCGTATCTCCCCTGTCCATGGCGGCCTGGAGGGGAACAAGTAATTAACGCCGCCAGGACTTTTGCAGGAGCAAGGTGAACTGTTTTTCAACTTTGCCCTGCACCCAAATTTTCTGGTGTCTTAATTACATGAATGCCAGGCAGGATGATTATACATTTTAGGATGCAATGAAAATAATTTCTAATAATAACAGGCTATTGGATCTCAGCATGGTCTCATATGGAAAACACGATCATCCTATTTCTGTAACAGCCTATACAGTATAAACACTTTTTTTTCCCATCAGCCCCACTGAGATCTGATATGCCCCAGGTGACACTGCAAACTTTAGTCACTTAGCAGACAATTTAACTACTCCAGTCCAGGTGTTCACTCACTCATGTCTTAACTTCCTTTAGCGGTAATCCTGAATCAGGTTCGGGACGGAAATCCGCTGATCAGAGCGGTAATCCCGTGCCTGAGTGAGTTACATGCAGGAGCTGCTGCATATATCTCTGTGGTATGCTTTTTTCTTGTTTTTATGGTCTAAATTACAGGCATGGGCAAACTCGGCCCTCCAGCGGTTACGGAACTACAAGTTCCACAATGCATTTGCCTTTATGAGCCATGACTGTGGCTGTCAGACTCCTGCAATGTATTGTGGCACTTGTAGTTCCTTAACAGCTGGAGGGCCAAGTTTGCCCATGTCTGGACTAAAAGCTTGTAAAAAAAAATTGCACAGCTTTTAGGGCCCGTTTCCACTGGAGCAGTTTTCGCTCTGAATCCGCAGAGATTCCCCGCAGGCAAATCGCGCGTGGAAACTCTGCCATAGGAAACTATGGCGCCGGCAGGATCGATTACCCCAGCGATTCGGCAGACACAGCCCACAGTTTTCGCGTGGGAGGCTGCGAATCCCATAGCCGTGCTTGGCATGGCTTCTGGGATTCGCTTGCATTCCCGCAGACCCGGAAACGGGCTCTAATGCTGCATACACACTTGAGATAAAAGTCTCTGGAAAAGGCAAGATCACAGACCAATTTTACCCCCTTCCACGTAGTATGAGAGCCATACTCTACACAGTCTATTCTATGGAGCTGCACTCCCCATCAGATAAAATCTTTGCAAGATGCTGCACACAAAGATGCCCGTACACATTCAAAAGATCATTATCTGCAAAAAATCTCTTCTTGCTGCAATAGATCCATTCCTGCAAAATGCATTCATAGTCTATGAGATCTGCAGATCCTCATACACGCCTTGTTTAACAGACTTCATCTGCATATCTGGCAATCATCTGCAGATCTGAAAATCCATCCTGGTGGATCTGATCTGCAGATGATTGCCTGTTAAACAAGGTGTGTATGAGGATCTGCAGATCTCATAGACTATGAATGCATTTTGCAGGAATGGATCTATTGCAGGAACAGATCTTTTGCAGATAATAATCTTTTGAATGTGTACGGGCATCTGTGTGTACAGCATCTTGCAAAGATTTTATCTGATGGGGAGTGCAGCTCCATAGAATAGACTGTGTAGAGTATGGCTCTCATACTACATGGAATGGGGTAAAATTGGTCTGTGATCTTGCCTTTTCCAAAGACTTTTATCTCAAGTGTGTATGCAGCATAAGACTCTAAATCTGGAAATAATCATAACACCAGCCAGGGAGGTTAATGGACAACTGAGAGGGATATGGAAGCTGCCATATGGTTCTACTATATTTAACTCCTTCTTTTCCACTGTTGATAGGCAGTGAAATGCCTCTCAAACTCTCACAACTGCTCACTGCTGCCTGGCAATTGCTTGCTGAGCACACAGCTTAACAGTCCGTGGAAAAGAGGCCTAAACCATGCAAAGAGCCTAAACAATTTTTTTATTTTTTTTTGAAAATTATAATTTTGATATTTTTAGTTTTCTAATTTTTAAGTTTATAGTTTTTGAAATGTATTGTTTTTTTGTATTTACGTTATTTGTGGTGGGGGTAAGGACGTGGGGGGGGGGGGGGCGGTTAGGGTTAGGCGTCAGGAAGGGGGGTTTTAAGTTTAAGTGTCAGGAACGGTGGTTTTAGGTTTAGGAGTCAGCAAGGGGGGGTTATAGGGTTAGGCAACAGAGGGGGTAGGTTCTGTGTGAGAATAGGGTTAGGTTTAGATATAATTAAATATAGGTAACATTTACCAATGTTTTCCTATCCTCATTACCAATGTATATACATTTTTTTTTGTTTTCATTTGGCGCCCAATTCATGACGGTATTTATCGCATCTCTATTTCATGCACGCGTCCTGCTGATCCTCTGCCACTAATACTTTTAGCCATAGACCCCCGAACAAGCATGCAGATCAGATGTTTCTGAATGAAAGTTTGACTAGATTTGCACCATGCTTTTTATAGGTGTGTGTGATTCAGACACTACTGAAGCATGAAAGATCAGCAGGATGTCAGGCAACTGGCAGAGCCTCCAACTGTCCCTCTTTGGGAGGGACAGTCCCTCAGTCCCTCCCTTGGGAACCCTGTCCCTCTGTCCCTCTTTCTCACTCATTTATCCTTCTCTCAGGACTGATGTAAAATGTTTTTATTTACTCTAAACTTTACTCTCATCTTTTAAATTGATATATTTCTTATTTACAAATAGAGATGGCCCAAACGGTTCGCCGGTGAACCGATTCGCGTGAACATCGCTGATTCGCGTTCGTGGTGAACCGCGAACTATACGCGAGTTCGACCCCCCCCCCCCTATACTACACCATTAGGCTCAACTTTGACCCTCTACATCACAGTCAGCAGATACAGGGCAGCCAATCAGGCTACACTCCCTCCTGGAGCCCCCCCCCCCCCCTATATAAGGCAGCTGCGTCATTGTATTGATACCAGTCACTGCATACCTGTTCAGTGCACCTGCGAGACAGCATACAGTGTTATATTATATACCAGTCACTGCATAACTGTTCACTTCACCTGTGTGTGTAACAGCTGCACATTTGTAATACCAGTCACTGCGTACCTGTTTAGTGCACCTGCGTGACAGTACACAGTGTTATATACCAGTCACTGCATAACTGTTCACTGCACCTGGAGGCATTGTCACTGAGAAGAGAAGTCGCCTAGGTCAAAAAAGTGTTCAGTACCTCACTTTTATCAAAATGAATGAGGCATGGAACCCGGAGGGCTACTGCCCGCCCAAAGACAAAGTCAGTCCCCACACACAGCATCTCTGCCTGCAGGCCGCTTGACTGCCTTCTCCGCCACCACCAACGGTCCAGGACTCAAGTCGGATTCCTGAATTTTTAAGGCCGCTAACCAGACTAATAACAATTTTTTATGATGTGTGTACATGCCTGCCTAATTTTTCTGACTGCACTGCAGCTGCAACAACAAAACAAAAGGCATGTACATGTGTCAATTCTCCTTCGTGATCATTACCTTGCCGCGGTGAAGGGGCTTGCGTATCACAATGAAGCAATGACCGCCGGCTATATGAGTGTGTCGAGGGGCGGGGGGCACACCCAAGATAATAAGGTCGTTGCTTCATTGTGGACAGACCAAATTCGATCAGCTGGACAGTCACTGTTGTTCTGTCATTGAGCTACCTCAGCCCGGCGACTATATGGGCTTGAAAACCGCTATCGCCTGCACTCTCGCCATGGTGCGCACCAGTCCAGCACTGCCGTCACTACACAAACAGCTGTTTGTGGTGCGTTACACAGTGGGTTTGGTCTGTAAGTGTGAAGCAGTACACTAATTACACTACCTGATTGATGTATACACATGCAAGATGTTGTAAAGCACTTTAGACCTCCAATTCAGCATGCAATGTGATTTCTGCCATTAAAACGCTGCTGTGCGTCAAATCTTGATTTTTCCCAGGGACTTTTGGCGTGTATCCCACTCCGCCATGCCCCCCTCCAGGTGTTAGACCCCTTGAAACATCTTTTCCATCACTTTCGTGGCCAGCATAAATGTTTCTAATTTTCAAAGTTCGCCTCACCATTAACGTCTATTGCGGTTCACAAAGTTCGCAAGAACCCGAACTTTTGTGGAAGTTCGCGTTCGACATTCGCAAACCTAAAATTGGAGGTTCGAGCCATCTCTATTTACAAATGCTAATGTGAAGGAAAAGTTGTCATGATAAGAGGACCAATGTAATTTGAATTATATCTTTTCCTTATGAATTCTTTATGATATGCCTGTCTAGGAGCATGGTGGGGGAGTGACTAGCGGAGTGGCAAGGGAGTGTCTTGAAGGTGTCCCTCTTTTATCTAGTTATCACAAAATGTTGGGAGGTATGATCACTGGCGATCGCTAGCACTTTATAAAGCGCTAGTGCAGTGATCTGCAAACTTGGCTCTCCAGCTGTTAAGGAACTACAAGTCCCACATTGCATTGCAGGAGTCTGACAGCCACAGTCGTGATTCATAAAGGCAAATGATTGTGGGACTTGTAGTTTCGGCAAATGCCTTGTGGGACTTGTAGTTCCTCAACAGCTGGAGAGCCAAGTTTGCAGACCACTGCACTAGTGCAATGAAAAGTATATGGTAGTCATCTCACTGACGTGACCGTCTGCGATTTGCGATTATTGGCAAACGCGGCGCATGCAACGCTTTCACACGATTTTTGAGTGATCGCAATTACAATGTTAAGGTAATGGCGATCGCTTAAAAATCACGATAAAGTACAGTGAAAAATACGGTTTTGTCACGTAAAAATCGCCATGCAAAATGCTAGTTCTAATTAGCGTTTTGCAATCGTAAGTGTGAATGGGCACTTGTGGGGTCGTTCAGCCACTGAGCGCCTTTCCAGGCACAATTAAGATGCAGCTAAAAGGCAGCATTTGCAACCTCACAAAGAATAACGCACATTGGAGATATCCCACACTAAGAAAGCAACATGTTAACTCTGAGCACAGATGCGATTCCATAGTGGTGGGACGCCTCTCCACCCCCCCCCCCCCCCCCTGCTGAATGCTATCGAGTGCCCGACCAATGCATGGGAGCACCTAACTACCTCCCAACTTTTTGAGATGAGAAAGAGGGACACTTAAGCCACGCCCCTGCCACACCCCTGATCACGCCCCCCGTCACACCCCTTGTCACACATAACATAAAGATTTCATAAGAAAAATATGTTGTTTTATAATTCAAACCACACTGGTCCTTTCTATCCTGGGTAATTTCCTTTCATATTAACATTTTAAAATTAGTATTATATTAGTATTCTATCAATTTAAAGGATGAGAATAAAGTCAAACACATTTTTTAGTAGAGAAATATATAAATTTACATAGAAAGAGGGACAAAGTCCTGAAAGAGGGACAAATGAGGGGGAAAGAGGGACAGAGGGACAGGGCTCCCAAAGAGGGACTGTCCCTCCGAAATAGGGACAGTTGGTAGCTAGTAGCTACGCCTAACAGACAGCGATTTCACTACCTGCGGCCTCTCATGTGAAAGCTGTTCACTGTTTGCTTTGTTGGGACTTTTTTTTTTCACTTTCGGGATCCTTTTATTTTCAGCTTGTAAGTTTATTGTTACGTTTATTGTTATAGTTATGTCTGTTTGTGGACTTTGATCTGCACATGATACCATTGTTTCCTTCTGACATCGCCCTCTAAGCCGGAACTGTGATCTGTGGGCACGACTTGTGCCAGACATGCACGGATTGTAGTGCCTGCAGACTGGGCAATCTAACAAGTAGGGAATAGGCTCCGTTCACAGCAGTGCTTTGTGATGCAGCATTGACGGGCCACTTTGTAACGTGGCTCACTGCATTGCAATGCGACGTTCGCAGTGTGGCAGGTGCACTGCGGTGTAAGAGGTTGCAGTATGGTAGCGCACTGCATGCGTTACTGGTACAGCATGTAGTACATTACCGGTAAACACACGCATTAACAGTAGAAGTGAAGCATACTTCATACATTACTGTTATACAGGGAACGCAACGCAACATTCCACTGAAACGTGGCCTAAGGCAGGACTCGGAGGCGTATCTAGAGGGGTGCAGGCATGGCTTGTGCCTTGGGCGCCACAGCACCATGGGCGCCATGGCTGCCTCCTCCTCTCTCATGCTTCACCACCATACTGAAGGATGCCTCTCAGGCATTTGTGCCTGCTCTTATACTGGAGGACATCTCTTACTACCTATGCTGGGGGGTCTACTTATACTGGGGGACACCTGTCAAATCTATACTGGGGGTTTACTTATACTGAGGGGAACCTCTCATTACCTATACTGAGGGACTACTTATACTGGGGGGATACCTCTTACCACTTATACTAAAGAAGGCTACTTATACTGGTGAGACATCTCTAACTTCATATACTGGGAGGGCAACATAAACATGGGTCTACTTATACTGGGTGAGCTACCTCTGGCTACCTATACCAGGGTGCTACCTCTGGTTACTTGGGGGCTAACTCTAGCAACCTATACTGGGGAGACTTGTATCATTGCAAGAAAAGAAGCTGTTATTATGGGACAAGGTGGACTGATGGGGGGGCACAATTTTAGTGTTTGCCATAGGCGCTATGTCACCCAGATACGCCCCTGGCAGGACTGGCAATGTGTTCTGTCCCAGCTGATCCGATGCACCATCAGCTGTGTCCTTCAGTTTGTTTTCACTATAAAGTTGCGATATCAGCACCTGTGGCAGATAATGTAGTCAGTAGAGGTGGGCCGAACGGTTCGCCGGCGAACGGTTCCAGGCGAACATCGGGTGGTTCGCCTTCGCCGGCGAAGGCGGACTTTCCCGGAAGTTCGATTCACCCCATAATGCTCTATGAGGGTCAACTTTGACCCTCTGCATCACAGTCAGCAGGCGCATTGTAGCCAATCAGGCTACGCTAAGCCCTGGAGCCCCACCCCCCCTTATATAAGGCAGGCTCCGGCGGCCATTAGCCTCACTCGAGTGCCTGCTAGAGATAGAATAGGGACAGCTGCTGCAGACTTGTTCTCCTAGGGACCGATTAGTCAGGCTCTTGCCTTCTTAGCTTGCTTAGCTGAATCTTATTGCTATAATAGCGCCCCAGAAAAGCTCTTTTCAGAGCTCATCCTGCTGTGATCAATTTTTTTCTGTGTTTGAAACTGACACTTGTGGTGTTTAGACAGCATTGCTAATTCATACTGTGTGTCCCACTGCCAGCAGCAGCAGCACATTCAGTGACTACTACCTGTGTGTGTGTGTGATACACTTGCGTTACACAGTGTTACACAGTGAGTTTGGTGCGTCAGTGTGAAGCAGTACTCTAATTACACTCCCTGATTGATGTATACACTTGCAAGATGTTTTAAAGCACGTTAGGCCTGCGATTTAGCATTCAATGTGATTTCTGCCCTTAAAACGCTGCTTTGCGTCACATCCAGATTTTTCCCCGGGACTTTTGGCATGTATTCCACTCCGCCATGCCCCCCTCCAGGTGTTAGACCCCTTGAAACATCTTTTCCATCACTTTTGTGGCCAGCATAATTTTTTCTATTTTTCAAAGTTCGCCTCCCCATTGAAGTCTCTTGCGGTTTGCGAACTTTTCTGCGAACCGAACCTTCCGCGGAAGTTCGCGAACCCGGTTCGTGAACCTAAAATCAGAGGTTCGGCCCATCACTAGTAGTCAGTTTATTTACACTTTCATTGCGTCTATCAGCATAGGTAGTATAAGCTGTGTCCAGGAAAGTCGTGCAAGATGGGACTTTGCATCTTACTACTGAAAATAGAAATGTGTGAAGTGTGAATAAGATGCAAAAAATGTGCATCAAATTTGCATCAACAATTATTAGCATCTCCTTGACCCTCCAAATCACAGCAGCGTAATGAAAGAGCGATAGGGAGGCCTGGGAGGTAGAATAGGCAACGTTTAGGGCCGTTGCACACCGGGGTGGTGCAGCACCCCAACGCCGGGCAATGAAAGTCTATAGAGACTTTATACTGCCACGGTACGGCGTGATGCGACGGAAGTTCTGTTTTCGCCACATCCTCAACGCTAGGTGAAAACTATGTTAAAGCGTCACTCTGTGTCAGACCGGAAGTCGTGTTACTCTATGGCTACGCAGGGATTTAAAAAATGTTGGTTTTGCAGTGTGCATGCGCAGAAGCATATTTTAACAATATGGTTCCGTGCACTTTCACAGACCCGAAGCAGGAAGTGATGGGTAGCGCGCGTCACTTCCTGCTTGGCTGGTGGCCAGACGGGGAACACCGTGTGTGTTCCCTGATGGCCTGTTTCTGGCAGTGCAATCAGCGGCGTAGCTAAGGGGCTAAGGGCCCCGGTGCAAGTTTTACATGTGGCCCCCCCAAGCACTCTAACCTCTGCAACCCCTATTGCTACGCCACTGAGTGCAATGCAGTTGGGGGGGGCGCAACGCACCACATCGCAGCTGCCAGTTTGCAGTGTGACATCGGCCTCAGCTCTATTTTCAAAGCAAAACTTTACGTATCCATTTATTAACCTGAGATCCCTTAAACTGCTGATCCTTCTGACATGTATTTCTTTAAAGGGGTTCTGTGGAGTCCTGCAATAAACATAAACAGACATTTACCTGGGGCTTCTATCAGGCCCCTGTAACTGTCATGTCTCGCGCTGTCCTCCTCCGATCACTCCTTCCCCGCTGCCGATCCCGGTCTAATTACACGTGTCACGCGTCTGCATGGCCCTGGCCACGCGTGTGCTCCTGCTCGCGTCTCCGGGAGCTTACTGTGCATGCGTAGTACAAGAAAACCTTGTAAACGCGAGCGGGAGCGCACATTATTCATCTTGTTAGCTGAATAATTGACTAGTGCCGGCGGCGGTGAACGGGTGATCAGAGGAGGACGGTACATGACAACTACCGGGAACTGATAGAAGCCCCAGGTAAGTGTCAGTTTATGTTTATTGCAGGACTCCACAGAACCCCTTTAAGGGCTAGAACCCTTTAAAAAGCTGCAGCGCGTTTAAATCATGGCAGCGCTGTGTACTTCTGTTTAGAAGCGATGTACAGTAAACTGTACAGCGCTTCCGATTTGCGTTTCATTTTTTGTAAAATAAACTGCATTATACTTACCAGGTGCCCCGATATCCGGCTTCTGTCTGTAGCCCCGCTCCCTAAAGGAAGAGGTGCTTCTCTAGGACCAATCATAGATGCGCTTGTGAACTCTTCTGCTAAGAGGAGGGGCTACAGGTGGAAGCCAGGCATCTGAACACCCAGTAAGTGTAATAAAGTTTATTTAAAATTCCAAACGCTCGATTCCCCCCCCCCCCCCCCCCTCAATCACTGAAAAAGCAAGCAATTTTGTCGGCGACCCAAAAGTGCTGCCAAAAACGCTGTAGTTGGTCCCAGCCCTTACTGAGATTGGCTGCAGATGATGTAATTTTCCATTCTCGGTTTCTGCTGCCAAGTTTTGTGACCAGTAGACAAGAATGCTAGTTTTACATGGACGATTTTATGACATATCCTTCCTGCAGTAAAAGACTGTTTCCAGTATGAGACCAGAGGCGGCTTTATGCTCCACACGCCCTTTCAGAGAATTCAACCCTACTTCCTTTTCCCTTTAATTGTACTTGAAGTGAAAGCAATACAGAGGCTGCCATCTTCATTCGCTTATAAGCAATGCCGGTTGCCTGGCTGTCATGCTGATGCTATGCTGTTGGCGTTAGCTGTGTATGAGTCACACACCTGCAGCAAGCATGCAGCCAGTGTAGTCAGAGCAGAGTCACAGCATCTGACCTGCATGTTATTTTGGGCCAATGATTTATAGTATTAGAGGCGGAGAATCAGCACAGAAGATGGCAGCCTCCATATTCCTCTCACTTTAAGTTCCCTTTAAAGTACAATGAATATGAATATTGCGTTTGGTTGTCAGCAAAAGCTGTATGGGCCTTTGTGTGACATCCTGTATGCAGGAATCGGGAGACAGTGTGCAGCAATGTAATTCAGCCTGCAAAGTATACTGTTTTTTTTTTTTGGGTGAAATAGCCCAGCACACTTTGCATATCCAAAGCACCCTCTGTAACCTGCACACGGGTATCTGCAGAGGAATGTGTAATCACGCATGCTTGATCTTTGCTGCTCATGCATTTATTATATATAAGAAACCTGCAGTTCTTAATCACTTCTTGGATTTGAAGACAGCATATCTACACCTTAGAATGTGAGGACTGTTCCCATTCCAGGGGCGTAGATATACATTTCCCCCCCAGGGATTGCCACTGTGAGCACTCCCGCGCACGTTCTTGTTGCCGCCCATTAGTACATTGTGATCAGTCATCACCAGCATCAATGAGATGCTGTGATCATTGACAAAAAGAAAGTAACAATATACACACATTACTTCCTGTCAGCGTACTAACAGTACACACAGGAAAATAAAGTGGGTGATATCTAGTGGCCAAATAGTAAAATTATACCCTACATACATCATTTTAAACACCAATGCATAAATTCCCATTAAAATTAACACCTTACCTCCCTCACTCTCCCATAGTTACCAAAAGAAAAGGGGTCATAGCACGACTTTGTTGTAAGTCATCTGTCTTAAAGGCATGCCCATGAGAGGTGCTCAGAGTCCCTTTAAGCTGTGTGAGGTAGAAGGTGGGAGGGGGATGGACAAAGAAACTAAAAGTCTCAGCATGCATGTGACAGGAGATACAAAGTTCTCTATGTCCAGCCTAGGCCTGCAGCAGACGCCGGTTGCTAGCGGTAATATCTGATATTCTGATTAGTGTTATTGTTCATTTTAATAACTTAAATCCTATAAAAATCCGCGCTCACAGGCCACAAATAGAACCTCAACAGTTTACCACAGTACTCCAATAAAAGTTCAGTTCTTTCTCTCTGGTACACTGCGGTGCCTCCACGCTGTTATCAGTATCACTCTAGGCCACACGTCATATGCAAAGGAAGAGAAGAGAAACACATATAGTGTAAAACTGCGATTGCTTTAAATCCACCACCTCCCACGTGTGGTAATCGCCGTCACCTCACTTCAAACAAACACCTAGTGCCAGGGACACCCCCCTCTGTGCCCGCACTCACCCCTGAATCCTCCCAAATATCCGGAGGCAGGAATGACAGCTTTGGGGGTCAGATATTAAACTCCACAGATGATAACCACTCTCTCCAGACGAGAACTCTAAAAACTAAAAAGCGCCACAATAGTGTAAAACCTTCATTTAATGTAAAGAGTAAAAGATATTGCACTCACTCACAAGCGGGGGAAAAATCACAGGCATATAGATACAGATGTAGTTCCCGGGCAACCGCTCTGTAAGATGCCGTCCTGGATTCACCTCTCACGCTCGCGTCCCTCCTACTACTTCCTCCTTCCTTGTTTGCCAGTCACGAGTGCCGTAGCTCCGCCCTAGTGACTCATCAGGGGCTGACGGCACTCACTAGACCGGCGGCCAAAAGTGTCATTAGCTCCTCCGCAGCGCATTGAGTAATATTTATTAAACCTTTACCTTTATTGTTTATCTGTACAATGGTTGCAATAATATACTGGAGAATGAAGGGATATTGATCGCTTTTGACGTAGATTGGAGGTATTTCAGGAACCTGGGTGGGTAGATACTATAAAATGATTGAGATCAGGAGTGTTGACTTGTATTAGTTTAGGCGTGTATTTGTAAGGGTAACGGCTTTGTAGGAATGCCGTTGTTTTTAAATTCTTTTAATTTTACTTATGATTTTTAATAAATATTACTCAATGCGCTGCGGAGGGGGAGGAGCTAATGACACTTTTAGCCGCCGGTCTAGTGAGTGCCATCAGCCCCTGATGAGTCACTAGATGACGAAATGCATAGGGCGGAGCTACGGCACTCGTGACTGGCAAACAAGGAAGGAGGAAGTAGTAGGAGGGACGCGAGCGTGAGAGGTGAATCCAGGACGGCATCTTAGGGCTGGTGCACACCGAGCGGCTTTTTGGGCGTTTTCAGATCCGCTTGCGGCTGCGGATCTGCTTGGTCAATGTATCTCAATGGGGTGGTGCACACCAGAGCGGCAGGCGTTTTGCAGAAACGAAAAATGCCTGGGTGAGGCATTTTTTGGATTTCGGATGCGTTTCTGCCTCAATGTTAAGTATAGGAAAAACGCAAACCGCTCTGAAAAACGCCTGTTCAGAGCGGTTTTGCAGGTGTTTTTGTTACAGAAGCTGTTCAGTAACAGCTTTACTGTAACAATATATGAAAGCTACTATACTGAAAACCGCAGCAGCAATCCGCAAAACGCTAGCAAAACGCCTCATAAAAATAAAAAAAAGCGTTTAAAAATCTGCTAGCATTTTGCGGATCTGCTAGCGGGTTTTGGTGTGCACCAGCCCTTACAGAGCGGTTGCCCGGGAACTACATCTGTATCTATATGCCTGTGATTTTTCCCCCGCTTGTGAGTGCAATATCTTTTACTCTTTACATTAAATGAAGGTTTTACACTATTGTGGCGCTTTTTAGTTTTTAGAGTTCTCGTCTGGAGAGAGTGGTTATCATCTGTGGAGTTTAATATCTGACCCCCAAAGCTGTCATTCCTGCCTCCGGATATTTGGGAGGATTCAGGGGTGAGTGCGGGCACAGAGGGGGGTGTCCCTGGGCATACAGTAAAAAATGGCGCGGAGGAAATAATGGCGCACCGTTCTGCCGATTATAAAACGCTATTTACCGTTTTAATGTAAATACATTAAAACGGTAAATAGCGGTTTATAAAACAGCAGAACGGTGCGCCATTGAAAAATGCAGGGAACTAGCAGAGGGGGTCGGGCTGGCAGCGGGGGTCGGGCTGGAGAGGCAGCGGGCAGTGGGCTGGCAGCGGTGTCAGGGTGGAGAGGCAGCGGGCTGGCAGCGGGGGTCGGGCTGAAGAGGCAGCGGGGTGGAGGGAGGATTACGCAGCATGTGTATATTGTGTATACATTACCTTGTCCCGGCCGGCGATCGCTCCTTCACTCCATAGCTTACAGGAGTCCTGCATCCAGCCAATCACCATGCGGCTTCAGTTTCCGCATGGTGATTGGCTGGATGCAGAACTCGTGCAAGCTATGAAGTGAAGGAGCGATCGCCGGCCGGGACAAGGTAATGTATACACAATATACACATGCTGCGTAATCCTCCCTCCACCCCGCTGCCTCTTCAGCCCGACCCCCGCTGCCAGCCCGCTGCCTCTCCACCCTGACACCGCTGCCAGCCTACTGCCCGCTGCCTCTCCAGCCCGACCCCGCTGCCAGCCCGCTGCCTCTCCAGCCCGATCCCTGCTAAAAAAATTGAACATATAAAACGATAAATATCGTTGTAATGCAGCGCCATTCTGACACTATTGGCGCTGTGCGCCATTTTTGCCTGTCCCCGTCCCTGGCACTAGGTGTTTGTTTGAAGTGAGGTGACGGCGATTACCACACGTGGGAGGTGGTGGATTTAAAGCAATCGCAGTTTTACACTATATGTGTTTCTCTTCTCTTCCTTTGCATATGACGTGTGGCCTAGAGCAGTGTTTCTCAACATTTTATTGGTATGTACCCCTTTTAAAACCATATACTCACGAAGTACCCCCTAGCATAGTAAACATTATCACAAGTACCCCTTGACAAATATATATTCAATCGTAGTACATTATAATTGGTTTTAAACCATTTCCAAGCTTTTACTATTGCTTTTAATTAGCTAAACTACTAATTTGGTGTTGTTTAAATAAAATTTATCATTTTCTAAAACTCTAAATTTGTTATTCTTGGTTAAGTATATCAAGCCTGAGTACCCCCTGGAACACAAACACTGGTCCACATGACAGCCCAGGGGCCCCAGGTCTCTCTCACTCACTGGGGCCTCCAAATCACCATGCGACACCTAGAGGGAAGTGCGGGCAAGCCCTGGACCTCTCACCTCCAGGGAACTCACCCCACCACCTCTAAACTGAATGCCAACTGCAACAAACACAATTGCTAACTTCCAGTCAGAGCAATATCCTGCCTCTATCTGGCCAGCAGACGCTTGTCAGCCAATCAGGTGCACTGTCATACACCCTTTGCCTGCTGTACCATACCTAGCAGGAATTACATAGATTAGCATTCAGGTGGGAGGCTTCGGTTGGGCGCAATCGTGAATTGCGTCGTTTAACAGGGACGCCCCATGTAGGCACATCTCCCACACGGTCCCCTCCCTAACCACTCACCTGTCAACCGCATCCTAGAAGCTGCAAAAAATAAATTTAAAATCACAAACACTGGTCCACATGACAGCCCAGGGGACCCAGGTCTCCTGGTACAGCAGGCAAAGGGTGTATGACAGTGCACCTACCCCCTGGAACACTCAGAAGTACCCCCTGGGGTACGCGTACCACAGGTTGAGAAACTATGACCTAGAGTGATACTGATAACAGCGTGGAGGCACCGCAGTGTACCAGAGAGAAAGAACTGAACTTTTATTGGAGTACTGTGGTAAACTGTTGAGGTTCTATTTGTGGCCTGTGAGCGCGGATTTTTATAGCATTTATTTACTTATTGTTTGCACAAACGATTGGAATACGCGAACCACGTCTGCAAAGCATAGTGTTGATCCTAAGCGCAAGTTTGTGGATATATTTGTGTCATTTTAATAACTTGACGGGAGTCAGTGTCACAATCAGCCACATAAAAGAAGACCGCAGCCAACTATTTATACCGACCGCATGACTCCTCTGGCATGTCAGAGACACAACAAAAGCACCTGTTACCTAATCTGCACTAGATATGTAATTAAACCTGAAGTCAGAGAGGTATTTTTAGTTAAAGGCAAATTCCACTTGTAACAAAATAGATCGGAGCTCCACAAGCCTTTCGTGATTTTTTTATTTTATTTATTTATTTATTTTCAATATGTACCCAGCACCAGCAGCCAAGGCCAGATTTATACTTTTTGTGCTCCTAGGCCAAGTATGTTGTGGCTCCCCTTTTTTGTGCAACAGTACCCCTCCCATTCCATGTGCAGCCCCCTCTTCCATGTGTATCATCCATGTACAGCAGCCCCCCTCCCACTCCATGTGCAGCCCCCTCTTCCATGTATATCATCCCTGTACAGCAGCCCCTCCCATTCCATGTGCAGCCCCGCTCTTCCATGTATAACATCCAGGTACAGCAGTCCCTCCAATTCCATGTGCCGCCCCCACTTCCATGTATATCTTGCATGTACAGCAGTCCCTCCCATTACATGTGCAGCCTCCACTTCCATGTATATCATCCCTGTACAGCAGCCCCCCCATTCCATGTGCAGCCCCCTCCTCCATGTGTATCATCCATGTACAGCAGCCCCTCCCATTACATGTGCAGCCCCCACTTCCATGTATATCATGCATGTACTGCAGACCCTCCCATTCCATGTGCTGCGCCCTCTTCCATGTATATCATGCATGTACAGCAGCCCCTCCTATTCCATGTGTAGCCCCCTCTTCCATGTATATCATGCATGTACAGCAGCCCCTCCTATTCCATGTGTAGCCCCCTCTTCCATGTATATCATGCATGTACAGCAGCCCCTTCCATTCCATGTGCAGCCCCCACATCCATGTATAACAAATTAATGTGACCTGTTTATCACACGCAAGATGAATTTACAAATTTCACAAAGTTCCGAGTGTCCGTTCGGAAATTGGCTTCCCGCAGCAGAAATCGCTATTGGGAAATAAAAATTATGTGGAATACCGCAGACTCAGAATTTTTAGGGCGTTTACAAGACTCAGAAGTATTGTGCCAATCAGAGAATCGGTATTGTACAGTGAAAATCGGAATTTCGTGGAATACCAAGTATCAAAACTCAGGAGCCTATAGGCACAGATGCCCTGGCACCTTAGACTTTGCCCTCCATGAACCTACAAACACCCACCGAACCGCACTGCAAGTGTGCTGTCTGACCCAGCTGTCACTTGTGCCTTACTTCCCTTGCCTGTCATAGGTAGCCAGGGCCGGCGCTACCATTAAGGCAAAGGAGGCAGCTGCCCCAGGGCCCCAGAGCTTGTAGGGGCCCCTCAGTGGCTACAAGAGGGAAACATTTTTTTCAAATCGGCCTTATAGTTTTTGAGAAAATCGATTTTAAAGTTTCAAAGGAAAAAAAAAAACACATTTAAAAACCTGCCGACTTTAATGGTTAATAGCAAATCCACCTTAAATGCTAGAAACGCTAAATTTGCAGGATATGTTAAGGAGATCATTAGGAATAAGAGGAAAAAACAATTTTTCAAAAAGACCTTATAGTTTTTGAGAAAATCGATTTTAAAGTTTCGAAGGAAAAAAGTATACTTTTAAATGCGGTAAATGTCACTTTTAGTAGCAAACCTAACGGTAGTGTAATTTTACATGCATCAAACGAAAGCGCAATAAATTTCCTGACGGGGTTTCCAGGGGGTCTATACGCAGCTGCAACGCTTTGGCCAGGGATCGCTATACAGCCGCAATATGGCTGTATGAAGATCCCTGGCATTTTTTCCTATTTTCCCAATTTTTTTTTTTATGTTTAGAGTGTGGGGAATTTTTTTTTTTTTAAATTATGTGGGGTCCCCCCTCCTGAAACTTTTTAACCCCTTGTCCCCCATGCAGGCTGGGATAGCCAGAATGTGGAGCTCCGACCGATTGGGACTTCACACCCTGTTATACCAGCTGCAAAAAAGGTCCCCTAATGCCGATTTTTGTTCCGGGGTATATGTTGGGGGGGCCCCCCCAGGTTTATTTTGCCCTGGGGCCCCATTGTTGCTTAAACCGGCCCTGTAGGTAGCTACAGGTGCACCTGAGTATTAGGTAGCCAGAGCTGTCCTCAGTATCACGTATCAGGTAGAGGTGCCCCCAAGTATTAGGTGCCCCCAAATAAAGAGAGATCTGGTCAGTGGAATCCCAAAGCAGGGTGAGTAACCTCTTATTTACACTCCGCTCTGGACTCTGCATAGGTTAGGCAAGAGGGAGGCAATTGGGGGGAGGAGTGAGCTGCCTCTTCATCATCAGGTGCCTGTAGGCAGATGCCTACAGTGCCTTATAGTAAATCCAGCCTTGCTCGCAAGTATTGGGTCTATCAGAGAATCGGTATCGTAAAAAGCGGACTTCTGCAATAGTGTGGACTTCCGCTATAGCATAATTGCTCAGAGTTTGTTCATAAATTAAAGCTGTAATGTCAGAACTGACAAGTTTCGCTGCATGCTTGTTTCTGATGAGATTCAGACACGACTGCATCCAAATAGATCAGCAGGGCTGTCAGGCAACCGGTATTGATTAAGAGGAAATAAATATGGCAACCTCCATATTCTTCTCACTTCAGTTGTCCTTTAACGATCTAAAGTCTGTGTGGGGTAAAAGTATGGAAACGGTTACTCTAGAAAGCTGGCATTTCTCCTTTGGGCGCCAGTAACTGCATGTAAACCTTTCTTGTAACTGAAAATGAGCCCCATTCTTCTTTGTAGAACTAGCGGGCAGCATGTAGTGGATAACACTCTTGCCTTGCAGTGCTGGGCCCTTGGTTCCAATCCCAGCCAGTGCCCTATCTGCATGGAGTTTGTATGTGTGTCTGCATGGGTTTCCTCCAGGCACTTCGATTCCCTCCACATCCCAAAGACATAGAGATAAGTTAATTGGCTCCCCTCTAAAATAGGCCCTAGACTATGATACATACACTACACGATACATATATAGACATATGACTATGGTGGGGATTAGATTGTGAGCTCCTCTGAGGGACAGCTAGTAACAAGGCTATATACTCTGTGCATCGCTGCAAAAGATGTCTGCGCTATCTAAATACAAAATCATAATAATACAAGAACAGCTACTATTCTGGGTCGTTAGAGTCCTCCTCACTTAAACTGTGAGCTTTTAGTTAAAGACACTCGGAAGCCTCCGAAAATCAACCTTTTTTTAAAGGCAGTCTTGTTAAGCACTAATGGTTTAGCTGAACCGCCCCTATCCTGCGGCAAAACGATGCTTTATTTACCCCCAAATACCGGGGCAAAAATCCACGACTTTCCTGGTCATGGATTTTGTTGCCCGGGGATGCAGAGCTTTGAGCTGCAGCTCTGCCTCCATTCACATCAATCTCCCGCGGATCTCCGCCCGCCTCTCTCAGTGTAAGAAGTCTGAGAGGGGCAGGAGGAGGCGGAGATCCGTGGGAGATAGACGCGAATGGAGGCAGAGCTACAGCTCAAAGCTCTGACTGCCTCCAACAGGAAGGAGCCCCGCAATTTGCCCCGGGAATTTCGAGATCATTAAAGCCCTGTTTTGCCGCGGAATAGCGGCATTTCAGCTAACCCATTAGTGCTTAACAAGACTGGCTAAAAAAAAGGGTGATTTTCGGAGGCTTCAGACTCTCTTTAACTCCACAACATCTCTTTAAGTTGTGGCCAGAACCATGGCTTAACTATTCCAAAACATTAACTTTGTTTTAGCTTTATCTTTTTTTTTTTTTTAGATTGGTTCATGTGTTTAGGGTTGTTGGGTTGTAGTAGTCTCAATACCCAGTTTCTCTTGAGTTTAACTTTATGGATAGATACTCTAATACCTTCTCACAGAATTTGCTGTTCGAGGTAGCATTAGCAGGCCCTCATCATGACCTTGTCACCGCCATGTTTCACAGATGGCATAAGGTTCTCTTCTCATACACTGATGCAGTGTTTGCCTTGACTCAAACCAAACACTTTGCAGTCAAGTAAAAAAAATAAATCTGTTTTTGGCTCATCCATTCTTCCAGCAGCTTTATGGCTTTTCCACATGGTCTATAGATGGGTAGCAATGTTTTTTCTTTAAAGTAATGGCTTTGATTTTAAACCTCTTGCTAGGCACACCATTGTAATAATACTAATATGGTAGGACATTACTCTGAAAGGAATTAGATTGTGAGCTCCCCTGAGGACAGCCAGTGACATGACTATGTACTCTGTAAAGTCCTGCAGATGACATCAGTGCTATATAAATACATTATGCTAATAATAACGCAGGGCAGGGCCTGCCTTTATTAGGAACATGATACTAGTACAGGGAAGTGACTGCCTTTGACCTTAGAACAGCCTCATCTCTTCATGGCATGGATTCCACAATTGGAAACATTCCTTTGAGATTTTGCATGCTGATATGACTACATCACACAATTTCTGCAGATGTGTCAGCTACTCATTCAAGCTACAAATTTCTAGTTCTACTGCATCCCAAACCAGCCTGGACTGCTGACACAAGGCAGGCCGGCTGCATAGATTCATAAAAGGGCGAAACAGGCTAAAAGTTCACAAAAAGGGCAGAAGAAGAGCAGTAATCAGACAAGCTGGTAGAGATAACAGGAGTAGCAGATCAAGCGGGCGTGGCAAGATGACTACATATCACAGAATACAAAACTGCCAACAGCTCAGGTTCACTCAGGCCATAGGCCCAGTGTACATCAAAAACCTCTATCAGATCTGCAAAACGCTAGAGGTTTTTGAAGCAGATTACAGAGCGATTCTAGGCATGTTTAGAGACGTTTTCTAAACATGCCTGGCGGTTTTTGGAGCGTTTTTGTGTAGCAGATTACAAATATTGTTACAGTAAAAGCTGCATCTTCTGTAAGAAAAATGCCTGGAAAACCGCTCTGATCTAGCATTTTTCAGAGCAGTTTGAGCTTTTCTTATACTTTACATTGAGGCGGAAACGCATCAGAAATCTAAAAAATGCTGCAGCCCCCGAGTTTGTGGAAAAAACGACCCGCTCTGGTGTGCACCATCCCATTCACTTCCATTAGCCAAGCGGTTTTTCCCCTGCAAGTGTTTTAAAAAATGCTCCAGAACCGCTCCGGTGTGCACCAGCCCCTACATGCATTGATTTTCCCACTCGATTCCAGGCAGATTCGATCACTCTGCCAGAAACCAATAGCACAGCATATAGCTACAGTTCACTGGTGGTAATTTTGATACTTTTTTTTTTTTTCAAAATTAATTGAAATTATCAATTGGTCCGGGTGGAAAATATCGATCAGGGGCTGGGGAGGTTCGGAGGTAGATCCACACCCAGTGTTGTATTGCATCAAGCAATTCAATTCTGCAACTGACTGCAAAGTGTTTGGTTAGAGTCAAGGCAAACACTGCATCAGAGTATGAGAACCTTATGCCATCTGTGAAACATGGCGGTGACCATAGCTTTCATTCTGCAATCTATAGCGATGATCGTAATCTGCTAATTATGATTATGCAAAATTTTGCATACATTTTCGTAATTACAGCCATACGTAATTACGATTTGGACATTCAATTGATTTTGTGTAATCCATTCGTAATTTTGCTTAATTTTCACGCAATTTTGTGCCAACATTAGCTGTTAATAGCAAACCATACATGCTATCATTATCAATTGCTAGGTATGTTAAGGGTAATAGTAGGAATGAGGGGAAAAAAATAATTTTACAAAAAAAACATGTAGTTTTCGTGAAAATGTTCTAACCTTTCCTGGTAAGTGAGACTTCCATCCCTGTAATCAATTTTGTTGCTGGTCTCTGCACCTGCTCTAAAACTGCAATATTTTTCCTGTAATGTGGTGCCCAGAACTGAATTCCATATTCCAGATGTAGCCTTACTAGAGAGTTAAATGGGGCAATATTATGCTAGCATCCTGAGTTATTATTTTCATGCATCCTAAAATTTTATTTGCTTTAGCTGCAGCGGCTTGGCATTGAATACGATTATTTAACTTGTTGTCAATGAGTACTCCTAAGTCCTTCTCCAAGTTTGATGTCACCATCTGCATCCCATTTATTTTGTATGGTGCTAGACTATTGGTACGACCAAAATGCATGACTTTACATTAAATGAATTTAATCTGCCATTTATGTACCCATATAGCCATCCTATCCAGATCCTGCTGCAATATGTCACTATCGTCCTGAGAGTTGATGATTCTGCATAATTTTGTATCATCCGCAAAAATAGCAACATTGCTTTTTACTTCATCTACTAGGTCATTAATAAACTTATAGAAGAGCACTGGTCCCAGCACTGACCCCTGTGGGACCCCACTGCTAACAGTCACCCAGTTTGAATATGATCCGTTGACCACAACTCTTTGTTTTCTGTCCATTAGCCAGTTCCCTATCCATGCATACAGACTCTTACCCAGTCCTTGCATCCTCAACTTCTGCACCAGACTGTTGTGGGGAACAGTGTCGGGATGCTGCGAAAACATCACTTCTGTTGCATCGCGCCGTAACATCGCAGTAGGAAAGTCTCCATAGACTTTCATTGCATGGCGGTGGGGTACGGTAAAAATACCGCACCGCCTCTGTGTGAAAGGGCCCACACACCAAAGTGATTTCTTTTTTTTTTTTTTTTTTTTTTTTTTTTTTTGTACAAGGGAGTATTATTCTGTCCAGAATGCATTACATGTGAACAAGATTTGACAAAAAAATCCCAATGATCTATTCACTTCTACACAGGACCTTTTCTAATGTGCATCTGGACATGTATGCCTTCTGTCTACTGTCTTATTCCAAAGCTTGTTTCTGAATCAAGGCACATGCGAATGCTGAATCCAACGTGACACCTAACAGGCCGAGGAGCTTCGTGCTCTGTCAGTCTATAAATCACACTTCTGAGAAGTAATAATATTTATTCCGAGAATCTGCTTGTGGCTGCCTCGGGCTTGCGCCACCTCAAAGCGGATGAGCGAGTCTGGGCACCTCCTAATGAAGGGCTAGATTTCCGCGTGAGGTCTGTGTGGGGAGGTCAGGGTGAACCTCACTACCTTGTCTTTCTGGGGAAAGCTGACAGACCGCTAACAGTGCTGTAATTATAATGACAGATGTCCAATGCTTGGTGTCTTCACCACGGAGATGTCACGTCCGGAGTGTTTCCTAGAGTTTCATACCTGTACTTCCTTCCCCTACACTGCATCAATCAAGTTTGAAACACGTCACAAAATAACATCAACATTCTATTTCTAGTGCTGCAAAAGATGCCTCAGGCCCCTTTCACACTAGAGCATTTTCATTGCGTTGTTATACTCAATCACAGGGTAACGCTAAAGCAATAAAGGTCTATGGGACCTTTCATACCTGATGCAGTGCGATGGGAAGCATCGCATCTGACACGACATCCGCGGTGACCGGAAGATATGTAAGGCAATGGAGCTGCAGGTATTTTACATTTTTTTTGCGTTGCAGTGCGCATGCACAAAACCGTAGTTTTTCAATACACTTCTGTGCAATTCTTATTTTGGCCACAGGAAGCCATTGCTAGAGATCCTCACTTATAATTTAGCTTGCTGCCAGAAGTGAGATCACCGCGCATAGCCATGGGTATCTCCAAAGCCGATTTTAAGCATTTTCAGTATATGTAGCGAGATGACCCCTTCCCTCCAGTATAAGTAGCCAGATGACCTCTCCCCCCTTCCCTCTGGTATAGGTAGCCTGATGACCCCCACCCCAGTAAGGTAGCCAGATGATCCTTCCCTCTTTCCATTCAGTATAGGTAGCCAGATGACCCTTCCCCCTTTCCCTCCGGTATAGGTAGCCAGATGACCCCTCCCCCTTTCCCTTCAGTATAGGTAGCCAGATGACTACCTTAATCCCTCCAGCTCACCTTCACACCACACAAGCTATCAGTGTCACTAATTTCTCCGCTTCCTCTTCCTTTCCGTCTCCAATGCTACCCAAGTCCATAGCCGTCTGGCACAATGCAAACGCGCACAGAGAGCAAGGTGGCTGCTGCACAGGCAGCTAGCAGCAGAGTGCCGCTGTCAGGCGCTCGTCTGAGCTCCCTGCATTGCAGCATTTGCAAGCTTGTCGTTTTGCCTGCTACTGTGGTGCCCTTGCTCCTGTGGTGCCCTAGGCCATGGCCTAGGGGGCCTTGCCTTAAATCCGGCCCTGTAAGTGCTGCGGTGCGAGGCAATCATCTGATTGCACTGCACCCAAAACGCAGGTTGCTGGTGTGAAACCGGCCTCAAAGGTGCAACTGCATCATCTCATTAGAGTCAGAGCAAGATCATCCACAAGGTAACCTAGCCAGGTGCCCGGGGCCTAGTGGGTGTCAAGGAGCCCAAATGCCACTTTCTCTTACCAATAGATCCATAATGGCCTGTTTCCACACAGTGCTGGCTTGCGTGTTAAGAGATGCGATGCTGGCACAGCTGTGATGTGAGTGGTATCCAAATCCCTCTTGCCATGTCATGTGAGATGCGAAAAAATGCAGCATGCCATTTGATTTTTCCCTGCATGCGACTTTAACCGAAGTTTTTTGAATAGAGGCCAATGGGGTTGATTCACTAACAGATGTTTATATCCCCGTGTGCATACAGCTCAGGGCAATATTGCCAGAACTTATGCCATGGGAGATAGCATTGTTCTCCCCCACTTACCCCGCCCCCCTGAGTGACATCACTCCCTCGCGCCCCCCGCCCCCTTTCCTGCAGAGACTGAGACTCAGTCTGCACAGCCTCGGCCCTGCAATGTCCCCCGTCATGTGACATTTATAGAGTGTGTGTACATACAGTATATTGCCCTGTTCACACTGGGGACCGCAAAATGCTAGCAAAATCGCTAGCATTTTGCAGAGTCAGATTTTTCCCGATTCTCTGTGTTTTTTTACTGGACATCTCCACTATTTTGGAGAAATCACGATTTTTTTACATTTGAACCGCGATCGCTCTAAAATTGCAGAAAAGAGATGCATGCACCATGTTTGTGTTTACCAGTAATCACCGGCAATCGCTGCAGTGAGATATACTTTTAAAATACTCTAGCACTAGCAGTGTACTCTCCAGGCTCTTTTAGCCGGGTGCTCCACCCGGCTAGTTTTGATGAGCACCCGGCTGTCATCGGCTCACCACCTCCTATGCTATAAGCAGAGTTGCGCACAGAAGCACCGGCCCTGCATTTTCTCATATTGCCCAACCCGGCTACCTTTTCATGTCACCCGGCTACTATTTCATGCCACCCGGACGGAAAACATTTCTGGGGAGAACTCTGACTAGCAATTGCCGGATATTCCAAAATCGCCCCAGTGTGAATGGGCCCTTAATCGGCGGCGAGCTGGCGGATGCAGCGTCACAAGGCCGATTCCAGGTTGATTTTAGCATGAAATTGATTTGGAATCCACCTGTAGTGTATGGGCAGGCAACAGATTGTCTGATGTATAATTCTTCTCTGTGGAACTGTTATGCAGCCTCCTGCAGACACCCAATGCTCATGGACAATGTAACCATCAACAAATATGAATAAAAGCACTGATCAGTGTCAAGGGGTGCAAAACAACATCTATTTATTCAAACAATTGCATAAATATCGGAAAATTGTATACTTACCTTCCGTAATTTTCCTTTCCTGGATCAAACGATGGCGGCATACATATGGGTATTAGCTCCGCCCCCCAACCCCGATAGGACAGCTCATCTATAAGTTTTAGGCTCCCACCCCCTCCAGCCATTCTGGTCTAAATCAGTCCTCGAATGGACAAGAGGGAGGGATTCGTATGCCGCCATCGTTTGATCCAGGAAAGGAAAATTACGGAAGGTAAGTATACAATTTTCCGATTTCCTGGACCAAACATGGCGGCATACATATGGGACATAACAAACCACACATGAGGGAGGGAATACTGCAAAACATACGAGTTTATTTATACAGACAAAACCGCTCTGCCAAAGTCTACAGAGGACAAAGAGGCAGGATCCACATGATAGTGCCTCAAAAATGTATTCACAGAAGACCAACTGGCCGCTTTACAGATAGACTCTACTGACACTTTCGAGAAACAAGCCCAAGAAGCAGCCATGCCCCTGGTGGAATGCGCATGAACCTCCTTAGGGGCAGGAAGTCCCTTAATGGTGTAACATTTCTGGATAATCTTAACTAGCCAAGAAGCCACAGTTCTAGTAGTTACTGGAAGGCCCTTCCTAGGACCTCTAAAGTTAATAAATAATCTATCTGAATTTCTGAAAGAAGCTGTACAGTCCAGATAAGCTCTAATGGATAGGCCCACATCCAAAGGGTGACATTCACCATCTGAAGAGAACGTAGGAAGGGACAGTTCCTGATTAATGTGGAATCCAGATGCTACTTTAGGCACAAACTGCAAAACTGGCCTAATCACTACCCTATCCGGGAAGAATTCCAAGAGGTTATTGGCACAGCCTAGAGCTTGAAGGTCTGAAACCCTCTTTCCAGAGGCTATAGCTGTCAGAAACACTGTCCTCAAGGTCAAATCCTCCAGGGAGATGGACTGTAATGGAAAGAAAGGTGGAGACGAAAGGATTTCCAACACCATGGGTAGATCCCATTTTGGGAAGAATGGTTTTCTTGGCGGCCTTATCTTGACAATGGCCTGTACAAATTGCACAATCAGAGGCTGGAAGGCCCACTTTTGGCTCGTTAATACTGAAAGGGCTGATATTTGGACCTTGATTGCCGCCACACTGAGTCCCTTCTCTACTCCTGACTGAAGAAAGTCCAGGATGTTTCTTACGTCTGGAAACATGCTATTAAACCCCTTCTCCAAGGAAAAGTGAATGAACTTCTCCCATATGCGATAATAAGTTGAATTAGTAGAAGGTTTCCTAGCCCTTAGAAGTGTCTCTACCACCTGGCTGGAACATCCCATGTCTGCATATTTCTGCCTTTCAATCTCCAGGCCGCTAAACATAGGCCTCTGCCTCCCGGATGCAGAAGAGTCCCCTGACATAGAAGGTCGTGGATCACTGGTAACTTCACTGGTTCCTCTATGGTCAGGAACATTGCGAGAGGGAACCATGGCCTCCGTGGCCAGAAGGGCAGAATAGCTATGATCATGCACGACTCCCTGCACAACCTCTGCAGGAATCTGGGAATCAATGGTATTGGAGGAAAGGCATAGCCTAACTGGAAGTCCCAGATCTGAGTCAGACAATCCACTCCTGCTGAGGTGGGGTGATGGTAAAGTGAAAAGAACTTCCGCACCTTGTTGTTCTGTGGAGATGCCCAGAGATCCACCTGCGGTTGGCCCCACTTTGAGGCTATCTTCCTGAAGATTTTCTCGTTCAAGGACCACTCGTGTGGGCTCGCGAACCTCCTGCTCAGCTGATCGGCCAAGACATTCTTCTCCCCCGGAAGATATGCTGCCGTGAGGTCCGTCAGATTTTTCATAGCCCAATTCATTATCAGAGCAGCTATTTGGAGCAATGCCTGACTCCTTGTCCCTCCTTGTCTTCTGACATATGCTACTGCCGTGATGTTGTCTATTCTCAACAAGACCGATTTCCCATAAATCAGGTGGCGAAAAGCCTTCAAGGCCAAAAAGACTGCATTCAGTTCGAGGAGATTTGACGGTACCCCCTTTTGTACTGTCTTCCACTTCTCCTGCATTCGGATCCCATTGCAGTGGGCACCCCAACCTCTCACACTGGCGTCTGTGGTGATGACTACCGGAATATCCATCTGAATCTGCCGGCAGTTCCTCAAGTTCTGTTCTGTGGCCCACCACAGAAGGGAGTCTCTCACAAGAAAAGGGAGATGAAACCTTTGAAGCATGGTCCTTTTGTTCCATCGATGCAGAAAGAATACCTGCAGCTTCCTGAGCGCCCAGTGGGCCCATTTGACCATTGGAATACAGGATGAGAATGTCCCCAGTAGGCTCAAACACTCTCTGGCCGACAGGGACTGACTTCTGAAGGCCCTCTGCACCTTCCACTGAATTGCTGTAATCTTCTGTTCGGGGAGGCAAACTTGATTCTGCACCGTACGGAACCTCGCCCCCAAAAACACCAAGTCCTGTGATGGCACCAACTGGCTCTTTTTGAGATTGACTAGCCAACCTAGGCGTTTCAGTAGCTGAAGGAGGGTGGACTGGTGTTGAATCAATTGCTTCCGATCTTGGTGGAGCAGCAGAATGTCGTCCAGGTAATGGAATATCCTCAGACCCTGGAGTCTCAGATACGCAATGACCGGCAGAAGAACTTTGGTGAATGTTCTCGGAGCAGTTGATAGTCCGAATGGCAGACACTGAAACTGGTAACCTTTCCCTTCTACCGCAAATCTGAGGAACCTTTGAAAATTGTGATTTATGGGAATATGCAGATAAGCGTCTGCCAGGTCCACCGTTGTCATCCAGTCTCCTATACTTATCATCGGGATGATGGATTGCAGAGATTCCATCTTGAAGTGTCTCACCTCGATATGCCTGTTCAAGTATTTCAGGTCGAGGACCGGTCTCCAACCTCCCGATGACTTTCTTACCAAGAACAGAGGAGAAAAGATTCCTGATTGGCAATCTTTGCGTGGAAGTGGAATAATCGCCTCCTGAGCCAGTAAAGTTTGTACATACTCTGCCAGGGCCAACTTCATTTCCTTGTCTTGTGGGATCTTTGTTGGCATGAACTTGAAGCATGGGGGTCTCCTCTTGAATTTCCAAGAGTGTCCCATCTTCAGGGTACTCAGCACCCATGAATCTTCGACTATTCCCACCCAAGATTCCCAAAAGAGGCGCAATCTGGCCCCTACTTGGCAATCTTGAGTGGACGCCCCATCAAAAGCGCTTCTGAGGCTGTTGTACATCGGACGGACCTCTGGACTTCATCCCCCTGCCGAAGGAGGACTGGGTCCCTTTCCAGTTTCTATCAAACTGTCTTCCTGGTCTATACGATCTTGCCTGCTGATATCTAGTATTAAAGCTCCTCCTGGGAGCTTGCTGTCTGGAGGATCTCTGTTTCCTGTCCTGCGGGATCAACCCCGACTTTCCTCCTGTAACCTTCGAGATCGCATTGTCCATCTGGGGCCCGAATAAATGCGCTCCATCGTATGGAATCTTGCACCAGTTAGCTTTTGAGGACTGGTCGGCCGACCAAGGCTTTAACCACAAAGCTCTTCTTGCCGTTACACTACATAACATGGATCTTGCCGCCAGTCTAATTATGTCAATTGCAGCTTCACCCATGAAGTCCCCTGTTAGCTTTAACTCATCCAGGGCTCTTATGATCTCTTCCTTATCTGCCCCTGAATTCACGGCCGCCTCAATGTTGTCAACCCAGACACGAGATGCTTTTGCTAATGAGGTTAAGGCAATCGCTGGCTTACATGCTGCCCCTGCATTTAGAAAGGCCCTCTTGATATCGGTATCGATTTTTCTCTCTGAGGGGTCCTTAAACGCTATAGCATTCTCCATGGGTAAAGTAACATGCTTTGTAAGTCTCATTACTGACGCATCCACAGCAGGGGCTGAGTCTAGCAGCTTGCAATCCTCCTGACTTAGCGGGTAGAGCTTCGATAACCTGTTATTCATGGAAGGCTTCTGTTCCACCTTATTCCATTCCTTAAGAATAACTTCCTTTATAATCTTCATGAATGGGAAAACTTGCGGTTGCTGGTCTAAATGCGGATAGTACTTGTCCGGCTCTGGAACCGAACCCTCCTCATCCTGCCAGTCAATTGCTGACCTAATAGCCTGGAGGAACGCAGGTACTAATGAGAAACTAAAGCCTGCAGCCGAAACTTCTCCCTGAGCGGAGTCCTCCTCTAGCAAGGCCTGCGGAGCAGCCGCCGTCAAACCCTGAGGAGGTGCCATATTCTGGAAAGTCTCCTTTACTGCCTGCTGGATAAAGGCTAGCACCTGCTGGTTATCCGTGTCTCTTTCTCTGCCTAGCTCCGCAAAACAGGTTTCACACATTCTCTTGCCCGGCATTGCCGGCTGAGTGCACGACCAACATAAGTCCTGAACTGGTCTTTGAAAGGGTTCTAAACGATCAGATCTAGGAGAAATGTCCCAATCTTTTCTCGCCCTCTTAGGGGACCTATCCCTTTCATGATAGTGTCTCTGTGGAGAGTAGCGCTCAGATGATCGCCTCCTTCTCCTATCACGGGAACCCTGGAAGATTCCCTGTAATGTCTCCTACTTCGGGACCTGGATCTATAGTCCCTTGAAGACCTCCTCTTGTCACGAGAGCGACGACTTCTGCTTCGTTCTCTTGATTGAGGACGGGACTTCTGTCTCGCAGCTGAGGAAAGACGCTCCTTAGGGACCGCCTGTCCACTTCCTCCTTCCCCCGAACTGTGGAGACATAAAAAATTTTATGTTCCACCAACACATCCGCCATAAAATTTATAAATGGGGATAATCTGCACTCTTTTTACTTCCCTTAGGACCTGTGCAAGGGATACTATGTACAATTCACACCCGGTGCATACAAACAGAAAAGGCTGCATTTAGCAGCCTGTTACCTGCCAGGGACCACCTCCTCCTCATGCTCAATAACATCCATTTCTCTATTTAAGAGAAAGACAGATAGCGCTATTACAGTCATGTGCGAACATCCTGACAAGTTAATAACATTGCCCAAATGATAAAAATTGCATACCTGCTCCAGCAGACCAGATAGGGAATAGTAGAATCGACTCTCTCGAGCAAATCCAGGCAGACAGCGCGGTACCAGCGCAGAAACACGCCACCCACCGCTATCACGCCGGCATCAGCGTGCATCCACCGCTCTGGCACTTCCTGGAGAGTTAAAACACACCCTACAGCCAATCAGGGCTTGCCAGCGCGAAATCTCGCCTCTCGCGAGACTTCCAGCGCTGTACTGCGCAGGGATACAATGCGGAGGGGTCCGGCGGCGCCATCTTGCCTCGGGGCAGCCACCACAGCAGCAGAAGGCTGCAATGCACCAAGGAGCCGCCGTTCGCCCTGTTTAAGGGCTAGAGACGCTCCAACTCGGCGGGAGAGGCTGAACCCGCACAGGTAAATCCCTAAGGGGAAAGAGGGGAACAAAATACCTATGAAAAAAGAAAAAACATTAGCACAAACAAATAGACGAAACTGTCCATTCGAGGACAGAAAAAAGAATGGCTGGAGGGGGTGGGAGCCTAAAACTTATAGATGAGCTGTCCTATCGGGGTTGGGGGGCGGAGCTAATACCCATATGTATGCCGCCATGTTTGGTCCAGGAAAACAAAACAGACACTCGTGGGTCCTGAACAACAGGGACCCAATCAACATAAGCAAGCCTTAATGCACTGATTGTGCTAAGAGGTAAGTGAAAACCTGGAGATGCCCACTCACTAATTCATACCGACCGGTTTCGGCAAATCCGCCATCCTCAGGGATTGCTCAATAATCGTTGGCCCCAGAGTTTAGTTCCCTGTTGTTTTCTCATAGGCCTGATCTGTAGGTGAAATCCTGGGTGTTCTCCGGTATAGTCCCATCAATATCTCATTACAATCATCAAAACTCTCATCATCAACTCTAAACAAGTGATTTGCGATCTGATCCAAAGGTTTGGTGAACAGATCTGTGGTCCATTCTTTATGGCAATAGTAACATCTAAATGGTGGGTACATTATCAGGACCGGTTGCACCATCTGTAGCAACAGTGTTTCTGAACTCCCACCCCACAGGACCAGGTTGCCATCCACAAATTGGTAACAACCAGTGGCCATCAATTAGACGGCTGTACACCAGATTGTCAATGAGCATCCTATGTGCGTGATCAACCAAAAGCAAATTTGTAAAAAAAAAAAAAAAGTAGAGCTACTGGGGAGGTCGTACTCATTCCTTGTCTTTACCTATAAAAGTCATCCTAAAAATAAATATCTTGGCACTGTTTCTAAAAGAAAAAAATACACAAATGGTGAGATAAGGAAATAGCAATCAGACACTTCTCAATACTTGTCATTCCTTCTGTGTGAGGTATAAAAGTAAAGGAATTTTGCAAATCTAACGTGACCAAGAGCAATATGTCATTTTCTCCTTAAAGGGACACTTAAGTCAAACAAAAAAAATGAGTTTTACTCACCTGGGGCTTCCAATAGCCCCCTGCAGCTGTCCGGTGCCCACTCCGTCTCCCTCCGATCCTCCTGGCCCCGCCGGCAGCCACTTCCTGTTTTGGTGACAGGAGCTGACAGGCTGGGGACGCGAGTGATTCTTCGCATTCCTGGCCACAATAGCGCCATCTATGCTGCTATAGCATATGTCATATACCATATAGCAGCATAGAGGGCGCAATTGTGGCTGGGAACGCGAAGAATCACTTGCGTCCCCAGCCTGTCAGCTCCTGTCACCGAAACAGGAAGTGGCTGCCGGCGGGGCCAGGAGGATCGGAGGGAGACGGCGAGGGCACCGGACAGCTGCAGGGGGCTATTGGAAGCCCTAGGTGAGTAAAACTCATTTTTTTTGTTTGACTTAAGTGTCCCTTTAAGGGACACTTAAGCCAGAAAAAAAATGAGTTTTACTCACCTGGGGCTTCTACCAGCCCCCTGCAGCTGTCCTGTGCCCTCGCAGCGACTCACTAATCCTCTGGTCCACTCCCCCGTTGCCAGCTAGTTTCGTTTTTGCCGACAGGCCCGACACGACTGGCCACGCGTAGCTGCCTCCGCATTCCTCACTGCAATGAGCGCTATTGCGGGCCGCAACGTTGTTGTGGCTCTATGAACAGCTCTCTTGACCATAAGATTCCCCTTTTCATGTTTTCCTCACCATTTTCAGCTTCCTTTTTCATATGTAGCAGCCCCTCTTCCATGCCCAGGTGCCTCCTTAGGCTGCAGCCGCCCAAGACCCGGGCCTCTGTGGCCTTTCCAGAAATCTGGCCCTGGTCATTTCCAACACAACGGGAATGACACGATAGGGAAATGCTGCCAGTTATCTCTACTATTAATCGGATTGTGACTAGGGATGCTCGGAAAATTCCGCGGAATTATAAATTCCGTGATTCCGGCCGGAATTAGGTCAATACCGATTCCGGTAGTCAAATCGGAATTCCTATACCTTTCAAACGGAATTCCGCGGAAATTTTATAATTCCGACGGAATTTTCCGGAATGACATAAAAAAATCTCTCCCTTCCTCCTCCTCCTCCTCCATCCATCCATCCATCGCAGTAGGGAATTGCAGATTTTCAAAACAGCTTATATACCATAGCTGGGATTTGAACCCAGAACCTAGTGTGTAGTAGGTATCTGTCTTACCCTCTAGACCATGACCCACACTACATGCTAAAGCTGCCGGTAGCATAAGAGAGAGAGTTTTTAAAATTTTTCCGACGGAATTCCGTGTAAATCGGAATTCCGCGGAACTGACCCGGTATACCGTCGGAATGGAACGGTAACGGAATTTCTATATGTCGGAATGCGGAATTGTGCCGGAAACGGAAATCGGCTATTCCGACCATGCCTGATTGTGACTTTTTAGTATACATATGGTAATCAGCTGATCTATATAAAACTGCTTCCATATATCTGCACATCGTTTATCACCTGGCCCTCACACTTTTTACGTGAATTGAACTGAAAACAAATCTGTGACTTTTAAAGTTTGAATAAATAATCTTTAAAAAAAAAAAGTTTGAATAAACAAAGTTTGAGACATTTGCACATATTATATTATAATTTACTTAACCTCCTGGGGACTGCTGATGGTAAATCCTACGCCGCACTTGTGGCTGCCTAATAGTGATACGGCGTAGGATTTACGCCACCTGCTGCTTCCGCTCCCGACGCGATCATGCGCACCCGAGAGGGGAGATTAAGCTGTCATATGACAGCTGACATCTCCCCTCAGTGATCAGGAGCAGTGATTGGCTCCTGATCACATGATCACTATGATCGCCGGACGATAGTAGTGATCACTATTGTGCAGCAGCAGTAGGAGGGGAAGGAGAAGACGGGACTCACCTTCCTGACATTCCTCCGGCGATCATCGCATGCGTCCGCTCTGCCCGGCATCTCTACTCGCTCTGGCTTAAGTGTTAGGTCCCGGCTTGATGACATCATCAAGCCGCGACCCGGAACTTAGAGTCAATGCGAGCAGGGATGCCGGCCAAAGTGGAGGGAGGCTAGAGCTGTTCATTGCAGGCCCCAGGAAGGTGAGTAAAGGCTGCTGACTATGCGAGGGGACACCTGGCTATACACTAATGCCTAGCTAACTACCTGTATACAAACTAAAATAACATAATGAATTTGCTTAATTTTTTTTTTTGGGGGGGGGGGGGGGGGGCAATATTCATTTATAAACATTTTCCCATTGTAAACAATTTCCTCTCCCAGATTTATATTCTGAAATTCATCACAGGTGACCACATCTTTAGTCCTGTCAGGTGCAGCTCTGTGGAATCTTCGTTTACTGGGAGTTCCGAAGCCAGTAGAAAACATACCCGGTCTCCCAGAATGCTCTGGGAAGAGCGTTCCACATAGCTCATCAGACTAGGCTAAACATCACTGGGAGAGCGGACCTACATACCAATATACAGCAATACATAGATATAGGAAGTGCTTCTGATGCTGAAACCAGGAAATTTACTGTAAAAATGGATATCCTGAATAATTGACTGCATTCTACTCTATGTCACTACATTGCCTCTTTAAATATAGGGTGTAGAATGTACTAGCTGAACTATGCAGCAGATGTGTACAGCTATTTATGCAAACAGTTTATAATCAGGTTAATGTGAAGGCTCGGACAGTTATATAGCATGTACTGGTACACACATCATACAAGTGATCAGCCAGGTATTTGGCAATGAAACGCCGCATTACGGCATAGAAGCTCGCTTCTGGCTGGCATCGCAATCTGCGGCTGCCACAGCTGGGTGTGGTGACACTCATTAAAAATGACGCCTTTAATTAAATGACTCATCCGAGTGACACTCCCTGATGACATGGGCCCTGGATTCCTCTCCCCTGGCTGGAACATCAACCGCGGATAAAGCAACACTCGACAATTGTTGAGAGACGAGCGATCACTTCAATTACACCTGAGACAAATAAAACAAAAAGATTTATACTTACCTGGAGCTTCCCCCAACCCCCTGTAGTCCGTGGACTCCCTTGTTGTCCATACAGTCCCATCCATTCTCCTACTGTCACTACTGTAGGGGAGGTAGGGGGAAAAAGAGTGGAACTTAGCTGGGGCCTCTAATGGTCCCCCGCAGACGTCCTGTGTCCGCGCAACCACTCACCAATGCTCCGGGGGCCTCCAGTTCACTTCTGGAATTTCCAGTTGGAAAACCACTGCTACTACGTGGCCACGCCCTCTCTCCCGCTGATCACCAGGAGTGTATTGCGCAGGCCCAGTACGGTCTGTGACTGCGCAGTACGCTCCTTGTGATGTCGGCGGGAGCGAGGACACGGCTGTGCAGGCGCAGTGGTTTTTCAGCTTTAAAGTCGAAATTCCAGAAGTGAACCAGAGGTGGGGACCGGAGAATCGGTGAGTGGCTGCGCGGGCACAGGATGTCTGCGGGGGACCATTAGAAGCCACAGGTGGGTTCAACTCTTTTTCCCCCACCCCTCTACAGTAGTCCATTAACTACTGGGGGTGGAGGAAGCTCAGGTAAGTATAAATCTGTTCTTTTGGCCTCAGGTACTTTTCCGCCGACTAATGGCAAATCTTTTTTTTGTTCGGTTGTCTTGTGTTTTGTTCATATAAGTTGCCAAATGCTTTTCTGCTTGCTGGCAGAAAAGCATTTGAGAGAAATGCCACTAGGCTCCCTCACCGACCTCCCAGTCTGCTCCGTTCACCCGCAATCCTTCCGGTTACAAAGACTTTAGTTGTGTCGATGGCCACGCATGCACAAGACAGACGTGACTGAAGCCTTGCTTACAGGAAGGATTGCAGACGAATTGAGGCGCCCGGGAGGACGGTGAGGAAGCCCCTGGTATGCATAAATTCTTCTATATACCGTATTTTTCAGACTATAAGATGCTCCTGACCATAAGACGCACCTAGGTTTAGAGGACAAAAACCAGGGGAAAAAATATATATATACTAAACCTGGTGTATCCATGGTAAAGGGGCATCTTGTGGATTAGGCCCCCTTTGTACCTCATGCCCCCTTGTACCTCTTGTGTCTCCCTGTGTCCTCCTCTGTTACCCTTGTGTCCTCCTGTGTCCGCCTCTGTTTTCCTTGTGTCCTCCTCTATGCCCCTTTGTGTCCCCCTTGTGTCCTCCTCTATGCCCCTTTGTGTCCTCCTCTATGCTCTTTTGTGTCCCCCTTGTGTCCTCCTCTATGCCCCTTTGTGCCCCCCTTGTGTCCTCCTCTATGCCCCTTTGTGTCCTCCTCTATGCTCCTTTGTGTCCCCGTATCCTCTGTTTGTTCCCTGTGTCCTCCTCTGCATGGGTACAGTACAGCAAGGCCTTGACATTGCGGCGGGTTGGAGGATCGTATTGGCAGGCGTTCCCAAGTTAGGAACTCCCTGCATTTGGACTATAACACGTGATGACTTTATTTCCCCACTTTTGGAGGAGAAAAAGTGAGTCTTATAATTCAAAAAAATACAGTACTTTGTCTCAGGTTTTCTTGAAAGTACAGAACGGTGACAAAAAAGTGGACTTTCACTCACCTGGGGCTTCTTTTAGCCTCACGTAGTTTTGTAGGCCTGTTAGTGTCTTCATCCCTCTGTTGTGCCACAGTCCCCCTCAGAAAAAAACTCCGACCCAGCATAGTCGTGGGGGTGGGCTACTGTGCATGTGTGGTCCACGCGCCTCATTCAATTGCACTTCATTCACTGGGAGTCCAGTCACCTGGGGGGTTTTCTGCCAGGGACAGCAGCACAATGGAGGTGACCCCCAAAGACACTGACAGGCTTCAAAGACTACAAGGGGGGTTAGAAGAAGCCCCAGGTAATTAAAAGTCCACTTTTTCATCACAATTCAGGTGTGTGGCTCTTGCTAACCCTAAACGACAGATTTCTTTTGAGTGACACAATCCAAATAAGATCACTGGTCTCTGTGGGTGTGTCACAGTTTCTATATACTTCCTCCTGAACATTTTTTCCTCACCAGAATGGAATGAGTGGTGCCCGGTGGAATGCCAAAAATCCCAAGGGTAGTACACAGTGTGTAATTGTTAACCCGACAGCTGGAACATACACAAGCTCTGCACAGGTTCACACCGATCGGTCGCACCCAGAAGACTGCCTGCCACTTCACTTCTCACAGCAGATGGGGTCAGCTGCAAGACCCGATAAACCTGTTACCGACGGGATCCCTTCCTGTCAGCACGACAGCTGTCTCCGGCTCACCTCAGTAATCTCTGGAAGACAATACTGCATTGATATGTCATTCACACTGTGTTGTCCATCAACAAAGAATAAGAATTATCTGTCGGTAGTCAGTTCTCCACTAGAGCACACTGTAATATCAATTCTACACAAGTGTTGGGATACAGGTTCTCCTCACAGGACACTACATCCTTTGCAAACTTTCCGTATGTGTTATAGAAATGGTTTGTGGATGTAGAAATGGTGCAGATGATTGTGGCACTGGTGCAATGTTACGTATCGGTGTTCCGTGGCTGCAAAAAGCTATGTGCACGTCACGGAATGTACGGTAAGTATACCTTCTCCAGCACATACACAGTATTTTGAAATAACAGAAGATATATCTACTTTGAAGCAGTGGGACCAGGATGACCTGTTAGAGGAGTGTATAGTGACTGCTATTTCAGCTAGAAATGTTTCATTCTTGAAAACCTTAGTAGACTACACCTTGGTAAGTCTAATGAATGTCTAAGGTGCCAAACTTCTCCAATGCCATAGTTCTCTGGTACCAACATTTTCTGGTGCCAAAATTCTTAGGTGCCAAATTTCTGTGGTGCCATAATTCTAGGTGCCATATCCTCTGGCGCCATACTTTTAGGTCGGGGGGGGGGGGGGGGGGAGAGGAAATTCTGTTAGAAGCGTTTTCAGGTGCTGAATTTTTAGGTGCAATAATCAAAAGTGCCAGAATTAATCCAGACACAGGCCGACAAGTCTGACAGGGGAAAGATACATTGATTTATTACAGAGATGGTTATAGTAGAAAGGGCTGCAGCAAGCCAGATCACATTAGAATAGGTTTAGGAACTTGTAGGATGGTAGAAAAAAACGTTGTAATTTTTGTTACAGTCACTTTAAGGTTCTTTGCAGTAACAAACAAGGTGTCCAAATTCTCTAGGTCAGTGGTCCTCAAACTAAGGCCCGCGGGCCGAATGCGGCCCCCCGAAGTTTTTTTACTGGCTCCCAAACCAAAATGTATAACTTATAGATGTGGCCCACTGCACCCTTGAATATCAGCGGCCCGCATATAGAATAGCAATGCTGATACCACCCATCCACATACTGTAGAAGCCAGCGAGCGATGGCAGGTTGTCACCTCAGTATGCTTCACTGGTGCACAAAGACATTCTTTGGGGTGCCGCATGACTGATTGGCTGCTGCTGGGAGTTCTCCTCCAGGAATGACTGGGAGGAATCAATACCTAGATTCAATGTAATGTTTTTCAACATCATTTTATGTATGTTCCGGCCCCCTGGCAGTCTGAAGTATGTTGACCCAGCCCTTGACCGAAAAAGTTTGGGGACCTCTGCTCTAGGTGCTGCTTGCCACATGGCACTATTTTAGGTGCCAGAGTTCTCTGGAGCCCAATTTCTAGGTGTGAAAATTCCCTGGTGCCCATTTTCTAAGTGCCAGAATTCTATAGAGCCCAATTTCTAGGTTGCAAAATTATCTGGTGCCCAATTTCTATGTGTCAGAATTCTCTGGAGCCCAATTTGTAGGTGCCAAAAATTCTCTAGTGATAAATTTCTAGGTGCCAGAATACTCTGGTGCCCAATTTCTAGGTGCCAGAATTCTCTGATACCTAATTTCTAGGTGCCAGAATACTTTGGTGCCTAATTTTTAGGTGCCAGAATTCTTTGGTGCCCATTTTTTAGGTGCCAGAACTCTTTGGTGGACAATTTTTAGGTGCCAGAATTCTCTGGAGCCATAATTATATGTGCCAGAATTCTCTGGAGCCATAATTATATGTACCAGAATTCTGTAGGGACAAAATTATAGGGGCCAGATTTCTCTAGGCCCGAATTTCTAGGTGCTAGACTTCTCACTTCATTTCAGTAAATGTTAATAAACAACATGGCCCAAAACTTATGGTGGCCGCGCGCACACCATACAATTTTTAAAATTAAATTCCAAATAATTTTTCTGATTGATTGAAACATTTAAAAAAATCTGACGAATGTACCACATACCTCAATGATCAATTTTAACACAATTAGGAAAAAAAATGATTGAAAACTGAAAAAAATTGCTTGGGTATACATTAATAAATTGACAATCTACTACACCATTCAATTTTCATAGATATTAATCAGAAAAATCCAGCACTTCCGTTGCAATCAACTTATATTGGAAAAAATGGGACATCCGATCAGATTTCTTGCTCAAATAAAAAACGTTTTTGATTTTTCTGAATAACCGATTGTTTTTATCAAATTAACATAACTAACATGTTTTAGATTTTGGACCAATGCGTGATTGAGATTGACACCCCTACTCTAAATGCTACAAGATGCTTAAGTTATCTGCAGCCAAATATCTAGTGGGCAGAGTTCTCTAGAGCTGAATTTCTAGGTGCCCAAATTCTCTAGAGCCATAATTCTAGGTGCCAGACTTCTCTAGAGACACATTTTTAGGTGCTAGAATTCTCTACTGCAGTAATACAAGGTGCCCAAATTCTATGGAGTTACAATTCTAAGATCCATAATTCTCCGGGGCTGAATTTATAGGTGCCACAATTCTCTGATGCCACCCTTCTTGCCTACCTTAAAAAAAAAAGTGCCAAAATCCTCTGGTGTCATAATTTTCAAGTGCCAAAAATTTCTGGTGCCATAATTCTAGGTACCAGGATTCTCTGGTGCCAGATTTCTACAAACCATATTTCTCCAGTGCCAAACATGCCTAGTACTCGGTGGTATATGTGCCCTACTCACTACCTGGCCTTTGCAGAACTCTGTGGCTCGGTATATAATGGTTTGGATGCTGCATTTAAAGAGACACTGAAGCGGAAAAAAAAATTATGATATAATGAATTGGTTGTGTAGTAAGGATAATTACTGGAAGATTAGTAGCAAAGAAAATATTCTCATATTTTTTTTCAGTTATATAGGTTTTTTTTTTTTAAAAACATTGCATCATTCTATAATATTTGCAGTTTACACGCTACTCAACATTCTAAATGATTTTATAGAGCAGGCTAGTGAACTTTCGAACTGTCCTCTGAAGGAAAAAAAAATACAGTTAGAGACACTTGAGATAACAAGCTTCAGGTAGACAGAGCTCTCTGTGACTTTGAAAGTCATGGAGCTCAATGGCTCTTTTGCATAGATAACAACTGGAGCTTCTTAACTCAGTGGAAACAATATTAGACTTATGTTTCTGCTCCTAATGTTTTATTTCTTAGGTGTACTACACAAATAATTCATTATATCATAATTTTTTTAAAGTGTACCTTTGACAAAAAAAAGTGTAAAAACATACTTACCTTTACCCCAATACAGCACTAGGACCCTTTGGAAATATTCCGCAACAGCTTGTCAATCTTGCCTGCTTGCCTCGCTCCTGCACAGTAGCATGGAGCTGTTCGTTCATGGCTTTTTCCACCATGCACGAGTGGCAGGTGCGGGACGTCACTGCAGCACAGCGTGGCCACGCTCATACACAGACGGGAGCAAAGTGGGTCCCAGTGCGAAGCACTAGGCACCAGGGGCATCGGAGAAGCCTCTGGTTGATTCAGTCTTCCCTCTACTTTGGGAAGTATCTAACTTTATTTATTTATTTTACAAGAAGGACCCTTTCTATACTGAACATTTTCAAGTGTTTTCGAGCGAGTGTTTCATCACAATTACAGATGTGATCGGCGGGAGTGATTGCGATTCCCGACATGGAAAAAAACCAGTGGGAACGAAAGTTTCTTCAAATGGGAGATCGCATAGGAAATTGCATAGCGCCTCTATTGTTATGCAATTTTCATGCACTCCCATGCATTTAACCTAATCGCTAACAGAGGCAAGCTGCAGCAGGCACTACTTTTGCGATTGGGTTAAAAAAACGAATTGCACCACTCTGTGTAGGGCACTTTGATTACTACGTTAATCACACTACCCCGGCAAAATGCCTGTGCTTCAAAAGTTGGATCGAACCGCATGCAGTGTAGAAGGGAGTGAAGAAAGAATTATTGACGTGACTTCAGTATGCTGCATACATTGTTATCTTGTCAAAAACTGGCTCGTATGTTAAAGTTTGTTTCACAAAAAAAAAAAAACATTAAAAAAGACCTTTGATTCCGAATTCTGACAATATAATGCCTTGTTTCATTCCAGGCCAGTGACGATGGAGAGAGTATTGGAAACTGTCCCTTCAGTCAGCGACTTTTCATGATCCTGATGCACAAGGGCTGCCCCTTTACCCTGACCACCGTCGACATGAAGAGGTAAGCGCATCTAAAGCTGATTCTTTGGAATTAAGAAATGTATGGAGCTCAATCAATAGGCGTTTAAATGAATCATCATGGGCTGCTGACAGGAACCGTGATCCCCTCAACCCCTTCATTTGGTATCTTCCATTTGATGAAGCTTCTAACCACTGTTCGTTTTCAAATCTCTGCATTAAGCTGCTGACCTGTAAGTTACTGTGCTGGAAGACACCAAGTGAAGAGAGGGGTTCCTGGTCCCCATCACCAGTAGCCCTGCTGACAGATTAAAGGTGGCCATACACCATACAATTTTTTAAATACCTGTTCAATTTAAGAATTGCAATCAATTTTTCTGACTGATTGTAAAATTTTAAAAATATGACCATTGTACCACACACATGTTTAATTTTTCCCCAATCGTGATAAAAATGATTGGAAACTTGCTATGGTGTGTATATTAATAAATTGACAATCTAACACACACTGTACAATCTTTAGAAAAATTGACGTAAAATTTCCAGCATTCCGGATCAATAAAGATCGAAAAAATACAGTAAATCCAATCTGATTTTTCAGTCAAATGAAAAAAAAACTTTTCAATTTTTTGGGGAGATCCAATCATATTTATCGAATTGCTGTAAAATCAGATCATTTTATTGTATCGTGTGTGGCTACCTTGAGAGCCGTCAGGTTTTGAAAAGTTAAACTTCTGAGCATTTCTTGATACAAAGTAGATAGAAAAGTAGTTTTGCTGCTATTCCATAATAACTATAGAAATAACACTGGTACAGGGCAGGGGATGAGAGGCGCGCAATGTGTGTGGATCATAAATCGATAATAAAAGAATGAGGTAAGATTAGCTTACCTACAAATGAATGCCCAGGCCTGTGTAAGCAGGAATAATGTATTGCACAAAAAGACAACGCGTTTCGGGGGCTACAATTCCACTTCCTCTGGTCAATAATATGCCAGAATGCAGTAAAGCTGGAGCTCAGAGCGGCTCTAGCCTATCGTATATAGAAATAACAGGATGTCAGAATTTTTACTATATTTACGATTTCTCATATTTCTAAAGCAATATTAAACAGAAAGTTTACTCTATCATAAATCGTATGGCCAATGGCCAGAGGCAAAGGTATCACAACAGCAGCCTCTAATAGAGATGGGGACGCCTGGAGAAGATAGATCGCCGGGGGAGCTCGGGGAGGTAAGTGACTTGTCTTATGCGCCCATTGGCGATAATAATGATCCTAATGTGCTTATTAAGATTTCACAAAATTTCGTATAGTTTTCATAATTGCAATCGTAATGGAAACATTATAATCACAGAAAATTACGCTAAATTTTGTGTCATTACGACCATACACAAATTACAGTCGTTTTCGTATTTAGGATTGATTTTGTGATTAAAAATTTGTGATTACTAAGATTTTTGTAATTACGGGTATTTTTCAGGACAAATTTTCATGTACAATGCAAAATCAAGATTTTGTCTTTCCTGTAATTTCTTAAACAACACGAAATTAGGAATTAGGCATTTTCTGATTAACACGAATTGCAATTTCGGGTTGTAATTTCAAATTTTGTGACATAATTACAAAAAAAAAACAAAGAAAATTATTGCCGAATCCGATACTCTGCATAGGAGGGTGGGTTGGGTCACATCTGGCTACCTATACTTGGGGGGTGCTTCTGTCTACCTATGATGGGAGGGAGGGGGTCCTTCTGACTACCTATACTGGGGGTAGGTCCTTCTGCCTATCTATACCTGGGGGAGGGGTCCTTCTGGCTACCTGTATACAGAGATCCTTCTGCCTTCCTGTACTGGGGGCCCACTGGCTACTTATACTGAGGGAGCTACCTCTGACTACCTATACTTGAGGCCCTTTGGATATCTATACTCAGGATTCTACTTCTGGTCTGGTTACCTATACCTGGGGGGGCACTACATAAACGGAGGGTCATCTCTGACTTCCTATGCTGGGAGGCTACCTGCACTGTGGGGGACTACTTCTGGCTACCTATACTGGGGCCTACTTGGGCGGTACCACTGGCTACAATTACTGAAGGGTTACTTAATGCTGTGGGCCACTCTGGCTACCTAAAATAGGTGTAGTGGAAGGAAGAAACACAAATGTGGAGACCAGAATGGAAGAGAGTGCTGGCAGGACACTGCATGGGGCAGGATGAACTGACCAGGCGCTGGAGGAGGTAAATAGCTTACGCCAGAGTTGGCTACTGGAGGGGGGCCCTGGGACTGGAGAACAAAACTGACCCTGGATCTCCCAGCAAGGTACTCCCCTGGTGGTGTCACTATAAACTCGGTATTAGTAGCTTGCAGTCACCGCTAGGAATCATGATGAGAAGGGTAGTCCCATGGCCATCACTTGGTCCAGGAAGCAGTGGCAATCCCCCCTAATAGTCTTGTTGCTAGGAGAGTGCAATACGACGTCATCAGGATTCAGGACTTCTACTTTAAGATATTCAGAAGCATGATTTTAATAAAATGAGGTTAATCAGAGGGGACTTTGGAATGGGTATGGGAGATTTTCAGAGGGTCTAGAATTCCTTTTCGATGCATGCTGTTATCATGGAAGATCTGTCCTAAATACAGCAGGGAGGATGTCCTGCTAGCCGCGGGAATGTCGACTTTCACCTAGAAGCTGTGTGTATTGTAGTCATGAATGGACGTGTGTACATAGCCAGCTCACTTCATAAACTCCGGATTCTAGCCGTCGTGTGACATACCATACGTCCAAACAATATTTACTCTGGAACAAACGTTTAAATAGAACTATGCATGCAGGGTGAAACTAGAAATCACTGGGCCCCCAGCGAAACTTTGTATGACCCACCCCCATCTTCCCATCCCCCTCAATAAACAAAAAAAAAAAAATTATAAAGGCAGGGCAGCAGAATATAAAAAAAAAAAACATACAGTATAGGTAGCCAGCTATAGGTACCCCCAGGTATAGATGCCCCGGTACAGGTTAGTTGTTGCTGCTGCCCCCCAATGCACTGCACAGTGCACCCCCTCCTGCTACTAAAAACGGGCTCAAAGCCACGGCCCCTCCCCACAGGCTTCTCACCTCATGGTCTCCCAGTGGCTGCATCCCTTGCAGGGGCGACTGTATGCATGGTCTATTTTGCAAGAAACGGGCACAATTAGAAGGATTTATTCATGTGGCAGAACGCTTACCAGCACCTTCCAGGACACAACAGCTGGTGTCACAGTTTGGATTCTAGTACAGGCAAAATTCACCCCAAATATCACATGTTCAATTTGGGAGCAACAGAACCAAACCTTAGGAAGAAGATCCAGTGGGCAATCCCATAATGCCCAATCAGTGCCAGGAAATGAGCACCAATATGGAATTCCATGCGGGGACACACAACATTTACATGGACACGCATCACCCATGTCTGTGGTGATGTCCTATTGGATGTTTGTGATCACCCGCAAATGGCCAAACTCAGAACCATTAAATTCCAGCCATTTTACAACTGCAATCGCTCTTAAGGTGCGAACACCTTCAATTTTTGTTGACCTTTAGCGACCCTTAACCAATCACCCCATCAGGGCCGGCGCTTGAAGTAAGGCAAAGGGGGCAACAGAGTCCCTGGGGGGCCCCCTTTGCCTGGCAGCCTAACAGAGATGTCTGCGTGGCCCACCGCTCGAATCCAGATGCTGCCTGGCTGTCACTGTCTGTGTCCAACCACCTGTGTGGTCTGGTCTGCCTGGGTGCGGGTGGGGTGGCTGTGCGGCCAGTAAAGTAACCGAACCTGCTGGCAGAGGGAGAGACAGGATCTATATACATACCTCCTCCAAGTGGTTCGGTTCCAGCATCTGTCTCCTCCAAGCAGTTCGGTTCCAGCGTCTGTGTCCTCCAAGCGGCTCGGTTCCAGCATCTTTCCCCTCCAATCAGTTCGGCTCGATTTGGAGGAGACAGACGCTGGAACCGAACCGTTTGGAGGAGACAGACGCTGGAACCGAACCGTTTGGAGGAGACAGACGCTGGAACCGAACCGTTTGGAGGAGACAGACGCTGGAACCAAACCGTTTGGAGGAGACAGACGCGGGAACCGAACCGTTTGGAGGAGACAGACGCTGGAACCGAACCGTTTGGAGGAGACAGACGCTGGAACCAAACCGTTTGGAGGAGACAGACGCGGGAACCAAACCGTTTGGAGGAGACAGAAGCGGGAACCAAACCGTTTGGAGGAGACAGACGCGGGAACCGAACCGTTTGGAGGAGACAGACGCAGGAACCGAACCGTTTGGAGGAGACAGACGCAGGAACCGAACCGTTTGGAGGAGACAGACGCGGGAACCGAACCGTTTGGAGGAGACAGACGCTGGAACCAAACCATTTGGAGGAGACAGACGCGGGAACCGAACCGTTTGGAGGAGACAGACGCTGGAACTGAACCGCTTGGAGGAGATAGACGCTGGAACCGAACCGGAAGTATGTATATAGATCCTGTCTCTCCCTCTGCCAGCAGGTTCGGTTACTTCCCCGGCTGCACAGCCACCCCACCCACACCAGGCAGACGGTGCAGAATGCCAGACGGGGCTCCTCTAGAGGTCTTGCAGAGTGGAGATAACCTTTGTCCTTTCCCTCCGCTCTTCCTCTTTATAATTTCAGCTACTGTGAAGGGGCCTCAGGAAGCATTGGGGTAGTGCTTATGGAGGGGGAGTTGTATGGGGGTCCCTTGCTTAGGCTTGCAGCCTGGGCCCATTAAACCGCCCTGCACCCCATCAGCCCGGCTCGTCCATCCAGTGACATCAGGATAAATATCAGGATGGTAAGGAAGGGTTAAAATAGAGATGATGGCAGGCCAGGGGGCCTGGTGCAGCCAGCACACTTGGGGTGCTGCTCGACAGGGGTTCGTGCCTGGATCTGCAGGTCTGTAGAGAGGCGGAGTTTGGGGAGACAGAACTTCTGTGCCTATAGGCTTTCAAGTGTTAAATCTGTCCCTGCAAGACACACAAACCCCTTCACCGTGATAAAGTGCCAAAGACCTTAGTGAGGTTGTGTGTATATGTGCATGTGTGTATGTTTCTGTATTCTTGAAAAGATAGGCTGAAAGATGGAGGATTAAAAGGGGAACGTGGGAGCAGAACATTCAATACATATATACAACGTATTTTTGGGACTATAAGACGCTCCTGACCATGAGACACACCGAGGTTTAGAGGACAAAAACCAGAGGGAAAAAATATATACTAAACCTGGTGCATCCATGGTGAAGGGGCATCTTGTGGATTATGCCCCCTTTGTACCGCTTGTGTCTCCATGTGTCCGCCTCTGTTCTGCTTGTGTCTGTCCCCCCTCTATGCCCCTTTGTGTCCCCGTGTCCATTGATGGTCTCCTGTGTCCTCTGTTTGTCCCCTGAGTCGTCCTCTGCATGGGCACAGTACAGGGAGTCCCCAACATGCCGGCGGGTTGGAGGTTTGTATTGGCAGCCGTTCCACAAGCCAGGAACTCCCTGCATTTGGACTATAAGGGGCAGTGACTATTCTTCCCCACTTTTGGGGGAGAAAAAGTGAGTTTTATAGTCCATAAAATCTAGTATACTGTATATATATATATAATATCAGGGGTTGGTTGGTGGGCAGACTGATTTAGCCACACTTGTGTGCGGTAAGTTTACCAGCCGTCTAGCCTAGCCTTTCTCTAAGGGAACCTGGGGAGAGAGGGATATGGAGGCTGACATGTTTGTTTTCTTTTAAATAATGCACATGCCTGGCTATTCTATGGATACTCTGCCTCTAATACTTTAACCAGTTCACCCCCAAGGGTTTTTACCCTAACGGACCAGAGCAATTTTCACCTTTCAGCGCTCCTCCCTTTCATTCACCAATAACTTTTTCACTACGTATCACAGCAAATTGATCAATACCTTGTTTTTATTGCCGCTAAGTAGGCTTTTTGGAGGCGATATTTATTTTAAGTAATACCTTTTCTTTTTATGCATTTTAAAGTGAAAAACAAGGGAAAAAATGAAAAAATACACGATTTCTCCATTTTCATCCCCTATAGTTTTAAAATAAACACTGCTAATGTGCATAAAACACACACATTTTATCTGCCCATTTGTCCTGGTTATCACAATATATAAATTGGTCAGTAAGTAGAGTCAAAAGCGGCTGGCACAGTGGATACGGGTCTTGTGGAGGGTTTCCACTCTGCGGTATTGGGGTACAGGGTGTTTCCACTCTGCGGTATTGGGGTACAGGGTATCGCCTCTTGCGTGCACAGATTGAGGAACTAGATATAGTATAGCTGATAAACAAAAGAAGAAAGGCAATCCTGCACTGCTCCAAGGCTTTTCTTTATTGTGGTTTTAGTCAGTTTCAATCTTCATCCATAAAACATACATGTTTTTCATAGAGAGGTAAACATAACTGACATACCCTGTTGAAGTCCTGGCTGTGGGGCAATGTGGGGGTGGCAGCAGCCCGCCTGACGACCGTTTCGCTCCAACGAGCTTCCTCTGAGGCTCCGTGCCAACGCTCCACTGACGTCACTTCCTGCAAGGCCGTCCACTTACAATACAGTGGGCGGCGTTGCCGGAAGTGACGTCAGTGGAGCGCACGATGGAACGCGGAAGAGGTAAGTGATTCCCCTGCCCGTTGCCTCTTCATCATATGCACGCTGGCTGGTACTTTACGCTGGAGGAGGAGCGCAGATCGGGGGACCCAGGCGAGGGAGGGGGGGTCCGACCCCCCTCCCCGCCGCTAGGCCCAATACCCCCTTTCTGCCAGCTACCCCTCCAGCTCGGCGGGCGGCCCCAGCGTCCATGGAGAGGCGGGTGCCGTCCCCCCAGATTTGCCGCCTGAGGCAAATGTTTCACCCCGCCTCATGAGCGGGCCGGCCCTGGATGTTGGGTGCTACAAGGTTAGCGGGTGACCAGGTGCCCCGAATTATGTCCTCAGGTACCGGTGGGCGTACCTGCCTTTGCCTGGCTCCCCTTCGGCCTCTGCTGCTAGCTGCAGCAGTGCTACCCACTGAGCCCCCCTGCGGTGGCATCTGAAGGGCCCTGGACAGTGGTTCCCCTCTGGCCTGTGCTGCTAGCTGCAGCTGTGCTACCCACCGAGCCCCCTGCGGTGGATTCTGAAGGGTCCTGAACAGTGGACTCATCATCCCTCCTGAAGCGGCGAGATGGCTGCCCAACGCTCTCTGAACTGTCAGAATCTGACTCAGAGCTGTTGCTCGTTGGGTGCCATTCGCTCCCTGAATCGTCCCCACTGCTGCTAGATAGATAGATAGGTAGATAGATAGATAGATAGATAGATAGATAGATAGATAGATAGATAGATAGATAGATAGATAGATAGATAGACAGACAGACAGACAGACAGACAGACAGACAGACAGACAGACAGACAGACAGATAGATAGATAGATAGATAGATAGATAGATAGAATGGATGGATGGATGGGATAGATGGATGGATGGGATAGATGGATGGATGGGACAGACAGACAGACAGATCGATCGATCAACCAAGCGATTGATCAATAACAGAAAGATTTTTTTTTTTATGAAGATGAAAAGAAAGAATATAGATAGAAAGAAAGTATAGATAGAAATATCAGAGTAAGAGTAAAAGAGGGGTGAAAAAGTACAGAAAAGTACTAAGAAGTACTAAAAAGTACTAAAATAAAACAGAAAACCAGTAAATGGCAAAGGAGGGGGAGGATAAGGGGTTAATAAAAAAAGTATGGGGATAACATTTTATTTAAAAATATAAAAATCCTACCACAATCACAGTCTTTCTTCCTCACAGCTCCTGTCACCTCTGAATGCTGATTGACAGCAGTCTGAGGTGATAGAAGAGCTGGGAGGGAGAAAGCAACTTTGTTTACTGACACTACAAGGCAGATCATTGTTACTGGCTTGTAACAATGATCTGCCTTGTTACTGGCACTTGATTGGCCCAGGGACCATGTGATTCCCTGGTCCAATCACCAAGCCGCGGGACCCGACGTGCGCGCGCGGCGGGAGCGCGCCCGCTCGCACACAGCAGCAGAGTTACATCTTATTAAAACGTCCTGTTGCCATTAATAGCGGCGAACATGACGTTTTAATGCGTTACATTGTCCCTAAATGGTTAAACCATAGACACTGAACAAGCATGCAGATCAGAAGTCTATGACAAATCTGACAAGATTAGCTGCATGCTTGTCTAAAGTGTGTGATTCTGACACTACTACAGCCAAAGAGATCAGCAGGGCTGCCCGGCAACTGGTATTGTTTAAAAGAAAATGAATATGGCAGCTTCTGTAGGTCTTACACCTCGGGTTCCTTTTAAAGTGGGGGTACAACACATTACCAACACTCATCTGCTCCTGACGATAAGAAGTTAATTATTGTTTTTATTTTATTTTTTTTGTGTAGTTATTTTGAACACAAGAAAAAATAATTCTTCAATGTACCGTTTTGTTCCGCACAGAGCTCCAGAAGTCTTGAAGGACTTGGCTCCTGGATCTCAGCCTCCATTCCTCCTCTATGACAATGAAGTGAAAACCGACACAAACAAAATTGAGGAGTTTCTGGAAGAGCACTTAGTGCCCCCCAGGTGAGACTTGTGTACTGCAGATCTCTACAGGGAAGAATTGGCACACCATGCAGCAAAGGCAGGCAGTCTTATAGTGTACCGGAGACCAGATCATTATAAAAGATTTATACATTAAAGAGACACTGAAGCGAAAAAAAATATATGATATAATGAATTGGTTGTGTACTATGAATAATTACTAGAAAATTAGCAGCAAAGAAAATATTCTCATATTTTTATTTTCAAGTATATAGTGTTTTTTCTAACATTGCATCATTCTATAATATGTGCAGATTACACAACACTCAGCATTCAAAATGATTATTTCAGAGCAGTCTGTGAAGTAATGACCGCTCCTCTGCCAGAGGAAAAGTAAATAGTTAACTAACAGTTGAGATAATAAAAGTCAGAAGACAGCCCTCTCCACGACTTTTGAAAGTCGTAGAGATAATGGCTTTTTTGTATAGAGATAACAACTGGAGTTTCTTAACTCTTCCTGTACTGGAAACAATTAGACTGATGTATCTGATCTAAATGTTTTATTTCTTAGCTGTACTACACATATAAATCATAATATCATAAGGTTTTTTTTCGCTTCAGTGTCTCTTTAAGTGCTGCCCATAATTATTCATACCCCTGGCAAATTTTAACTTAAAGTTACTTTTATTCAACCAGCAAGGGATATTTTGATGGGAAATGACATAGGTGTCTCCCAAAAGATAAGACGATGTACAAGAGGTATTATTGTGGAAAAAAACATTTCTCAGTTTTTATTTAAATTTAAGAAAAAACTGTCCAGTCCAACATTATTCATACCCTTCACAAACTTGTCACAGTCTGTGGGAAAATCCAAAGTTCTATACCATTACAAACAGTCCAAGCTGTTCTAAAGCATCCTAATTACCCTGATTGACTTGGAACAGCTGTTTTAATCAACTCAACAGGTGAAAAACAGCAGCTCTCTGCAGTTGGTTTGTGGACAGCAATGGCTAACACAAAGGAGCTGAGTGAGGACCTGCGGCTGCACATTGTGGCTGCTCACAAGTCTTTTTTAAATGTTTTCAAATTCCAGTAGCTACAGTGCAAAGTATTATTAAAAAAAAAGAAGATGTTCTGCACTGTGGAAAATCTCAGAGGACGTGGTCGGAAGCCAAAAGTGACACCTGTGCTGACCAGGAGGATAGTGAGATAAGCGATTAAGAATCCAAGGATCACCACCAAGGCCATTCTGGAGAATCTGGACTCTGCTGGTGGCAAGGTTGTGGTCAGGTGGCAGGAAAGGGATTACATTAGGCGGGTAGGTTAGAGTCATGAGTCAGGAAAGAGTTCACCTATGTTCATAGTACCATGTATATTATATCAGGACTTTATTACCATATAGTGACTTGTGTTTTCTCTCCAGTTATCCCAGCATGACCCCAAAGTACAAGGAATCCACCACAGCTGGGAATGACATCTTCCACAAATTCTCTGCCTACGTTAAGAACCAGTCCCCCCCCCATGAAGACAGTAAGTATACAACACAGACTCTAATGCATAAAATCAGAGGTGGATTAAGATGTAAAGGGGCCCTAGACAAGGTAGTAAATTCGGGGCCCCCTTGTGATCCTTTTGGTTAGCTGAAGTGGAGAGAGGTCAAATAAGGTGTTAGATGGGCCCCTTGATACCAATGAGGCCCCAATCACCTGCCTAGGTTGGCTGGTGGATAATCCTGCTCTGCATAAAATATAAAGATAAATGTGTTATTTAAAGTGAACCTCCAGACTAAAAATCTACTTAGCAGCACTGAATGGCTTGGTGTTTCTTTAACAGCTTTACAGAATCAGAACTTTGTTTTTCTTACCCAAGCCTCATTTTTAGTTGCACAGAAGAAAACTGACCGGGCATTTTTTCCCCTGATGCTGTGCAAAGCATGATGGGATTTCTGATGTTCTCGTTCTGCTGTTTTGGTGCAATTTTTTTTTTAAATTTTGAATTTGAGATTTGACGTCTAGCGCGCACAGCTGGGAGGGGTGATCAGGACACAGGACAGTTGGGACTGTGTCTCCTGCTCCTTGTCACCTCCTTTCAACCAAAAAGATGGCTGCCCCCATGAAATCACAAACATTTGCCTGTTCTTTTTATACAGGGTGGGTAAGAGATTATATTACCTATCAATTTTAATTAACATAACTAATGTACCTTAATGACAGTACGTTTGATTAGGCTGAAGTTCCCCTTTAATAGGTTCCTAACGGCTGAAGGACACTGGAGAGCACACAGACTCACTGAGTGTTTTATTAGAAGCCCCTATCCTGTTTATTCCAGAAATTGTCTAACCTGCCAATCATGTGGCAGCAGTGTAATACATGACATATGCAGGTACTGGTCAGGGGCTTTATTACAATGATGGCAACAGTACTCTACTTGGATTACAGACTGCCCAAAAACTCCCACAATACAGTCAAGCTGCCCATACACTGGCCAATGCAGCCATCATTATCTGATCAGGCAGTGATCTATCTGATCGAATCTCTCCACACACTGTATACAGATATTCAATAGTTTTAAGTGAAATCTGGGTGCACTGTCTGCCAGGTCTCCCCATCTATGTCCCCTCCAGGCTGACACTTACCTGTCCGCTGGCACTTCCTGGTGTGTCTTCTCTCCATAGCCGCTGGCGCTCCTCCCTGCCTCTGTTCTCCCCTGCCTCTCTCTTCAACAAATACTAGAGGCTAAACACTAGGAACGTAGTACCATGTAGCTTACGTGAGAACTACAGGCCTCTGGTATTTGGCCTCTAGCGGTTGTGACGTGACAGAGGCGCCCGGGAGCGAAGATACAGGGAGGAGCACCCGGCGGTGGAGAGAAGACGGGAAGTTGCGCCGACGGACAGGCGAGTATAAGCTGTGCTGCCTACATCGCTCATTGCAAAACAGGACGCTGCCAGCAACACACTCCCGACCCACCACCGGTCATGCCCTCGCAGTCACGATCGGATCCTCCTGTCCCCCGCTGCCAGCTCTCTCACTTTCAGCCGACAGGCTTACTGCGCCTGCGCAGGCCTGGCCACGTGTCTCCTTCTACATGTTCCTGTCCGCAATAGCACCCTGCGCAGGCGCGTGGCCAGGCCTGTCGGCGAAGAGAAAGTAGCTGGCTGCGTGGGACAGGAGGATCCGATCGTGACTAAGAGGGCAACGGACAGCTGCAGGGGGCTGCTGGTAAAAGTGAGTAAAACTGATTTTTTTTTTCCAGGCTTAAAGAGAATCTGTACTGTCCAATTTGTACAATAAAAAAACATACCAAATCGAGTCACTGTGATTTCCTGCATGCTACAGTATACTACAAGCTTTTATTACATAGTGAATTATCTGCACCCCAGTCTGGCACTCAGGCAGCTGCCTTCCCCCACAGTCTCAGAAACTGCATCAGAAGCTGAGAGCAGAGACTGAGGAGTAAACAAAGCACACAGCTTGCAGGGGGCGTGCATAACGTGTTCCTATCACAGCAGAGGCAGTGCATTCCTCTCTGGGTCTACAAAGCTTGACAAAGAAAAGAAGATTAGATATATTACAGAGACAGTGCAACTAGAAAAGGCTGCAGTAAGCCAGAGCACATTAGAATTGGTATAGGAACTTATAGGATAGAAGACATAAGGCTGAAAACTTTGTTACAGAGTCTCTTTATTCTTTCTGTGGACATTTGTCTTAAAATAACAGGACAAATAGCACTTACAGGCTAGTAACATTTATCTTAGTTCTGTTTGAGGCTGCCTATTTCCTGATCTTAAATTTTTTTGTAGACTTGCAGAAGAATTTTCTCCGCTCCCTGCTGCTGTTAGATCGTCATCTCTGCACTCCTCTGCCACACGAGTTGGCCAAAGACCCCAAAATGACAGAATCCAAGAGGAAATTCCTGGATGGTGATGAACTAACACTACCGGACTGCAATCTCCTACCCAAACTGAACATCATAAATGTAAGTGATAAACCCACCAGCTTTTATGATTAGAGAAGCTCTATAGTATTACTGCACGCTAGAGAAGGAGTTATAGGGCTAGGGTGCATGGAGCTTTGGAGTTTATGTTGATATCAGCTCAGCGTTATGCTGCTTACACACTGATGCCAAAATGATCTTTAGAGAGCATGGGATTGATTTCCAAAGTTTACTAATTCTTCACCTTAAAGGACACCCAAAGCAAAAATGAACTAATGAAATAAAAAAAATTATCTATCTTCCTTCTCCTAAAAATGACTTTTTAAGATATTCCACAGTTTTTTTTTATGTTTAAATCTACTTTTTAAGTTTTAACAGTTTTATTGTTTTTGCTCAATGACACATTTATTGAAGTATGCCAGAGCTAAAATCTATGAACTACTGACCCTTTTATCTCTTTCCTGCTCTCAGAAGCCATTTTCTGCTAGGAACGTGTTTAATAGTTGGAATTTCTTATCAGTGAGGGTCACACTGTAGTCACTTCCTGTCTGAGTCAGGACTGAGCCAGCCACTTACATACCTGATATTTAACTCTTTCAGGCAGAGAAAGAAAAAAAGTAACAGAGCAGTTATTAGTGTGCTTGGCATTGTACATACCCATGTCTATCTCATCATGTCACTTCAGGTATCCTTTAAAGGTAGCCATACATCTAGCAATGATGGGCAGATTCAAACGAGACAAATCCCTCTCTAATCAAATCTGGTAAGAGAGAGATCTGTCGGCTGCCCAAACACCGCAGGCCAATTCCCGATCCATTTCATGCTGAAATCAATCAGGAATCGACCTTGTGATGCCACATCGGCCGACTCGCCGACCCGGCCCCCCAATATCTAATGTGCCCCCCAGTGCCCAATGCACTATACCTGTCCGTGGCTGCCGCTGGCTCCGGGCTCATTTCATACATGCACCTCACGTGGTTGCCGGAGTAACGTGGGCGCAGACAACCACGTGGGGGGCGTGTATGGATGGAGCCCAGAGGCAGCGGCAGACACAGACACTGCGTGCACCAAGCACTTGTGGGGCACATTTGACATTAGGGGGGGGACAGCATCTAGGGTTCGTCTCATTTATAGCTCATCCTGATATTCGTTACCACCCTGCACCCGATCGACATCTTGCAGCATGTTTGGTCGACATGCTCGGCCCAAAATTGGTCACATCGTCAACCGGGCAGGCACTTGGCAGCACCGATTTGACAAAAATTATTGAATTGGATAGTCGATCAGCCAAGTCGATAGAAGTATGGCCACCTTATCTGTAAACAGAGCTATGCATGAGATAGACAAATAAGGAGAGATAATTCATGAGATAGATAAGGAGATATAAATTATGAGTTACGTTAGATAAGGAGCAATAAATAACGAGTTAAAGAGACACCGAAGCGGAAAAAAATTATGATATAATGAATTAGTTGTGTAGTACGGATAATTACTAGAACATTAGTAGCAAAGAAAAGATTCTCATATTTTTATTTTCACTTATATAGTGTTTTCTATAACCTTGCATCATTCTCTAATATTTGCCGTTTACACACTACTCAGCATTCTAAATGCTTTTACAGAGCAGGCCAGTGAACTTTTGAACTGTTCTCTGCAGGAAAAAAAAACAACAATACAGTGCCAGTCACTTGAGATAACAAAAAGTGAAAAAGTGAAAGTCGTGGAGCTCAATGGCTCTTTTGCATAGATAACTGGAGTTTCTTAACTTTTCCTGTACTGGAAACAATATTAGACTTATGTCTCTGCGCCTAATGTTATTTCTTAGCTGTACTACACATACACTTTTTTTTCGCTTCAGTGTCTCTAAGTTAGCTAGAGAGAGATAATTCATGAGTTAAGTCATTTAAAGGATTATTTAAATCTGGCTCTACTTCCCTGGGGCTTCTGCTTCTTCCAGCCCCTAGAGGTCTAGTGTGTTCCTCGCCGCACCTCCGGTCTTCTCCCGGTCCCGCTGGCAGCCTCTGCAGTATCGCCAACCCCCAGTGGGGCTATAAACTCCCTATAAATGAAAGCTCCACATTCCCTATAAATGAGCTCTATACTTTCTCTATAAATGCCTCTACTGACATCTCTCTCTCTCTCCTGCAGGTGGTGTGCAAACACTTCCGTCACTTTGAGATCCCCAAGGACCTGAAGGGATTATCACGATACATGAACAATGCCGCCCAGATGAAATCTTTTTCCTACACCTGTCCTAACCAGCAGGAGATCATCATGTTCTACCGCCCTGTGGTGAAACCCATGGCACGCTGAGGGCGCTCCCTAGCGGACTACTGGACTCTTTCATAACCGCTTCCTCCACTGTGTGCCGTATAAGACTGCCATTACCGTCCCATCATCCTTTTTGGCTGATGTTGTCGCAAGAGCGCCCTCTACAGCCCTCAGTGTTTGGTGTCAAACAGACATCACCTAATGAACTGTCCTACTTCCAAACTGTCCATCTGAGACACAACACAGGTGCACCGCTTTTCATCCAGTAGAAAGAAACTTTATTGTAGACATTGCTATTGCTTAAAATCTTTGTTGATAATTTAAAAATGTTCATTTGATCTAAAAAGAAATTAGTCGATATATAAAAAAAGGCATACAACTTTTAAAAATATACATGTACATATACCAAAGATTCAGGAATTTATTACAACTCTTGTAAGGGGGAAAGGCTCCGCTCTTCATGGTCAATATCTTCTCAAGGGAAGACACCTGCTGGTGAATATGGTCTATTGAACGTTGGACTGTTTCTTGGCACAGGCGGACTAGCTAGCTGCCTAGAATGCCACCTGCTGGTGAATATGCAATCTAGCCTGCCAAGAAATGGCCCTGATTGGTGAATAAGTTAATCCTCCCCTCTCCTGACTTGAATGCCTAATAGCAGACAGCAAACTACTTTACATCAATGGTTTCATCAACAGCAAATGGTTTCAATTGACTTTTTGAAGAACAAGGGACATTGATCACTGGAATAGTAGTAGTAGCTGCCAGAGGCTTTCCAATCCACAATGGAACAAATAAGTAGGCAAGTATACTCCTCGCAATGCTTCTATAACCCCAACACTGTTGGGGCCTGTAGACACCCCGTGCTCAAGAACAAGATGTGCAAGGGTAAAAACCACAACACAGGCTCAGTTCATATGCAACAAGGAGTTAACACTTTATTAATACAACTGGACGTAGGTTAGAACATACAACTTACATTGCGGGTCCATGCACACTTGTCCCTTACTGCATCAGTTCGCCTATAAGGTTTTTGCACAGGCATAATTCTTATGTACCTTACATAAAAGAAACTGTGTCTGGTTATCCTGGGAGTAGCTAGCGTCTCCTTCCTGAACAGGTTTCGGCTATACGCCATCATCAGGGGATTAATCCCGTTGTATTAATAAAGTATTAACCCTGTTGCATCTGAACTGAGCCATTGTTGTGGTTTTTCCCCTTGGTTGTGGCGACATCTTGTTCTTGAGCAACGGGTGCCTACAGGCGGCAAAAGTGGTGGGATTATAGAGGCAGCGCCAAGGAATTGACTTTTTGACACGTGAGGTAGCTTCAAAACACACTATGAAAGTCCCATTTAAACTCCGCCCATGACTATTTTTGGAAATCTGGCAAAGCATATTACGAGCAAAAGAAAACCCTATACAAAGATGCATTACCATAATTGATATATTAGCGAGTTGCTCTTACTTATCACATCCGGGGTTCTACTTTAGCTCAATGAGAACTCCACACCTATCCTGTATATTTAAGTAACTCTTGACCTGATGAGATTTGGACTTATAACTGTAAATAGGAAATAAAACATGTTGTAAAACCGGCTCATGTGATGAAGCCTCAGTCTGCTCATAAATAGGTTTAAAAAATATACATATGTATGTTGTTTTTTTATAATAAGGCGTATATAAAAGGCTATTTGCTGGATGAGAGGTCCCCTGTCCTGAGAGAAATGTGGAGACTGCTACTCCTGGCCTCCTTCTAATGCTCATAATTGGTCTGTAATGATGTCCTCTGTCAGTGGCATAGCAATAGGGGATGAAGAGGTTACAACCGCACTGGAGCCCTGGACATGAGGGGCCCATGGGGGGGGAGGCCTCCCTCATCCATCTTATTAGCTTTGCATTGGTGTTATGCTGATTATAAACACCTCTACATGTACATTGAATAGTGGTAATCCTTAAAGGGGAACTGAAGAGAGAGGTATATGGAGGTTGTCCTGTTTATTTCCTTTTAAGCAATACCAGTTGCCTGGCAGCCCTGCTGGTCTATTTCTCTGCAGTAGTATCTAAATAAAACCAGAAACAAGCATGCAGCTATTCTTGTCAGATTTGACTTTAAAGTCTGAACCACTGAAACACCTGATCTGCTGCATGCTTGTTCAGGGGCTATGGTTAATATTATTAGAGGCAGAGGATCAGCAGGGCTGCCAGGCAACTGGTATTGCTTAAAAGGAAATAAACAGGACAACCTCCATATACCTCTCTCTTCAGTTCCCCTTTAAAGGGAATCTGAAGTGAAAACAAACTTATGATATCATGAATTGTATGTGTAGCACAGCTAAGAAATAGATAATTAATAGCACAGATATGAGTCTCATATTGTTTCCAGTACATGAAGAGTTAAGAAACTCCAGTTATCATCTAAGCAAAAGAGCTTCTCTGAGCTTTTCTACAGTTCTGTTTTCTGAAGCGCTTATCTAAACCGGTCTCTGTTTCTTGTTTGTTTAAGGTTTTACTGCAGAGAAGTTCAAAGGGTCATTAGCTCTGCTTTGTATTATAGTTTAAAATACAGAGTATCTAAAAATAAAAATGAGACTTTTCTTTGCTACTAATGTTCTAAGAATTATCCTTACTACACATACAATTCATTATATCATGAGCTATTTTCTTCAGTGTCCCTGTAACAAACTGTTTCCTTACTCTGAGTACACCTCTCTGACGCTGCAGCTGTCCTCGGTAGGTATTGAGGCTCCATATAAATAGCGTGCGTGGGGCCCCATGTAATACTAGCACTGGGGCCCCAAGCTCCTCAGTTATGCTACTGTCCTCTGTCTAGAAGAGTTATAAGTATGCAGATCAGGAATGACAGATCACCTGGTCTCCATATTTGTTCCGGAATCCATGAAGCACAGAGACGCGAGATCATACGTCAGACGGCAAAGCTCAGAGATGTCACCTCTCCTCCTATTGGCTGCTTGTCAGAAGGTGGAGGACTACGGACCTCATTTACTAAAGGAGACCCAATGATCTCTAATGGTGGCCACTAATGATCCAACCTTTTTCATCCAATCTTACCATTTTTATGTAATATAAGGTAACTGCCTGAAGTATCCATTCACAATATTCACTCAATTTACCCTTATACTACATAGATTTTTGTAAGATTGGATGAAAAAGATTGGATCATTAGTGGCCACCATAAGGAAAGATCCCATGTGATTCACTCAAGTTGGCCATACTCCATTCAGTTATCACTTGATTTTGTTTTCGATCAATATTAACTACTTTGGGACCGAAGGCTTTGGTCCCTTTAAGGAGCAGAGCCTATTTTTGTTTTATTCTCCACTTCCTGATCACTGTGATTGGCTTACAGTGATCAGGGGGTCAGGAGCCAATGAAAACGGCTCCTGACCGAGGTATGGACCTCAGCCGTCTTTAGCTTTTAGCTGGCGGGGAAATGCGATCGCGTCCTGTGCACAGAACCCGCCGACGTTAAAACTAGGCTGCATCAGGCTACAGCAGCTGCACGTGAGGCGCAATTTTAACTGGCAACGCTCCTAAACCAGTTAACCATTTCAGCTCGTGGGGATTTTTCACCTTATGCATCAGAGCAATTTTCACCTCCCATTCATTCGCTAATAACTTTATCACTACTTATCACAATTTATTGATCTACATCTTGTTTTTTCCGCCACTAATTAGGCTTTCTTTGGGTGGTACAGTTTGCTAAGAATTATTTTTTTATAAATGCATTTTAACATGATTAATAAGAAAAAAATGGAAAAAAATCATTTCTCAGTTTTCGGCCATTATAGCTTTAAAATGATCCACGCTACCATAATTAAAACCTATGTATTTTATTTGCCCGTTTGTCTCGGTTATGACACCATTTAAATTTTGTCCCTATCACTATGTATGGCACCAATATTTTATTTGGAAATAAAGGTGCATTTTTTCCGTTTTGCACCCATCACTATTTACAAGCTTATAATTTAAAAAAAATGTTCATAGTGTACCCCCTTCAAATGCATATTTAAAAAGTTCAGACCCTTAGGTAACTATTTATGTCTTTTTTTTTTTATTGTAATTTTTTTTTCCATTAAAAATTGTATTTGGGTAATATTTTGGTGTGGGAAATAAACAGTTAATTTTTAATGTTATTATATGTGTAAATTGTAATGTAAAAAATATGTAGATGTATTTTTACTATTTGGCCACAAGATGGCCACCTTGAGTTTTTTTCCCCTCCTTGTGCTTCTCACTAAGCGGAAGCACAAGGAGGACGCGGAAATTTGTACGTGCAAAGACTGAAGCCTCTTGTGAGAGCACTTCGGTTTTTCTGCAGGGGACACGGATCAGTGATCGGGAACCATGTTCCCGTTCACTAATCCCAGCGTTACCGGGGGACACCACGGGGGTGCGCGGCACCGCAGCAGCGCAGCCGCCCGGACGTGAGCTTCACGTCCGGGCGGCAGAAATGGTTAAGCTACGTACACATCCTCGATAACCATTGTTCAAAAACCAAAGATTCCCAAAAAACGATCCCCGTCTTAGACGACATGATCACTTATTTTTGTCTGACTCCTGCGTTTTCCACCAACTACCACCAAATCTCATCTGATTGGATCCGTCTGGATGAATTTGGCTATTGGACGATAAATCTGAATCTGATCCTTCATTTTCCAATGATTTTAATTGAGCATGTGTTTGAGGCTTTCCAATAAATATATTGAGGGATAAAATTGTTTGAAAGATAAATCCCCAATGCTGGTTGTCAGTCTGTGGTAAAACAATTGATCATAATATCGAATGAAAATAATAAATTGAGTGAAAATTGAATAGTGTATGGAGAGCTTACGATTTGTATAAGTTCTGGTTGTTCTAATTCACAGATCTCTCTCAACCTTAACTATTATCTGATGTGACCCTCCCCCCAGGCAGGGTTGCTAATCAAATCACAACCACTTAATTGCAGACCTTTTTTTTGTTTTTGTTTTTTTTGTTATGTTCACCTAGTCTAGGGCTTTAGTAAATGAGGGTGTTCTTCAAATGTGGGCAATTCCTTCATTAATAAAACAGCTTAGATAAATATTAAAATCAGTGCTGTATTTCCAACCCGCAGCCTGTAGGTGGCAGCACTGATCCAGGTAATGGTGCACACAGCAGCACTAAGCAGTAGCCACACACTTCCAAGTCTCAGCTGTTTATTCAGGCCACAGTCTGACAGTTCCACAGGACTCATCTTCTCAGGACTCATCAAAATCCACTCCTCTTGCTGCTTTTTTGCTAGAGGGGACAAATAAACCAAAAACAACAAAAATTTGATTGACGGAAGAATAAACAGAGAATTTGCTCAGATAAAACCCCATTTGTTTGTCACCTGCATATTACATGCAAAGAGTGGCCGGAACATCGTAATGAGCGCGCGTAATTTAGGAACGTACGCTATATAGCTCTACCGTGAGTAGCGTGTGCTGTATTTAACTTGTGCTGAAGACCTTTAGCTTGCACTGCTACAGCAGCGCAGCTTAATAAATCACGCCCACGGTCTCAGAATGAGTATGCAGATCAGATGCTGTGACTCCGGTCCAGTGTTGCCAACTCATCCCTTTAATTACTGACACATGAATTATACAGGTTTTGTGGCTAGGTAGATGCAGTTAAGGCACTGATTATGTGCAAATAGCCCCGGCACCTGTATAACTTAGATGTGTCAGGATTAAATGGATCAGTTGGCAACACTGCTCCGGTCTGACTCAACTGGCCGCATGCTTCTTGCAGTTGTGCGACTCAGAAACAACTTAAGGGATACCTGAACTGAATAGTGAGGGTGCAAATGAGGCCATACATAGGTGAGGGCATGTATGCTGAGCCTAAGGGCCCTTTTCCACTAGCTGCGATCAGCTTCAAAAAGTTGTTTGCAGCCCTTTGCAGAACGCGAGAGCACTGTGCTCATATCCCACTAGTGTGCACCACTAATGCAATTGTGGGCTTGCACAATTCTGGTTGTGATTGCGTTCCACTCCCAACGGCTTTACGGCACAATTGCGGCAAGTGGAAAAGGCAGCGTGCACGATTGTCATCGCGCTTGTAGTGGAATAGGGCAAGGGCTTAAAATTACTTTAAATTGCTTTAAATTACTTCTAAGAGGCTTCGTTTTACTGCAGTAGCAGATGCAGCTTTAAAGTGTACCAGAGATGGGGTCTCCGCCATAAAATATACATACCTGGGGTTTCTTCCAGCCCCCTCCGGCCTGATCGATCCCATGCTGTCCTCTTCTACCTCTCTGTTCACCTGCAACTGGCCCCGAAAAATCCTACAGTTGGGGCCAGTTGGCGGAGAACACTCAAGGCGACGTGAACGCGCTGGGCCGCCATGAGCAGAGGCCCCGAACTGGAGGACTTTCTGGGGCCAATTGCGGAGAAACAGAGAATGAGAAGAGAATGCCGTGGGAGAGATCAGGACGGAGGGGGCTAGAGGAAGCCTCAGGTATGTATATTTTATGGCGGGGGCCCCATCTCAGGTTCCCTTTAATAAGTGGGCAACCTTAGTAGCTCTGTGCATGCGCCCATTCCTCTGCTCAATGAGCCACAATGTCTAGAGGAAGAACTGTTTTTGTTGCCCACTGCATCCAATCAGATTCAGATTCTACCACGGTAGACTGAGAAGGTAAAGCTAATTGGCTGCAGCGGTGGTGTACCGTGAGAAGTAAGTGATGTAAAGGACAGTGATGCAAATAGTAAAACAGAGGCACCAGAACGATTAATATACACTGAACACTGTTTAGAAAGGGAGGTAGCTACGGAAGGGTTTGGCTTTGGATTAGTTACTTCTCACTCTGCCTGATGAAGCGGGTCACACCTGCGAAAGCGTTGCACATTGGAGTATATCATAAAGGGAATTTTTGTTCAAAATCAAGTAAATCAAGTCTTTGGGGAGGTAAGCAGTGGTGCTCAGCAAGATTTCGGATATCCGAATTACAGAGAGAGAGAGAGAGAGAGAGAGAGAGAGAGAGAGAGGGAGAGGGAGAGAGAGAGAGAGAGAGAGGGAGAGAGAGAGAGAGAGAGACCCCTCCGAAAGGTGTTTTTGCCATTTGCAGAGACCTTTGGAAGCATTTTAAGCCACTTTCAGGTCACTTCCGGTTTTCTATCCGGATATCCGAATCCGGCCAGATATTGGGTTCGGATATCCGAGTTTACTCGGATACCAAAAAGTTTGAATTCGGATATCCTATTCGGATCCAAGTCAATTTGGATTTAAAAAGGGGTATCCGAGCACCCCTGGAGGTAAGACGACCACTTTCTCCCTTTGTAAACTGCTTTTAGTGTATATTACCGTAATTTTTTGGTTGCCTGGTTGTTGTATTACTATTTGCATACTGTCTTTGTAGATTTTAAAAAATGGGCAACACCCCTCCACCAAAAGTTGAGAGTAACTCCTTACCCCGAGTGGGGTCAGGTTCATGTTACCTACCTGCCTATACAGTGGTGGCCTTTGTGGTAACTCAACTTTGTCAGGATTATTTGTTATATACAACCTATATCCACATGGAAAAGAAAGGAAAAACACAATCGAGAGCCCCCAATAGTGTATTATTGATGATAAAGGAATGCCAAGGTAGTAGCAAATAGAAATATACTCACAAGTCTGGGTTGCCGGGTTCAGGCAACCACTTAAAGCACTTATGAGGATATTAGGCCTGTCCCCACTCAGGCTAAAAAGTCGCTCTCTGTAGAAGGAAAGAAGGGGTGTTCACCATCCACCAGGTGGATAACAATAATTGCAATGGAAACAGAGGCGCCAGCAGAGGAAAAATTGATCATATGTAAAAACAGATAAAAGTTGGGGGGCAAGGATGGACTTACCTCCCCAAAACCAAACACAACCATTATGTGTGGTTTAAACAAGATTTAATTCGTACTTCAGAACAAATGCAACGCGTTTCGCGGGTCTCTAGCCCGCTTCCTCAACATATAATAAAATAACATCTGCCTAACATCTGTATTTATTACACTTTATGTCATACAGGGCACAGTATATAAATTGATTACGAGTTTTGGAGTTCATAATCTGCATTTTATATGCTTTAGAGCAGGGGTCTCAAACTCGCGGCCCTCGATACAATATTTTGTGGCCCTCGCCGGCAAAAGCTTCCTTATAATTCGCTTCAGTGCTCCCAAGTAATCCGCCGCATCCCCGCCGCTAAATGAGGGCTGCAGAGCCCCCAAATCGCCCGGGGGGCAATCCGCCGGCATTTCCTGGAAGGGGCAGAGCTTTCAGCTTCAGCTCTGCCCCTCCTGACGTCAATCGCTGCACGGATCGCCGCCTCTCCCCGCCCCTCTCTGTGAAGGAAGAGTGAGAGGGGCGGGCAGAGGCGGCGATGCGCCGCGATTGTGAAATTCCTTATGCGGCCCAGCCTCATCCTGACTTTGCCTCCTGCGGCCCCCAGGTAAATTGAGTTTGAGACCCCTGTTTTAGAGTTTTTCTTATATAAACATTGGAACATAATACATCTGCTAGTGTAGGCAGATGTTATTTTATTATATGTTGTTGTTTTATATTGCAGTTACTCCTACCTGTATTATTGCCTGAGGAAGCGGGCTAGAGACCCGCAAATGCGTTGCATTTGTTCTGGAGTACTAATTAAATCTTGTTTAACCCATACATAGTGGTTGTGTTTGGTTTTGGGGAGGCAAGTCCACCCTTGCCCCCAACTTTTATCTGTTTTTACCTATGATCAATTGTTACTCTGCTGGCGCCTCTGTTTCCATTGCAACTATACCCACATGGCTTTGATATACTATCTTATTTATTGTGGGTTCTCAATGCGTACGTATTGTCCTACCGCCAGTGAGCTTGGTGCAGGGAGAGCCGGATGACTGCTCACCCTGCTGCTGCTGAAATTCCCAGCAGCATTGAATATCATTCCCCCTCCCGAGTCGTAGCAACTTGGAGGGAGAAGTAAGTTGGGGTCCGGAAATCCCCGGAACCCTGAATTCTTCTTACACGCCCCGCGCACTATAGCCATACTGCTACTATAGCGCCGCCTAGTTTTGCCGCTTGGTGCTGAGCACCGTGTGCCAAAACGACCTGCTTCTCTCTCTCGATTTCCCCCTTTTGGCTTTCTACAAGCTATAGGACAACGATGTATGTAGAGGTATTTGAAGCTATCACAAAGGATCACTCTACCTCTTAGAGCCAGGATTAATCAGCGACTCCCCTCGCGTCCTCTTCTTGGCTTGCGTTACGGATCCCCTCTTCCTCACGTCAACATCTAAACAGAGAGCGATCATCAGTACTAGTATTATAATCAATATCCTGGCTTATAGAGGAGAGATGGAAAAGAATCCCTGAGAAATTTCAGTTTACATCATTTATGACCCAAGTTCTCAGTTACAGTGGACCTGAACTCTTGCACAGGACAGAAATAAAACAAAGAAATGCACCCTGTATGTATTAATCTATTGTGTCTAATTCCTCCTCATCTGCAACTAATCACATTCGTAATTTGATCTCTCAACCGTGTCAGCTGGCTGCCTCAGCAGAGCAACTAATTTGTAAACACAGGATGATAACCTTATGTCTGCTTCCATGAAAGCAGGAAGTAGACACACTGCAGATATATTGCAGGATTTGTATCAGTGGTAACAAAGAAATGTTTTTCTTTAAAGCTTTTATGCTGTTGCTTATCTTTTAGAGCAGAGAGTTCAAAAGTCTGCTTTAACTTGTTTTTGGGGATGTGGGAGGAAACCAGTGTGCCCAGAGGAAACCCACACAAGCATGGACAGAACATACAAACACCATGCAGATCGTGTTGCGGCTGAGATTTTCACGCAAGGACGTAATGCATGCCGCAATGCCGCATAAGCACAGTTATCTATTTTCCCATCAAAGAACATGAGAAGACGAGACTGGCCCCACGACCTGGGATGTCCAGACACAACAATATCGCCACAGTGTCATAGTGAATGCATATCAGAAATGTGCAAACACACTGGTGGGGAAATAGTAATTGGCTTCCAAAGGAGAACCAACAAGGATCCGCAACTGTACAACAATGAGGAAAATGGGAACGAGCCCTTGAGGTTTGAAGAGGGTGTGAAACGACTGTTAGGCTGGGTGTGGCGGAAAGGGACCCAATCATCTGCATACCTATAAAAAAAATGGTGCCTACTAAAAATAGTGCCGGAAACTGCCGCTAGTAGAGTATCGGTAAAATTACCTATATTCTACTACTAAATTCCTATAGTAAAATATCCATAATCTTTACCAATATTTTACTATGCCCTAACCCTACTCTCACACAGAACCCTCCCTCTACTTATGCCTAGCCCTAAGATCCCCCGTGGTGCTGCCTAACCTTAAAGGGGAACTTCGGCCTAAACAAACATACTGTCATCAAGTTACATTAGTTATGTTAATTAGAATAGATAGGTAATACAATCTCTTACCCACCCTGTTTTAAAAGAACAGGCAAATGTTTGTGATTCATGGGGGCTGCCATCTTTGTCATGGGGGCAGCCATCTTTTTGGTTGAAAGGAGGTGACAAGGAGCAGGAGACACAGTTCCAACTGTCCTGTGTCCTGATAACCCCTCCCAGCTGCATGCGCTAGGCTTCAAATGTCAAATTCAAAATGTAAAAAAAAAAAAAATTACACCAAAACAGCAGAAAGAGAACATCAGAAATCCCATCATGCTTTGCACAGCATCAGGGGAAAAAAAAGCCCGGGCAGTTTTCTTCTGTGCAGCTAAAAATGAGGTTTGTATAAGAGAAACAAAGTTCTGATGCTGTGAAACTTAAAGAAACACCAAGCCTTTTCAGTGCTGCTGAGTCGATTTTTAGTCCGGATGTTCACTTTAAATTGGATCCGAGCTGAACTTTTACACATTGCATAATTGTGTTCCTTTCCTATTATTTATAGGGCATTCCTCAAGCCAAATACTTTGTTTTTGTTTAATACTCTAATTCCCTATAAACTAAAAAAATCCACACCCACAGATTTTCAGAGAGCCTTGGCAGTAGCAAGGGCTCATTGGAGCTCAGTTTGGGCAGGAGGAGGGGGAGGTGTTACTAGCCAGAGATTTCAGAGGCAGAGGGGAGGAGGGAGGAGGAGAAGGGGATTAGGCTGATGGCTCAAGATACAGATAAGCCTGCCTCTGTGTAATGTTTACAAACAACATGGCCGCTGTCATTGTAACACAGGAATAAATAATATTCTATTAAAACTGTTTGCAGCTATATTTGCCGTGTAAACCATCTAAACTTTAGATAAGATATATAGCCAAGTTACTTGTTATAGTTAGTTTTTCATCTCGGATCCGCTTTAACCATCCCCCACCTGGTGCCTAACCTTAACCACTCCTCCCTAACCTTATCCATTCCCCTCTGAGCATAACCTTAACCAACCCCCCCCCCTGATGCGTAACTTTAACCACTCCCCCTGAATCTAACCTTAACCAACCCCCCATGCCTAAAACCCCTTAAACTACCCCATTGCCACCATACACAGCAATAGTAAAAGCTGTGATTGGCAGCAATGAATGATAATTATGGTGCCCGATAAATAGCTTGTTCATTGCCGCAAGTCACAGCTTTTACTCATGCTGCCCATGGTGGTGCCATTTTTAATGGCCCTCCTCCTGCGGCATTTTACCTTATCCGCCCTCATCCTCCCATCTTGCAGAGTATTATCGCTGTGCTATGTGCATATACATCTCTGATCCCACTGCATCGGTGTCCTCCTGCAGCTGGCAGCCACTACCTCTGTACTGCATGCGCCGCTCCGCATCATGTGGCTGCCGGGCAGAAGAAGAAACGCAGCAGGATCAGGTACTCTTCTGGTGAGTGGTCACTGGCCACTTCTGCGGGGAATCTGCTGGGGGGCCCGGGCACCTGTTACACCTTTGCATTTGCTTCTACTCCATCTTTCTTATGCATGGTATATAGGAACTGACTTGTGCTGGAGTTTCTATCCTTTGCACCCATTGGACCTTTATGAAGCTATGTATTGTAGCAGGACTGCAGTGTACATTCTTGCTATACATCCAGCCGTCGCCGTTACCTGGAATGTGCACCAAGCGGTTCCTCTGAGACGGTTTTACTGGACTGACAGATGGAGTGCTGCTGTCCTCTGTGGCTAGAAGGCAAGAACATCATTTATATGATTATTTATATAGCACCAACATCTTTCGTAGCGCTGTACATAGTACAAAGAAAATAGTGGGAAGCATATTGTAGATACATGAGACGTTCAGAACGCTGTACATCCAGCAATACAAATACAGACATAGCTGATGTGTGGTTTGAGATATCAACAATACTGATACGTGTTCATATGATAAATTACAGCAGGATAAGAAACACTAAGAAGAGGTCCCTACCCTTGCCAGCTAACAATCTAGATAGCAGTGGGCTAAGACACTCCCCCATAGTACCCAAATAAATGACATGCATTCAAAAAAAAAAAAAAAAAAAAAACCGATAAAAAACAAAAACAAAACGTAAATAGTTACCATAGGGACTGAACTTTTTTTAATATATATGTCAAATGGTATATTACCGGTAATGTTTTTATGAAATTATGGGCTTGTAATAAGTGAGTGCAATACATTGTACTAGGGTAATATTTTAAACGTTTTAAGAGCCGGGACAAATGGGCAAATAAAATGTGTGGTTTTTAATTACGATAGCATTTATTGTTTTAAAAATATAATGGCCCAAAACTGAGAAATAATTTTTTCCCATATTTTTCACGTTAACATGCATTTCGAATAAAATAATTCTTAGCAAAATGTACCACCCAAAGAAAGCCTAATTGGTGGTGAAAAAAAGATATAGATCATTTCATTGTGATAAGTAGTGATAATGTTATTGGTGAATGAATGGAAGGAGCGCTGAAAGGTGAAAATTGCTCTGGTACAGTAGCAGAAAAAACCCTCAGTATTGAACTAGGAAGCCTCAGGATCCCATTGAGGCTTCCCTCCCTGCTCTGATGTCCCTTGTCACTGAGCATGGTCCCACTCAAAGATTAGCAACAAGGCATTGTAGCTAATAATATTGGGGCCGGGCAGCTCCTCTTCCTCCCTCGTGGCCGCACAGTAGTCACACGAGCCCACCCGCATATGCACAATATGCCGGAGCCACGGGCTCCGTACTACTGTACTTGTGGACGGGCTTGCGCGGACATGATGCAGCAAGAGGAGCTGCTTGGCCCTGATGTGGAGGGAGGGGGGCCTGGCTCAGCTATGGGGGCTTCAGACCACCAAGGGAAGCCTTAATAGGATCCTCAGACTTCCCTCTATTCAGGGTAAGGGCTTATTTTGAACCTGAGCTTCAGCTTGGGATTACTTTAAATCACACCTGAAGTGAGAGGGATATGGAGACTGCCTTTTAGACAATTCCAGTTACCTGGCTGTCCTGTTGACCTCTGGCTGCATTAGTGTCTGAATCACACACCTGAAACAAGCATGTGGCTGAAGACCCTAACACGCGCTAGATTAAAGTCAGCTGAGATCATCGATAATGACCGTCGTTAATAATCCAGCACCACTCGATGGTGCCGGGCCAGATCAAGTCAGCCAAGCAACGGCCAATAGCTTTGTTCTCTACGTTGACCCTAACCGCCGTGTGACATCACAGCTGCACTGCTCTCCGACCAGTGGCGTAGCAATAGGGGCTGCAGAGGTAGCGACTGCTTCGGGGCCCTTGGGCTAAAGGGGTCCACCCCTCAACCACAGTATTAGCTGTTTATTGGTCCTGTGCTGATAATATCCACTTCTATAGATGGGTTGAATAGTAGTGATCATTAACACACTGTTCCCCATCCCCTTCTTGCACCTCTGACCCAGTGGTTGTCCGTGATTGGTTTTGGTGTTTAGAATCAATTGTTGTTATTGCACTTGGGCCCACGGCTTCTTAGCTACGCCACTGTCTCTGACCCCTTATTGCAACAGATCCTGTCATTAGCCCATGTCTGTACAGCCTCTGCCCAGCGATGTCGCCCAATCTCCATCAGGCAACATCTATTTAGCGTGTGTACAGGCCTTAAAGGGGAACTGAAGAGAGATCTATATGGAGGCTGTCATGTTTATTTCCTTTTAATCAATGCCAGTTGCCTGGCTGGCAGCCCTGCTGGTCTATTTCTCTGCAGTAGTATCTGAATAAAAACCAGAAACAAGAATGCAGCTAGTCTTGTCAGATCTGACTTTAAAGTCTGAACAACTGATCTGCTGCATGCTTGTTCAGGGGCTATGGCTAATAGTATTAGAGGCAGAGGATCAGCAGGGCTGCCAGGCAACTGGTATTGCTTAAAAGGAAATAAACATGACAGCCTCCATATACCTGTCTCTTCAGTTCCCCTTTAACCCAGTCAGACTTCGGATCTGCATGCTTGTTCAGGGTCTATGGATAAAAGTATTAGAGGCAGAGGATCAGGACTGTCAAGCACTTGTTTAAAAGGAAATACATACTGTAAGTGAGCCTCCGTATCCATCTCAGTTCAGGTGTGCTTTAAATATCACATCTATGGAATAGGAGAGCATTCCCTGGAGCATGTTGTGCAATGTGTTGCCAAGCAACCTGAGGAGGCACATATTTCAGAGCCCTTTATGGCCTGGTGTAAACAGTGACACCGACATGGACTAGAATCAAGGAAAAGTCACTCCAATCATAACACAGGTCCAATAGTAATAAAGATTTGACATACGATCTAACTCTTCCCCTACTTAAAAAAATAAAAAAGGATCGGTGACTGTCTACAGTTAAAGAAGAACTCTGTAGAGTGCACTAGGATTGGGCTTACAATAAAATTATCTACAGTACAAGGGTGGAGATATTCCTTAAAGGGCAACTAAAGCGTGAAGGATGTGGAGACTGCCATCATTATTTCCTTTTAAGCAATACTAGTTGCCTGGCTGTCCTGCGGATCCTCTGCCTCTAGTACTTTTAGCCATAGATCCTGAAGAACCATGCAGCAAATCAGGTGTTTCTGACGTTATTGTCAGATCTGAAAAGATTAGCCACATGCTTGTTTCTTGTGTGATTCAGACACTACTGCAGCCAAATAGACCAGCAGGGCTGCCAGGCAACTGATATTTTCTCACTTTAGTTGTCCTTTAATATTTTTGTGTGGTAAGATAATAATAATCAATGTACTGTATGCCCCTTGAGTACGGGGCTCACTGGTGAGTCCAGGGGAGGCTCTAGGCATAGGCAGTAAAGGCCATTGCCTGAAGTGCCATTGGTCCTGGGGGGCGCCATGTTTCTAGATTAAGCCCACTCCCCTCAAAGTAAGCCCCACCCCAGGACTAAGCCCCGCCCCATGTGCCTGCTTCTAGTACATCTACTTTGCGTAAGGCAAAGACAAAATGGCTAGAGGCGCCCCTGGGTGAGTCAGACTGTTCAAATTAAAACTGCTAAGATACTAGAGTCAGAATGAAAGACAATAAAATTGAAAAATGAAATTGTTCATCATTGGTAACACAGAAGGTGGTGTGTAAGCAGCTACTAGTATTTAAAGTACCCCTAAACCGTGGTAAATGAAGCCCATGGTAGGCTAGATTACCTTTGTAGAAATGTCTTGGCACTAGTCATTGTCCTTGGGATCCCGTTCCCCGTCCCTCACAGCTCCCACACCTCCCGTAAGTTCCTCCGAGTGGAAAAGATCTATTCTGAAGTTTGCAGCTGTGAGTTTTGAGCTGAACCTGCACTTGCATAGTTTGGAACTCCCCCATCTTCCCCTGGTCAGGGAAGCATCCAGTCTGGTCAGATAGTAGAAGAAGCAGCCATCGTGCAATGCAACATACTATCCAGTTCAATCCATAAGCACAACACTCCTTTTTGAGACCACACAGCGTAGCTTGCACACAGAAGCTCCCTGCTATAGTTCAAGCTTTTCCTGCCTCCTCCAGAGGCTTCCCACATGCTCCCTCAGACCACTGCTGGACTCTGGAACCCTCTGGAAGGTTACGGCCATGCTCCCACCTGTGAATAAGCATGGCTGCATGCAGTAGCATGCAGCTTTGCATTTACCGCCTAGCACAAGCAGCTCCATGCTACTGCACAGGCGCGAGGCATCCTGTGCAGTGTGGTCAAGCTTGTTTACGGACAGGAGTGCGACAGCATGCTCTATTCCACAAGGCTCTTGTCGAAGAGGTTTGGGGAGTCCCAGCACTAGATCAGTGGAGGTGAGTGGGATGGGGGAAGCCTCTCGATTATCCAGCAGCTTCCCTCTACTGAGGTAGGAACCCATTTAGGGCAATTCAGCCCCCCGTCAGGTTTCCTTGTTTATAGGTACCTTTCAGTTGCTTTTCCAAGCTGAAAACGCGATCGGTGAGGTCGAAGAGCAGCTCCTGCACATGTGCTCGCGCCTCGGACACGGGCAGCCTGAGGAGGTCAAGGGTCACTTTCCCAGAATCCACCGGGAAAGACAGGCTGGCTAGGCTCCCCTGCATCTCTAAGACTGGGGTGTTCTGCTTGAAGGTTTCCCTGTGAACACAAAATGTGACATCAGCCGAACACCAAACTTCGAAGGAATCTCTCTGGTGCAATATTACTGCATAGCATTAATAAACATTACAGGAAAGACAGAAGTCCAACTTGGCGCTCCTTTTGAAAGACGCAATACCTACAAGGCAGAGGCAGGAAATGCAAATATTATGCTACATTTCACACATATTTAAACAGCTTGTAAATGGACCAATCAACTGCCGCCGCTGCAGCATTTGATTGCTCGATTTCCGATCTGCATATATTTGCATAAAATTAACATAACATTTGCGTTAACTTGGAATTCTTTGCAGCTTGGTCAGGACCCCTATAGCATTGGATTTGGGAGTCCTGCCCTTTTCCATCTAGACCCAGCCCGCTAAGCAGCGCATAGCTTTATGGTAAAGGATGATGCAGTCCTCTGGGTGTCTTTCATCAAATCACAGTGAGCTGCACACTGATCCTCCCCCTCAGGGCAGCCATCAGGGGGGGGATAACTGACACTGCAGTGAGGGGCCCAGGGCTTCTGGGGGCCCTGAGCCCCCTCAAAGCACTGGAAGGGCCGCATGTGCTGGCTGCAGGCCTGTGGCTCACTAACCAGTACACCGCGTTCCAGCACTGAGAGAAGAGGGACATTAGTGCTTGAACGTGGAGAGGAAATGAAAGAGCCCACTACAGAGGACTTTCTATACTGGGGCACCAACTATATCTGGCTACAGGCTACCTATGCTGGACCTATACCTGGCTACCTATACTGGGGCTGGAACCACCTATACCTAGCTACATAAACTGGGGCACCACCTATGCCTGGCTACCTATACTGGGGCACCACCTATGCTTGTTTATCTTTACTGAGGGCACCACTTGTACCTGGCTACCTATACTGGGGCACCACCTAAACTTGGCTACTTATACTGGGGCATCTATAGCTTGCTACCTATGCTGGGGGCACCTGCAACTGGCTAACCTATTCTGGTGCAACACCCATACCAGGCTACCTATAGTGGTGGTAACTATATCAGGCTACCTATACCGGGGCACCACCTATAGTTGAATACCTATGCTGGGGCCCCTGTATCTTGCTGGCCTATACTGGGGCACCAGCTATACCTGGCTACCTATACTGGGGGCACCTATACCTGGCTACCTATACTGGGGGCACCTATGTCTGGATATCTATACTGGGGGCACCTATACCTGGCTAGGGCAGGGGGACGAGGTGAGACAGAAGGGGACAAGAGGTAACACAGGGGGATAAAAGAGGCACTGGGGGGAACAGAGGCAGACAGAAGAGGCACAGGGAGAAAAGAGATGAGACGGGAACATGAGGTCACACGGAGGGACACAAAAGAGGCACAAACTGAGGTGAGACAGAAGGGGGCAAAAGAGGCACAGGAAGAAAAGACAAAAGAGGGGGAAAAAAAGAGAATGAATAAAGGATAAGAACGGACCTACAAGTCCCTATCTCATTTGTTAACCGGGAACTACCTGTATTTTGCTAGTATTTGGCTCCACGCCAAATGCGCTGTGCATGCCGCTTTCTTCAGTGTTGGAGCCATGCACATTTTTCACCGCAGTGCACAGACATGCGGTGGAGTGGCGAGTGGGCGGGCACAGGAACCAGTGGGAGGCCCAGGAAAGGGGGGCCCAAGCCTGATGATGTGTGAGGGGCCCCAAAATTTCTGATGGCGGCCCTGCTCCCCCTCACCACGTTTGTTCCTCCTTCTCCAACGGATTGTCCTTGGAAACGGAGGAGGAGGAGACAACAGAGAGGTAGCAGAACCAGTGGCGTAACTATACTTAATAATAGAGCCCCCCTGCAAAAATGACAGCATGGGTCCCCTAACCCCATGCGAGTCATGTTATCGCGAGCCAGCGAATGGCAGCAGAGAGTGTTCTGCTGTGAAGCAACGTCTAGAAGCAGGAAAAAATTACACACGCTCCCTCTGCTCTGCATGGTGGGAAAAGGTGACAGGGACGGTTTTTGTGAGCGAAAGGGGAGGTTTTCTTGCTAATTGGCTGCATTTGCGGTTGGGGAGAGGGAGGAGCAATGGCAGGGGTGATTGTTACACCCATGAGCAGAGTTCCCTATACCTTCATAACTTCACTTGAAATTATCGGTGTCTGCAGTGCATACCGGCAGGAATTTTACTGTGGTGATCTTCTAGCAAGGAGGAGCAGGATGGAGGAAAGCCTCTACTAAAAGGGAGTATTCCTTTTTTTTTTTTTTTTGCTTCAGGTACCTTTAACTAGACATTAAAAAGCATGCTTTGCCTGAAAACAGACCGTTTAACTCCTAGCCTTACCGCAGTTTCTCTGTAAGTCCCTGTGACGTGAGGCCGCGCACTGCATCCTACAAGAAAAGGGACATCATTGCATTTTAATTCTGTGTACGGAAGAGTTGAAGTCTGCAGGGATTAAAAACACAAACACCTGATCTGCATGCTTGTTCAGGGTTTATGACTTGAAGTAATAGAGGTAGAGTATCAGCAGGACAGCCAGGCAGTGTGCATTGTAGGAACAAGGAGCATCCATATCCCTCTCACTTCAGTTGTCCTTTAATACAGGACAATATTTATACAAGTTATGTCAGTACTAGATAGTGAGGCCTTTTCCAGCATTGTTCTACGTAGGACTAAGTCCAACAATTTAATCACCAATGTGCCAGGCAATTTTGATTTCACGTGCAATAGGGGGAAAGGGGGGGGGGGAATCGCTGTGGTACGAGGAGGTAGAGTCCCTCTGGATCCCCTCCCAGCACTCCATGCGGTTATTGCGGAATATTTCACAACACATACTGTATATACTCGAGTATAACTCTAGAAATTGAGGTCTGACTCCTCACTAAATAAAAGTATAGGGGTCGACTTATACACGAGTCACAGGCAACACCGAGCACACGGATTACTGTGTGTATTATTAGTGACATCCCCATTTGCAGCAATTTACCCAGTGGTAAGTGACACTTTCTTGATAAAGGAAAGGCCAAGAAAGCACAAGTCTGAAAGTCCTGGCCACAACAATTAACAAGGAAAGGGTCAGGAGGGAAAATACTGAGTTGCAGGAGGGAGTAGTGAATAATTGCAGCACTTGGGGGCCTGAAGGAGTTATTGGATGCGCTTAAGGGCCAGGAGGGGTTAATGGCTGCAATCCGGTATGCAGTGCAGTGTTTTACCCCTCCTGGTCCCCCGAGAGCAGCTGTCAATTCTTCCTGGTCCTAAAGTGCAAGAATGAACTTTGCTGGGTAGATTTATACTTGAGTCAAAAAAAAAATCCAGCTTAAGAGGGTCAAATATTGGAGTCGACTTATACATGAGGTTGACTTGTATTCAAGTAAATACAGTAACTGTAGCAGAAAGGAGACAAACTCACTAGATATCTATTGCCAGTGCATGATAGGTCCAAATGACGTTCAAAATACAGAGGTCACTAACCCATTCTTCCAAAGCTTCCTCCGTTTCGTCCGACCGCCACACCTCATTCCCGTTTGTCACGCTGAGGAAAGGAAGAAATACTGAAAAACGTACTAAATTAAGAATGTATTCCACACTACTAAAGTTACTACAAGAGCAACTGCTTAGCCACTCAAATAAGAAATTCAAAGTGTGATAAATTAAAGTACATCCAAGGTGACATGTGACATGATGAGATAGACATGAGTATGTACAATGCCTAGCACACAAATAACTATGCTGTGTTCCTTTTTTTCTTTTTCTGCTTGAAAGAGTTAAACATCAGGTATGAAAGTGACAGTTCCTGTCTGAGTCAGACTACAGTGTGACCTTCACTAATAGGAAATAACAACTATAAAACACTTTCCTAGCAGAAAATGACTTTGGAGAGCAGGAAAGAGATAAAAGGGGTCAATAGTTCATAGATTTTAGCTCTGGCATACTTCAATGAATGTGTCATTGAGCAAAAACAATAAAAACAGTAAAAACTTAAAAAGTAGATTCAGTGTTCTCCCCAGGCTCTTTTAGCCGGGTGCTCCACCCGGCTAGTTTTGGTGAGCACCCGGCTGTCATCGGCTCAACTCCACCTCTGCTGTAAGCAGAAATGTGCAGAGAAGCACTGGCCCTGCATTCTTTCATCTCGCCCCACCCGGCTACATTTTCATGCCACCCAGGTACTTTTTCATGCCACCCAGCGGGAAAAAAATTCTGGGGAGAACACTGAGATTTAAATATAAAATAAAACTGTGGAATATCTTAAAAAGTCATTTTTAGGAGAAGGAAGAATTCAGCGTTCTCCCCAGGTTTTTTTTTCCAGCCGGGTGGGATATCGATGGGGGAATGCAGGGCCGGCGCAACTCTGCTTATAGCATAGGAGGAGGATGAGGAGGTGAGCTGATGACAGTCGGGTGCTCACCAAAATTAGCCGGGTGGAGCACACAGCTAAAAGAGCCTGAGGAGAACACTGAAGATAGATACAATTGTTTATTTCATTACTTTATTTTCACCTCGGTTGTCCTTTAAGATTTTTTTTCCGTGACGTCAGCCGCTAGAGGGAGAAGTCTCCGATGGAACGCACGGAAGCAGGTATGTATCTGCCCGCCGCTCGCTGCCCACCACAGCCCCACAGACACTTACGAGCTGCAGGGGAGCGCAGAGGGGAGAGCCCCGAGGTGAGGGAGAGGGGGGAACTACCCCTCTCCCCGCCGACTGTGGGCAAGGCTTTTCCCTCATGCTGCCACCCCTCCAGCACCCACAAAACGGCCCCAAGCGGGCCCCAGGGGGGGGGGGGGGCGGGCCCTCCCGCGGGCGCAGGGGCTGCAGGGCCTATTCCTACGCCCCTGCTTGCGCGCTGCAACTGCTTTCTTTAAGTCCCACCAGAGGTTCTCAATCGGATTTAAGTCTGGTGACTGCGATGGCCACTCCAAAATGTTCCAGCCTTTAATCTACAACCATGCTCTAGTGGACTTGGAGGTATGCTTGGGATCATTGTCCTGCTGAAAGGTCCAACGTCTCCCAAGCCTCAGGTTTATGACAGACTGCATCTCATTTTCTCCCAATATCTCCTGGTACTGAAGAGAATTCATGGTACCTTGCTCACCCTGAAGCTTCCCTGTACCTGTAGAAGCAAAAACAGACCGAAAGCATGATTGACCCCCACCCCCCGCCATGCTTCACAGTAGGCAATGTGTTCTTTTCTTCATAGGCCTTGTTCTTCCTCCTCCAAACATAGCGTTGATCCATGGGCCCAAACAGTTCTAATTTTGTTTAATCAGTCCACAGAACACTACCACAAAAGTTTTGGGATAGTATTCTGTGGACTGATGAAACAAAATTAGAACTGTTTGGGCCCATGGATCAACGCTATGTTTGGAGGAGGAAGTACAAGGCCTATGAAGAAAAGAACATCTTGCCTACTGTGAAGCATGGCGGGGGTCAATCATGCTTTGGGGCTGTTTTGCTTCTGCAGGTACAGGGAAGCTTCAGCGTGTGCAAGGTACCATGAATTCTCTTCAGTACCAGTACCAGGAGATATTGGATGGAAATGGGATGCAGTCCATCACAAACCTGAGGCTTGGGAGACGTTGGACCTTTCAACTGGACAATGATCCCAAGCATACCTCCAAGTCCACTAGAGAATGGTTGCAGATTAAAGGCTGGAACATTTTGGAGTGGCCATCGCAGTCACCAGACTTAGAAAGCAGTTGCAGCGCGCAAGCCTAAGAATATGACTGGAGGCTTTTGCCCATGAAGAATGGGCTAAGATACCCGTAGAGCGCTGCAAGACACTTGTGTCAAGCGATGCTTCACGTTTAAAAGCTGTTATAACTGGAAAAGGATGTTGTACTAAGTACTAAGAATGAATGTCACTTGGGGTTGAATAAAACTGATAAGGATGTGAGCACAGAAAAGACATTGTGGTTATTTCATTATAAATGTTATGTTATATTTGTCTGACTTACAAGTGCCTCTCTGATTTATTTGTAAACAAGATGACTAAAATAATCAAAATCAATGTCAAACTGGCCAAAACACTCAATTTCAGTGGGGGTTGAATAATTTGAACACAACTTATTAAAAGGAACCTTAACCGAGAGGGATATGGATGTTTCCTTTTAAACAATACCAGTTGCCTGGCAGTCCTGCTGACCTCTTTGGCTGCAGTAGTGGCTGAATCACACACCTGAAACAAGCATGCAGCTAAGTCTGACTTCAGTCAGAGCACCTGATCTGTATGCTTATTCAGGGGCTGTGGCTAAAAGTATTAGGTACACAGGGGGCTTGATTCAGTAACCGGCGCTAAGTGTTAGCGCCGGAGTGAAAAGCCACGTAGTGCCCCAAAAGTAGCTTTGCGCGCACTAACTGCTGCGCAAAGCTACAACGCGCACAGAGTGCGCAGCGGGGTGCGCCGGTAATAGTGCGTGGTGCGATTATAACGTCGCACCCGCTGCCCTGTAAACGTCGCATTGATGCGCCGCTTCGAGGGCACCCGATGCGTACCGGGTGCGTCGCTTACAGGGCAGTGGGTGCGACATTATCGCACTATTACCAGCGCACCGCGCTGCACGTGCTGCTGTGTGCGATGTGTGGGTGCAAACCACCTAACTCCGAGGAGAGGGAAGGCTCTGGGACCTATAGACACAGTCTATAGGTCCAGCACTGACTACTCCATTTGAATCCCCCGCCGTAGGAGGCTTTGAAAGTCTTCAGGAGCCCGGGAGCGCCCGAAGACAGATGGCTCTGTACTGCACATACTGCTACCGGGGGAGCCAGCGCTGGTACGTGGGGACCATGAGGAGAATGGTAAGGCTCTGTAGGACCCAGAGCATTTCCTCTCCTTATGCTGGGCATACACGGCTAGATAGTGCGCCGGTATGGAGCCAGCGGATAGTGAGCCGGCACGTCACCGCTCGTCCACGCGGATCAATTCCCACTCGTCCCCGCGGGCGCTTTCTAATCAGTGCTTCATTTTTTCTATTGTTCTGCCCGCCATAATTGAGCGCGGAATCGATCCGGCGGGCAATCGAACCTGTCGGAAATTATCAATCGAGCCATCAGCGATAAGAAGAAACGAGCCGTGTATGCCCAGCATTAGGTATCTGTTTATCTTATTTTTTTAGCTTCCCATTAACTTTAACCTGCTCTTAAAGTGGACCTGAACTCTTGCACAGGACAGAAGGAAAACAGAGAGAAATGCACCCTGGATGAATTTAGAGAGTTTAGCCTGTCTAACTCCCCCTAATTTGTGTCTAATCCCAAATTGTAATCTGATCTCCCCCGTGTCACTTGACTACCACAGAAGATAAGGGCAGATAAGCGCATTTGAAAGCACAGGATGTTAACAATATGTCTGCCTCCATGAAAGCAGGAAGTAGTAACACTGCAGAGTTATTGCATAATTTGTATCAGCCCTAACAATGAAATGTTTTTCTTTAAAAGGTTATTATGCTGTTGCATAGCTTTAAAGCTGAGATGAAGTGCTGATTTCAGGTCCGCTTAAAATTTCAGTTTACACATTTCCTACTACTAGCTAAACAATCATACAAACATTGCCCAGCTAGTGTTTCTATACTGTGGTTAGCAAACTACAGGCATATTTACAAACACATCTATTCCAGGCAGAAAAGATCAAAGCTAATTTTCCAGGTTTGTTGCGATTTTATTTCTAAAGTCTTGTAACTTGAAATTGAGCCAGCCAAGCTCAGCAGTTTGTTTAGCTCAGATCCAAGCTGATCATTCCCAACAAGAAAAAATCAGCATCCCATTATAAACACATGACCATATGTTATAAATCAAGTAACTGTTATCTCCATGGTGATTGTATTGCAGGATGACTCACTGTATGGGCAAGCTGCTGCCAGCCTGTGCCTGGGCTCTGCAGTGGCACAGATACCTCTGGCTGGCATGGATGAGGGTGCACAGAGGAGACCACTGCCCGGCTTCCATTGTCAGCAGAGCAGACTGTTGTCTTCCTGGAAGAGGAGGAGCTGCAGCCACATTGGGCGAGTCTAGCTGCAGCGTGCAAGGGGATGGGTGGAGCTTCCTGCTCAAGGGCTGATTAACTCCTTAGCTGCCTTCAGAATGATCAGAATCTACTCTGGCAACAATTTAGCAATACAAAGAGAAAGTTTCCAAATTCCGACCTCTCCTCCTGGAGGGGGATGTAGAGCTAGCAAATCACCAAAGAATGATAGCAAAACTCATATGCGTTTTGTATGCGTTATTAAAGGATACCCGAACTGACATGTGACATGATGAAATAGACATGGGTATGTACAGTGCCTAGTAGGGATGGCCCTGCTTATGAGAACTCATGGAGAAGTATGTGATCAGTTTGATCAGCTGATAGATTTGTAAGGTTCTGATTTGCTGGTCCTGATCATGTGTTAAACCAGGAACTCTTCACAGCAAATCAGAAACTTACAAATCTATCAGCTGATCAAACTGATCACATGCTTCTCCATGAGTTCTCCTAATCAGGCCATCCCTAGTGCCTAGCACACAAATAACTATGCTGTGTTCCTTTTATTCTTTCTCTGCCTGAAAAGAGTTAAATATCAGGTATGCAAGTGGCTGACTCAGTCCTGACTGAGACAGGAAGTGACTACGATGTGGCCCTCACTGATAAGAAATTCCAACTATAAAACACTTTCCTAGCAGAAAATGGCTTCTGAGAGCAAGAAAGAGGTAAAAAAAGGGGAATTTCTTATCAATGAGGGTCACACTGTAGTCACTTCCTGTCTGAGTCAGCCACTTGCATACCTGATATTTAACTCTTTCAGGCCTCTTGCACACTGCAAGTGATTCCGATTCAGATTCCGCTTTTTAATCAGTTTTTACATCCGATTCATATTCCGATTTGCAGTGTGCAGGGATCAAACTGCAAATCGGAATCTGAATCGGATGTAAAAACTGATTAAAAAGCGGAATCTGAATCGGAATCATTTGCAGTGTGCAAGAGGCCTCAGGCAGAGAAAGAAAAAAAAGGAACACAGCCTAGTTATTTGTGTGCTTGGCACTGTACATACATATGTCTATCTCATCATGTCACATGTCAGTTCGGGTATCCTTTAATGCGTTTTTACATTTCAATTTGTGCAAATCAGTAGGAAAACAACTGTAAGCGGAAATACATCACAAAACAATTTTTAAAAAAATACACACATAAAAACGCATAAAAACGCAATGCATTGTGTTCCCAATGACTTTCATTATGTGCGTTTTTGAATATTATGCAACAAAACCAGTGTTTTTAAAAACGCACGCACACTTTAACCACTTGCCGACCGCCTACTTCATATTGGCGGCGGCAAAGTGGCAGCCCCAGGACCACGTAACGCAGATTGGCGTCAGGTCCTGGGGCACTCTCTGGCCGGGGATCGCGCGCTGGTATGCGCGCGCATCCACCGGCAATAGGCTCCGCCCACCCGCGACGTCAACCCGCCGGCCAATCGGAAGCGCCGGCGGGTTGTTAACCCCGCGATCGCCGCTACAAAGTGTATAATACACTTTGTAATGTATACAAAGTGTATTATACAGGCTGCCTCCTGCCCTGGTGGTCCCAGTGTCCGAGGGACCACCAGGGCAGGCTGCAGCCACCCTAGTCTGCACCCAAACACACTGATCTGCCCCCCCCTGCCCCCTGATCGCCCACAGTACCCCTCAGACCCCCCCCTGCCCACCCCCCAGACCACCATTTGCACACAATCACCCCCCTAATCACCCATCAATCACTCCCTGTCACTATCTGTCAACGCTATTTTTTTTTTTAGTCCCTAAACTGCCCCCTGCTCCCTCCTGATCACCCCCCCACCCCTCAGATTCTCCCCAGACCCCCCCAGACCCTCCCCCCCCTGCGTACTGTATGCATCTATCCCCCCTGATCAACTGTCAATCACCTGTCAATCACCTGTCAATCACCTGTCAATCACCCGTCAATCACCCCCTGTCACTGCCACCCATCAATCAGCCCCTAACCTGCCCCTTGCGGGCAATCTGATCACCCACCCACACCAATAGATCGCCCGCAGATCCGACATCAGATCACCTCCCAAATCCATCGTTTACATCTATTCTCTCCTCTAAACACCCACTAATTACCCATCAATCACCCATCAATCACCCCCTATCACCACCTGTCACTGTTACCCATCAGATTAGACCCTTGCGGGCACCCAATCGCCCGCCCACACACTCAGATTGCCCTCAACCCCCCCCCCCCCTTATCGATTCGCCAGTGCATTATTTACATCCGTTCTTCCCTGTAATAACCCACTGATCACCTGTCAATCACCCCCTGTCACTGCCACCCATCAATCACCCCCTGTCACTGCCACCCATCAATCAGCCCCTAACCTGCCCCTTGCGGGCAATCTGATCACCCACCCACACCAATAGATCGCCCGCAGATCGAACATCAGATCACCTCCCAAATCCATCGTTTACATCTATTCTCTCCTCTAAACACCCACTAATTACCCATCAATCACCCCCTATCACCACCTGTCACTGTTACCCATCAGATTAGACCCTAATCTGCCCCTTGCGGGCACCCAATCACCCGCCCACACGCTCAGATTGCCCTCAGACCCCCCCCTTATCAATTCGCCAGTGCAATATTTACATCTGTTATTCCCTGTAATAACCCACTGATCACCTGTCAATCACCCATCAATCACCCCCTGTCACTGCCACCCATCAATCACCCCCTGTCACTGCCACCCATCAATCAGCCCCTAACCTGCCCCTTGCGGGCAATCTGATCACCCACCCACACCAATAGATCGCCCGCAGATCCGACATCAGATCACCTCCCAAGTGCAGTGTTTACATCTCTTCTCTCCTCTAAACACCCACTAATTACCCATCAATCACCCCCTATCACCACCTGTCACTGTTACCCATCAGATTAGACCCTAATCTGCCCCTTGCGGGCACCCAATCACCCGCCCACACCTCAGAACGCCCTCAGACCCCAGCCCTGATCACCTCGCTAGTGCATTGCTTGCATCTATTTCCCCCCTCTAATCACACCTTGAGACACCCATAAATCACCTCCTGTCACCCCCTAGCACACCTACCCATCAGATCAGGCCCTAATTTGCCCCGTGTGGGCTCCTGATCACTCGGCCAAACTCTCAGATCCCCCTCAGACCCCCTTCCGATCACCTCCCCAGTGCATTGATTGCATCTATTTTCCCCTCTAACCGCCCCCTGAGACACCCATCAATCACTTCCTGTCACCCCCCTAGCACTCCTATCCATCAGATCAGGCCCAATACATCCTGTCATCTAAGAGGCCACCCTGCTTATGACCGTTTCCACAAAATTTGCCCTCTCATAGACCACCTGTCATCAAAATTTGCAGATGCTTATACCCCTGAACAGTCATTTTGAGAAATTTGGTTTCCAGACTACTCACAGTTTTGGGCCCGTAAAATGCCAGGGCAGTATAGGAACCCCACAAGTGACCCCATTTTAGAAAGAAGACACCCCAAGGTATTCTGTTAGGTGTATGATGAGTTCATAGAAGATTTTATTTTTTGTCACAAGTTAGCGGAAATTGGATTTTTATTGTTTTTTTTCACAAAGTGTCATTTTTCACTAACTTGTGACAAAAAATAAAATCTTCTATGAACTCACCATACCCCTAACGGAATACCTTGGGGTGTCGTCTTTCTAAAATGGGGTCACTTGTGGGGTTCCTATACTGCCCTGGCATTTTAGGGGCCCTAAACCGTGGGGAGTAGTCTAGAAAACAAATGCCTCAAAATGACCTGTGAATAGGACGTTGGGCCCCTTAGCGCACCTAGGCTGCAAAAAAGTGTCACACATGTAGTATCGCCATACTCAGGAGAAGTAGTATAATGTGTTTTGTGGTGTATTTTTACACATACCCATGCTGGGTGGGAGAAATCTCTCTGTAAATGGACAATTGTGTGTAAAAAAAATCAAAAATGTGTCATTTACAGAGATATTTCTCCCACCCAGCATGGTTATATGTAAAAATACACCACAAAACACATTATACTACTTCTTCTGAGTACGGCGATACCACATGTGTGACACTTTTTTGCAGCCTAACTGTGCTAAGGGGCCCAAAGTCCAATGAGTACCTTTAGGATTTCACAGGTCATTTTGAGACATTTGGGTTCAAGACGACTACTCACGGTTTAGGGCCCCTAAAATGCCAGGGCAGTATTGGAACCCCACAAATGACCCCATTCTAGAAAGAAGACACCCCAAGGTATTCCGTTAGGAGTATGGTGAGTTCATAGAAGATTTTATTTTTTGTCACAAGTTAGCGGAAATTGATATGTATTGTTTTTTTTTTCACAAAGTGTCATTTTCCGCTAACTTGTGACAAAAAAAAAATCTTCTATGAACTCACCATACCCCTAACGGAATACCTTGGGGTGTCTTCATTCTAAAATGGGGTCACTTGTGGGGTTCCTATACTGCCCTGGCATTTTAGGGGCCCTAAACCGTGAGGAGTAGTCTAGAATCCAAATGCCTCAAAATGACCTGTGAATAGGACGTTAGGCCCCTTAGCGCACCTAGGTTGCAAAAAAGTGTCACACATGTGGTATCGCCGTACTCAGAAGAAGTAGTATAATGTGTTTTGAGGTGTATTTTTATACATACCCATGCTGGGTGGGAGAAATCTCTCTGTAAATGGACAATTGTGTGTAAAAAAAATAAAATAATTGTCATTTACAGAGATATTTCTCCCACCTAGCATCTGTATGTGTAAAAATACACCCCAAAACACATTATACTACTTCTCCTGAGTACGGCGGTACCACATGTGTGGCACTTTCTTGCACCCTAAGTGCGCTAAGGGGCCCAAAGTCCAATGAGTACCTTTAGGATTTCACAGGTCATTTTGCGACATTTGGTTTCAAGACTACTCCTCACGGTTTAGGGCCCCTAAAATGCCAGGGCAGTATAGGAACCCCACAAATGACCCCATTTTAGAAAGAAGACACCCCAAGGTATTCCGTTAGGAGTATGGTGAGTTCATAGAAGATTTTATTTTTGTCACAAGTTAGCAGAAAATGACACTTTGTGAAAAAAAACAATTAAAATCAATTTCCGCTAACTTGTGACAAAAAAAAAAATCTTCTATGAACTCACCATCCTCCTAATGGAATACCTTGGGGTGTCTTCCTTCTAAAATGGGGTAATTTGTGGGATTCCTATACTGTCCTGGCATTTTAGGGGCCCTAAACCGTGAGGAGCAGTCTTGAAACGAAATTTCTCAAAATGACCTGTGAAATCCTAAAGGTACTCATTGGACTTTGGGCCCCTTAGCGCAGTTAGGGTGCAAAAAAGTGCCACACATGTGGTATCGCCGTACTCAGGAGAAGTAGTATAATGTGTTTTGGGGTGTATTTTTCCACATACCCATGCTGAGTGGGAGAAATATCTCTATAAATTGACAATTGTGTGTTAAAAAAAGAAAACCATTGTCATTTACGGAGATATTTCTCCCACCCAGCATGGGTATGTGTAAAAATACACCCCAAAACACATTATACTACTTCTCCTGAGTACGGCAATACCACATGTGTGGCACTTTTTTGCACCCTAACTGCGCTAAGGGGCCCAAAGTCCAATGAGCATCTTTAGGCTTTACAGGGGTGCTTACAATTAGGCACCCCCCAAAATGCCAGGACAGTGAACACACCCCACAAATGACCCCATTTTGGAAAGTAGACACTTCAAGGTATTCAGAGAGGAGCATAGTGAGTCCGTGGCAGATTTCATTTTTTTTTGTCGCAAGTTAGAAGAAATGGAAACTTTTTTTTTTTTTTTTTTTTTGTTACAAAGTGTCATTTTCCGCTAACTTGTGACAAAAAATAAAATCTTCTATGAACTCACCATGCCTCTCACTGAATACTTTGGGATGTCTTCTTTCCAAAATGGGGTCATTTGGGGGGTATTTGTACTATCCTGGAATTTTAGCCCCTCATGAAACCTGACAGGTGCGCAGAAAAGTCAGAGATGCTTGAAAATGGGAAAATTCACTTTTTGCACCATAGTTTGTAAACGCTATAACTTTTACCCAATCCAATAAATATACACTGAATGGGTTTTTTTTTATCAAAGACATGTAGCAGAATAACTTTCGCGCTCAAATGTATAGGAAATTTTACTTTATTTGAAAACTGTCAGCACAGAAAGTTAAAAAAGTCATTTTTTTGTCAAAATTCATGTCTTTTTTGATGAATATAATAAAAACTAAAACTCGCAGCAGCAATCAAATAGCACCGAAAGAAAGCTGTATTAGTGACAAGAAAAGGAGGTAGAATTCATTTAGGTGGTAGGTTGTATGACTGAGCAATAAACCGTGAAAGCTGCAGTGGTCCGAATGGAAAAAAAGGCTCTGGTCCTTAAGGGGTTTTATGACTGCAGTCCTTAAAGGGATACTGTAGGGGGGTCGGGGGAAAATGAGTTGAAGTTACCCGGGGCTTCTAATGGTCCCCCGCAGACATCCTGTGCCCACGCAGCCACTCACCGATGCTCCGGCCCCGCCTCCAGTTCACTTCTGGAATCTCTGACTTTAAAGTCAGAAAACCACTGTGCCTGCATTGCCGTGTCCTCGCTCCCGCTGATGGCACCAGGAGCATACTGCGCAGACCAAAGACCATACTGGACTTGTGCAATACACTCCTGGTGACATCAACGGGAGCGAGGACACGGCAATGCAGGCGCAGTGGTTTTCTGACTTTAAAGTCAGAAATTCCAGAAGTGAACTGGAGGTGGGGCCAGAGCATCGGTGAGTGGCTGCGCGGGCACAGGATGTCTGCGGGGGACCATTAGAAGCCCCGGGTAACTTCAACTCATTTTCCCCCGACCCCCCTACAGTATCCCTTTAAGTGGTTAAATGTATTTTTTTCATGCGGCCCATAGACTTCCATTAGTGGCAAAGACGCAGCATATTCCGCAACGCTTGCGTTTCTGCTGAGTGTGCACCCAGCCAGCATGTTACTTATCTGGGGCTTCGTCCAGCCCTTAGTAGTCATTTGGGTCCCTCAGTGCAGCTCCGGTCCTCTCCGAGGTCCCACTGGCCACCTGTAAGGATCTCTGACCTCTGATGGGTCAGCTCCTTCTGCACATCCCGGGCGTGCGCTTGCCCCATGTGAGAATGCCCCCACATCACTGGGAGTGTACAGTGCCGGCGCAGTATGCTCCTATTGTTGTGGGCACTTTCGCGCGCAAGTGCTTGCACATGCACCGTAGGCGTCGACGCAGCAGAGGTTGGCACTACTTACAGGCTGCCAGTGGGACCCTGGAGAGTACCGGAGCTGCGCTGAGGGACCCAAATGACTTCTAGGGGCTGGTTCGCTCTAACTCCGCTCTCAGCCAGTCTCCCGGGGTCCCCTCTGTAGGGGCCACTGACCCGGCCAGGTCTGTTTCTATGGACAATGTGTGCTATTCGCCTTTCTCTCGTTCACCAGTCTTTTTCGACCAGAATAGTCCTTATCACTTGAATTTTTTTTTCCTCAACTGCCACTCTCTAAACACCCGAGATACTGCTGGGCGAGAAAATCCCAACAGAGTCGTCGTTTCAGGCCTTGTTCACATTATAAATCGCAAGTGCTAAGCGCTTTTGTGAATGCTTTTGAAATAGATTTTCCCTTCACTTTCAGAGCGATTTACGCTTTAGTAAGTGCTTTTCTAAAGCGCTTTTGTCCAGCAATTTATTTATTTTCTTTCTGGCGACGCAAGATGTACATAGGGCATAGGCAAATAGACAAGCGTAGCGGAGAAGGATCGGAGGGGGCATCCAAGTGCTATGTTGACTGGAGCAGCCACATTCCATTGCGGCGCTCAAACCTCTGCAGCGATTCGGATGTCCTGCTGCAGCCGTCCCTGGAATAGTATAGTGCTGTGCAGAGAAGAGAGAGAGAGAGAGCAGGATAGCTGAGTCCCCTACGAGAGAAGAGAGGAAGGAAAAATTAGAGGAGAAATAAGAGAGAGAGAGACAGAGTCTCAAAATCCCCTGGAGCTGCGGTAGTGGTGGCTGGCAGCTCGGATAACTCTCCTGGCTGGAAGAAATTAGCCAATGTTGCCAACTCATCCCTTTAATTACTGACACATCTAAGTTATACAGGTTCTGGGGCTATTTGCACATAATCAGTGCCTTAAAGGAGAACTGTAGTTAAAAGTATATAGAGGCTGCCATATTTACTTCCTTTTCATAAATTCTAGTTGCCTGGCTTCCATCCTGATCCTCTGCCTCTAATACTTTTAGCTATAGTCCCTGAACAAGCATGCAGCAGATCAGTTGTTTCTGACATTATTGTCAAACCTGACAAGATTAGCTGCATGCTTGTTATTGGCCTAATTCAGACATGACTGCAGCCAAATAGAGCAGCAGAGCTGCCAGGAAACTAGTATTGTTTAAAAGGAAATAAATATGGCAGCCTCCATCTACCTCCCTCACTACAGTTGCCCTTTAACTGCATCTACCTAGCCACAAAACCTGTATAATTGATATGTGTCAGTAATTAAAGGCATGAGTTGGCAACACTGAAATTAGCCTCCAGGCTTGCAGCCTAGTCTGGTGAGGGCATTCTATGCAGGCCGAGGCAGAGGCAAGAGAGGCTCCAGCTTCAGGGCGCAGTGTAGGAGGTGGCGCACAACTCACTCAGCTATCATTCCTCTATTGCGTTTGAAGCAGAGAGAAAAGAAAAGGGGATACATGGCAGTGACTGCAAGCCAGATAACTAGAGATTAAGATGTTGGGGACCCTGGCTGGGCCGCCTCTTAGTCTATTAGCAATCAGTGTGTGACGGCTGGGGTGTGCGGGATGGAGGGGCGCACTTCTATGTCTCAGCCTCGGGTGCTGGAGGACCTTGTCCTGGCTGTGATTCTATGTCACTGTTATTATTGACATAAAAATAAATAAATTAATAAAAATGACAGCCTGGAATAGCCAGATAGCAGAGCCCAGACTGTGTGGGGCTCTGCATCTTGAGCTATACCGGCCCTCAGGGTGGCGCTCTTCTGCACCTCCAGTGCCCAGGAGGAGATGGAGGTGCATGCGCCCCCAGGTGATAAAATTGATTGTTTATTGGGCAATAAAAACTGGATGCATTTATGTACCCTGAGGCCAGCTTCACGCTTCCGGATTGCCACCGCACCACAAGAAACAGGCCTTCGGGGATTACCACGTTAGTATGCGGTAATTCCCGTCTGGCATCCGGCCGAGCAGGAAATGACGCTTACTTCCTATTGGGCAATCGATGACGTGGGTGGAAGCCTTTTTCTAAAATACACTTACGCGCATGCGCGATGCTGAAAATTGCGGCTGTTTTTTTAAAGATAGGTAAGTTGACATAGACTTACATGAATTCTGGTCTGACGCAGGTCGCTGCAGGAGCCGGACGGTAACGTTAGATGGGGCACTTCCCGCGCAGCGTATCGCAACGCGGGGAGTGTGAACATCCCTATAGACTTTCATTAGGCTGCGACGGGATACGGTAAATTTATCGCACCGCCTCAGTGTGAACGAGCCCTACAGGCGGCCACTAACGGTACAACTTTTACCAAAGAATCATTGGAATGGTTAGATAATCATGATCCGATAGACAGGGAAAAAAAAACTCCATCCATTTTATCAATCAACTGCAAAAATATTGTGATTTTTATAATCGTTTCTTAGCAAAGAATCATTTGAGCAATTGGATAAATGTGATTGGAAATAATATGTTGTAATACATTGGTTATTTCATCAACTAGCCAAACTGTACTTCCCACCCACACAGCTAATTATTTAAAAAAAAAAAAAATTCTGACAAAATTGCAGTCGAGCAAATCGTTTAAGAATTGTTCACAGTCGTATGGGAACATCAAAGAAGTTTATTTTCTGCCAATCTGTTCACAATTGGCTCGAACGACTCTTTACTAAAAATTGGACCATTAGTGGCCACTTTTAGGGCCCATTCACACTTGCTGATCGCAAAACGCTAGCGATTTTGCTAGCGGTTTGTTCTGGCGTTTTTTGGGCGATTAACACCAAAAAAATCACCATTCACATCTGGCGATTTTTCCGCTTCTATAGCACTAAAACGCGATAGCCGGGAAATCGCCTGAAAATGGTGCAGGCTACGCGTTTGCGTTTAGCGTTTTTGGGTGATTTGCGGCGATTAGCACAAATCGCCCAAATGAGAACAGGCCCATAGACTTTGAAAAGCGCTAGCGTTTGAGCGTTTTGGCGAAATCGCCGGCAAAATGCTCAAGTGTGAATGGGCCCTTAGGGTGCATCCAATTTTGATTGGCCACTCATTGCCCACTGTTATAACTTCCAGAGAGCTTACCTGTGTTTTCTGTTCATAGCATTCAAAATCTGTTGGCCCTCATACTCAGGCGTGGCCCGGATTTTTTTATTGAAGTTGCTATGCAGGTGCTGGATCCAGTGCTGATGCAAAGTGCGCCACAAACAAAATGGGCTGGAAAGTGGGTATGGTAATGATGACTCATGGGCAGGGTCAAGTGTACATGACCTAACAGCTGTGTTATTCACAGACAGTGGACATCAACAGCACTATGTAGCCACCCCCGTCCCCAGTATAGGTAGCCAGATACTGTGGGCTGGGGTGCCGGTGCCATCAGGGTGCTAATGAAGATTTTGAGGGTGCTAGAACCCCGGAAAGCTCCCCCCTAGTGCCACCACTTCTCATACTATATAGAAGTGATAAAGTTGGCCAATCAAAATTGGATATGTGGAGGGCAGGAGTCACACTTGACTAAGAAAAGGCAGCGAGTGGGTCCCAGGCCTAATAGCCAGTTTGTAATGCAGCTTGGCACACAGCAATACGCCACCTATGTGTTCGCAGTGTGTTGAAGTTTAATTATTATTAGTTAGTATTTATATAGCACCGAGATGTTACGCAGCGCAGCAGAGTATATATATTGTCTTGTCACTGACTGTCCCTCAGAGGAGCTCACAATCTAGTCCCTACCATAATCATATGTCTATGTATGTAATACATACAATGTACGGGGAAGCCAATTAACTTATCTGTATGTCTTCGGGATGTGGGAGGAAACTGGAGTGCCCAGGGAAACCCACGCAAACACGGGGAGACAATACAAACTCCATGCAGATGTTGACTTGGCTGTGATTCAAACCAGGGACCTAGCACTGCAAGGCGAGAGCGCTAACCACTACACCACCGTGCTGCAAGCAATGCATTACTGCAAAATGTGCTATGACAGTGACGCATGCTTTTAATTGACTGTATGTCATGCAATGTGGGGGTAATGTGAGATGCTGCTATTCCGAACGCTGTAATAACAGCGCAGGAGATTTGGGCTCAGCCGGCCCACTATAGACCGTAATAGGAATTACGGCTATATTGGGCCACAGTGAGTAACTTGGGCGCCGTCAGAAGACTGAGCTGAAGTTACATTTAAAACACTGTAATTAGGCCGCCAGCAATAGCTGGAAGTCGAATCACATTATTCCCTACTATCCACGTGGACCTGGAGGGGGAATAGTAATTAACGCTGCCAGGACTTGCAGGGTAAGCCATATACCGGCTGTATCCTGCGCCCAAGTCTCCCGGTGGCGATTTCATATATATGCCTGCTATTCTGTTGCGTTTGCTGTAACAATGGGAATACAATGCCTGCTGTGAATGTAGCCTGAGGCCTGGAACCCACTAGAGAGGTTTTTTTGAGCGTTTAGGGAGCGGTTTAAATCCCTAGCGATTTCCCTAAATGCTCTGCCAATGTAAATGGATGGGACAGATTCTATTACAGCGATTGCATTTAAGCAAATCACAATCGCATGACATGCAGCATTTTGTAAACATTTCCATTCCAATGAATTGTATAGGAGCAGGGAAAACGCTCCGAAAATCGCTTGGAAAACGTTATCACAAATCGCAAGCGATTGCGATAGCGTTTTGCGCTTTTTAGTGGGTTCTAGGCCTGAGGCCCTGTTCACAGTGGTCAGTTGTATTGCACAATAATTGTGCAGTGCAACTCACTGCCAATACAATTCTATGGGCCTGTTCACAGTACTGCATTGTAACTGATTCAGCTATCCTAAATCGCTGCATGCAGGCCTTGTATTAGTCTGTGTCCAGTCTCCATTATAATAGAAGTAAAGGGATAGAAGTGTAGCGACATAGATTTACCTGTACTAACCCAGTGTAGGGTTTAGGGAGGGATTAATGTAGGTTAGTTTAAAAAAGTGTGTTTATCGTCTAGATCAGGGGTGTCAAACTCAAATACGAAGTGGGCCAAAATTGAACACTGGGACCTAGCCATGGGCCAAACTCAATGCCTACTGGCCACCTTTATAAAGATCCCTGGTGTCTACTTGTTCCCTTTCAACTCCTATACGGTTCCCTGGTGTCCAGTGGTCCTCCCTCCCCTATACAGTAGCCTGATGTCTAGTAGTTGTTGTCCGGATCATGAACGATTCGGATCTTTGATCCGAATCTATTTTGTGAGTCGAATCATCCGAATCATTAAAATGAGTGATTCGGATCGCAAAGGGGGCGGGGCCAGGAGCGGCACGCCCCCTCTCAGCGGGCAGCGGGGTCCTGGAAGCAGAGCAGAGATGGATCGCTCTGTTGGAGGGGAGCCAGCCTTGCATAGCCACAGGTAGATGAGAGAGAGGGGACATCGGTGCCACTGCCAGATATGTAGAGCACACATACTGGCTGAAATGTGCTGCTCATTATAGGCTGTCTGTTCCTTAGTTGTGCAGTGAACACATTGGAAACGTTTGGCACAGCTCAGTATGTTACAGGCAGCATGCTGGGCTAGGACAGGGCAGGCACTGTGATTGCAGGGCAATATGATCCTCCTGCACTGCTCTAAACAGCTGCACTTCACTTCTGGGAATGCTTTGGGGAATGGGAGTTGGGAGTATACAGATGAACATATAGGTGAAATATATGTAAAGCATAATGATTGCAGCATGTGGGTATTGTGTGCTAACAAACATTTCTGCTCTCTGCTCGTCCCTCATCCCTTCTCTGTCCACTCCCTGCCCTCTGTCCATCTTCTCCCCTTCTCTGTGTGTCCACCCCCCTCCCCTTCTCCTGTCCTGCTAGTCATTTCACCCCCGAATGCTTCCCTTGTAAAATGATCCGAGATTCGGATCAAAGATCCGGATCTTTTCAATGTTCCGATTCGAATCATCCGGATCATTGAAAAGATCCGAACTGCGCATCTCTAATGTCTAGTGGGTCGTTCCTTTCCCTATATAGTTCCCTGATGTCTAGTGGTTCTCCTTCCCCTATACAGTTCCCTGGTGTCTAGTGGGATCCATCTGAAAATGGCGCCTGCGAATAATGGCGCATGGTGTTGCCGCTAATCCATTTGTCGGTTTTCGCCTAAACTCAGTTAGGTCGTGATAAAATCAACTCTTTGCGCACAGCGAGGTGCGTGCGAAACGTCGCACCCGATGTGCCTATAAGGTCGCTGTGCACGCGCAAAGTTTTGCGCACGGGACTTTGCATGCAAGTTGATTTTCAAAACGGCGCTAACCTAGTTAGCACCCTACTTAACACGCCCAAAGTCTTTAGGCGCGCTAACTAGGTTAGCACCGCTTTCTAAATCAAGCCCCTTGTATTTATTCTTTTGGGTCAAAGAGTTCACTTCCTGATTTGCGTCAGGGAGTGGATCTCAAAACCGCTCTGCCAAAGCGCTTACAAAAGCGTTTTTACCAGAAACGCAGTGCACAGTGGAGTGCCGGGAGGGGGGAAGAAAACAGCGCCCAAAAGCGAAAAATGCTGGCGTTTTCGTTTTTAGGCGTGAATGAGGCCTGAGTGATTATTTTGCTTGTAAATGTGCTGAAAGGTTATTTTTATCAATTAGGTGATAAATAAGTCATTTATGAGAAGCTTTGTGAACAATGCCCATTGTGCGGGTCACATCAGGACAACTCAGTGGAATGGGACAGTGCTGCATGAAAGGGGACATTGGGGGAGGGACACACACTGTGCAGACAAGGCAGACAGTTGGAGTCACATAGGGAAAGACCGTACACAATCGCAAAGTCTTTCAAAGAAACTTAAAAACTCTCCTCTTCAGACGAAACGTAAATTCTGTGCTGAACCATTCAGCCAGCTGACCACCTACTGATGTCGCTCCCAACCAGAGATGGTCAGCAAGAAGCAAATCATTTTGATCTTGCATGCAAGCTTAATGCAAAGTGTATGCTACTTGGAATTGGGCTAATCAAAAATGACAGTAAGGGCGCGTTTCCACTTGAGCGGAAACCGCCGCGAATCTGCAGAGTTTTCCCGCAGGCGAATAGTGCGGGGAAACTCTGGCATAGGGTGCAATGGTAACGCCGGCCGAATCGCTACCGCTAGCGATTCGGCCGGCTTTTCCATCCGAATCTGCGCGGGAGGCTGCGGATCCCATAGCCGTGCATGGCACGGCTGATGGTATTCGTCTGCTTTCCCCGCAGACCCAGAAGAGCCGGCTCGCATCTCGCAGACGCGCGCCGCTCAAGTGGAATCGCGCCCTTAGTGTATTTGGCCCAATTCCAAACTGCATCCCATCCTAGAATTATTAAAGGACCAACTATAGCAAAAAAAAAAGTGGGCAGTTAAAATCTGACAGAACTAATGTTTAAGGCCCGTTCACACCTGAGCGTTTTGCCGGCAATTTTGGCAAAATGCTCAATCACTAGCGCTTTTGAAAGCGCTAGTGCAATAGAAACCTATGGGCCCGTTCTCACTTGGGCGATTTGCGTTAATCGCTCAAAAAAAATGGTATCTTGCACCATTTTCAGGCGATTTTCCGGCGATCACGTTTAGTGCTACAGAAACGCTAATCGCGACCGCGGAAAATCACCCCAAGTGTGAATGGCGATTTTTGGCATTAATTGCCAAAAATCGCCAGAGCAAAACGCTAGCAAAATCGTTAGCGTTTTGCAAGTGTGAATGGGCCCTTAGACTACACCATCTCCTCATGGGGGATTCTGAGGTTGGTTTCACACTGTAAACCAGCTTCAGCAGTGCTGCGCTCCCGCCCAACTGCACCAATAAAAACAGGTCGTCAGGGAACACTGCGTTAGTACACGGTGCTCCCTGTCTGGCCACCAGCCAAGTTTTTTCTGTCAGATATGTGACCAGATTCTGCATTGTTGTTGGCTCTTTGGCACTGGGCCAGGGGTGTAACTAGAGGAGAGCAGCCCTTGCAGGGGGGCCCAGAGCTGTGTGGGGCCCCCAACTACTAACTTTCCCTTCCTCCTACACAAGGGACTATACCTCAGGTGTTTTTGTGGCTACACTTGTTATGGGTGTGAAGATCCTGTTGGCCACGATTGTTTTTATGACCCTTGTGGGATGGGCCCCCAGGCTGTGGAAGGCATCAAGGGGAGGCAAGGGAAGAGGTGTGAAAATTGGATCAAAGTTTCACTTAGGGAAGGGGGCATGAATGGTAGTTACGCCACTGGCTGGGCATAACTAACATACATTTTGTGGCATGTGAAAAAACCTGCATATTCGCAATCGGTAATAGAAATTGGAATCTGTATATACGCGCATATAAGCCAACCCGCGTATAAGCCAAGGTACCCACTTTTCCCTCAGGAACCAGGAAAAAGTGATTGACTCGTGTATAAGACCCCCTCCTCATTGTAGCCCCCTCCACAGTAGCCAGATGTACCCCCAGTACAAGTCACCCTTCCTCCCCATAGCCAGATGTGTCCCAAGGATGATACAGCTGTGTCTCCAGTCGCCACTAGATGGCATCATAGATATGAGACACAGTGATTGCCACACAGGAAGAATCCCTGATCATTGCACTGCTGATACGTTGCTTGCACTCTCCGCTCCACAAGCCAGGGGACACAGGTAGTCTTGAGCAGTGCACTCTGCACACCATGTTGCAGGGGATGGGGGGCACTCCAATTACAATGTATTCCGCTGCAATATGTAAAATTGCATCTGAATGTGGAAAATTGTGAATGGAAAGCACTGGAAAACCCAAAATCGCACAGAAAAATTCAGGAGCAAGTGTGACCCCTGCCTTTCTGTTTCTCACAAGTGCTGTAGCGGTTTCTGGGCAGAAGTACTTCTGTATCCAGGGCCAGGAGTTTCCCGCTTACTTGTGTTTGGTTGGTTTACCTGGTGCCTATTTTGTACCGCCCGAAGGAATTACACTTCCATGTTTATATATATGGAGATCTTATGGACTTGGGGCGCAGTTCAGAAAACCGGTGCGCCCCTCCCAGTTCCTACCTTATGTTGCGGGTTCCATTTTATTGTGGGTAATGTCACTATGGGTGAAGTAAATATTTTTGTGTTTTGGGCAGGTTTTTTTTCGAATCGACTCAAGGACTAGCCGGGTTGTAAGTGGGTTGGGACAGCGGCGCTGCACATTATGCTCGCATTGTGTCAGGTACAGTGAAGCAAACAGGCAGTGAAAGAAGGTACTCATGAGCTAGTGCTTGCTTTCTCTATGTTCTTGAGATTAGGAACCTGTACCTGTGCAATTCAGAACCATGCGCCGTCGCTAGTGGGAGCTCCACTGGAGACCGGGAACTCAACGACAATGTGTAATGAAGCCCACCATTGGCTTTATTTAAATTTTTTTACCCCAGTTCCAGATACTTATAAGTGTACCTAAGACAGTACACTGTGGCTTACTTATACTTTATACGTCCTCCCCGGTTGCTACGCTGTCCCCGGATCACCTCCGGTATCTTCTACAGTCGGGGCCAGTCGTGACGCGCCCTCCAATGTATTTATTCTTAAAAGAGCTGAGGAAATCGCTATACAAAGCACTTTTTCGAGCGCTTAGTGATATCCCTACACCTTCCATTGAGCCCAAGCGCTCAGAAAATGGTACAGGCAGCGCTTTTGGAAGCATAACGCAATCGAACCGCTCAGATGTGAACACTCTCATAGGAAATCATTGCACAAGCACTTTTAGGGTAATTTCTAAAATCGCCAGTGCTTAAAAAAAATACACAGACAGTCATAGGGAGTTTGCAGCGATTTTCGTGTGAAAATTTTCACGTTCGCGCGCTAACGCATGTCACGGACGATTGCGGGGACGCAGGCGCGTCCTGGAACCGCCCGTGAAGAAAAGCGATCGCACTCGATTCTCTGCGTCGATTGCGCTTCAAATCGATAGAATCTGGATTTATTGTGTAGGAGGTCTGCAGTCCCTTCTTAGCAGAGGAATAGCATCACCTTAACTGCAGGATGGCTCTTTTGATATGCTAATGAGCCTGGGCCCAGAGAGTCCCTGGCTTCAAGCTGTGCTGATGGCCCATCCATCAGGTATAAGGTGACAAACACCATGACAGAACCAAATTTAGAGTGAGGGAACTCAGACACTCCGACTCCTTTTCCCAGCAGGGAGCCGACATGTGGCTTGCTGCTGCCAACTTCAAAGAACCTTTGCCTGGGAATGACCTGGTATAAATCCCAGGGGTCTCTCATATTCCATAAATGGCTATATGTATCATATTTTCTGTGTTGCCAGGCTGGCAGACCCTCCAAACTAACAGAGCAGGTAGGGCCCTGCCTGGCGTTGGGTCTGAGAACATTTCAGAACCTTCTGAGGTAAAGACTGCCCGTTAGGCAGTCCAACAGTGCCCTAATGGTACCACAGGGGTCCCACCCCTCATGTTTGGTATCAGACTGCTGGGTACATCGAGGCAGATCTGAAAATATTAGTAAATCTGCCCTGACCTGTACGGTTCTGTGAGATAGAGCCCATATATGGTTAAGGCATGATTTCTGGTCTCCAGGACAAGGGCAGGATTCATCTCATGTTCTAAGGGGGTGTGTGGGCCCGCCCTCACTTCCTCCTACTGAATCAGGGGCATAAGAATGGGAGAGGAAAAAAACTCAGAGTCCTCCACACTGAAACATCTTGCACTCATCAGATGCCAGCTTGAGGATATGCTGGCATCCACCTGGTCTGAACTCTGAACTCTGGACTTTGAAACCAAGGACTTTATGATTCTTCCCACAATAAGGACATCTTTCCAGGAACTAAGTATTTTTTCTCCCTTCTTTTATTTTTCATACTGGCTATTACTGTTTTCATAATTGTTGATTTTCATAATTGTCTGTATATATTAATTATTTATATTGCGTGAATAAACGACTTTCTCCAAGTCATTCACTTTCCGCTACCCTGCTTATCAGCACACACAGAAATGATCCCGGGTCTCTGAAGATACGCTACTGTTTGTTTGTTGTTGGCTAGACAGAATATCGTGTGTTTAACCGTTTTATTCGCAGGATTAGTCAGTCAGTTAGTGGGCCCCACGGTCCCATAGTAACCGCGGTGGTGGCAGTTTACTCTGAACCAGTAGGTGACGTTGTAATCACCCGTGTCTCACAGGCTCCCTTCTGAGTTGTCTGCGGCTAATTCTTAACGGTTCCTGCGCATTGACTGCGACCAGAGTTCGCACGATCTGTGCGCTGGCACCGTTTAGAAGGCTAAGTGCGGTCAGCCACTGAGGGCTCCTGTGACAGTGTTAGGCAGCGGTTGGGACCTGTGTTGTGCTGAAAGTATCTACGATAGCGCTAGCGCTATCGAGAAACGAACTAATTCGTTGGTGTAGCTGGAAGGCAATATATTTTTTATATATACAGAGAGACTGTGTAGCCAGTACCCCTCCCCAAAAGTTTTATTTTATTTGGCATGGAAATGTCCGGGAACTACCAGAACATGTGCCTAGCAGACCTGGAAAATCTTTGCGAAGAGAGGGGCATTGGCATCCTCCGCAAGACAAAACGGGACCTGATGGCAGACTTGTCCAGATGGGATGCCCAGCAACTGCGGGAGCCGGGAGTGTCCGCTGAGGTGGATACCAGCCCATCTGACAATCAAGGGGAACCAGAGGCTGAAGATCTTAGGCGTACAGAGGTTGAGCATCCTGCGGGCCCTGTTGCAACAGTTACGCCAGAGAATGTCAGTGTGGACCCCAACCCCAGAGTTTCTGAAAGTACTCGCCTGGAACCGGCCAGTACTGGACTGTCCATGGGTGCTGACCCGGTAATGCAGCAGGCATTACAAAAGCTGATGGAGACTGACCTGGAAAAGTACATGCAGTACATGGAAGCACGAGAGGAACGGGAGCGCCAATCTGCAGAACGCCACGCGGAGAGGGAGGCCGCAGAGGCGCGGGAGAGACGACAGCATGAGCTAAACATGGCAAAAGTGCAACAGGCCAGCCGGAGTTCACCGCCCAGCCTCCCTGCTGAAGGAGCTGCAGCACCCGTAAGTGCAAAATTTAAATTTGCTAATATTGAAAAAGACACAGACATTGACTTGTTTTTGCGATCTTTTGAAAAAGCATGCCGTCAGTATCGTCTGTCCCAAGACCAGTGGGCCAGACATCTGACACCGTTGCTGCGCTACAAAGCGCTTGATGCTTTCGCAGAATTGCCTGCGGAAAAGGATAATGATTATGCTGCTATAAAAGACGCTATCATTACTAAGTACCAGCTGACGCCAGAAGCCTATCGGAAAAAGTTCAGGGCCTGGCAGAAAAAGTCTTCTGATTCGTACCGAGATGTGGTCAGCAGCTTGCTCACCACACTCCGCCAGTGGACGCTAGGCCTCACCAAAGGGTCTTATGGCGTCCTGGAGGACTTGATAGTCCTGGAACAATTTCTGAACATTTGCCCTGCTGATGTACGACAGTTTGTGTTAGAACGCAGGCCGGCTTCAGCCACTGTCGCTGCAGACCTTGCTGAGACTTTTGCAACTACCCGGGTGGCTGATACACGCAGAACTGTCCCATCCAGCTGGAGAGGAGGTCAGCCCAATACCTCGGCAGACCCTCCTGCCCCTGTGAGCCGTCCGCCACAGAGGCCACCCAGCGCAGCTGCTGCACCCAGGCCTGCAGCGCCTGGAGAGGTCACCTGTCACTACTGCCGCCAGCCCGGACACATGAAATTCGACTGTCCGGAGCGGAGACAGACACCACCAGCACCTGGATCATCTGCATCACCTGCACCTCACCCACAGCAGAGGCAGCCCGCCAGCGAACCACAGCCTGGATCATCCGATTTTGTCCTGTTTGCCCGCGGAAAGGAAATCCGCGACCGAACCGACCAGCAGCAACTTGTTAGAGTGAACGGCAAAGTTGTCACCGGATTTCGAGACACCGGAGCTGACATCACGTTAGTTCACTCACATCTTGTGCCAAAGGAGAGCATCAGCTCCAGCCGATCCCTTGCCCTTACTGGAGTAGAGGGCACCCTTTTCCACATAGCCCACGCCAGAGTGAAGCTGGATTGGGGAGTGGGAGGGGTCCAAGAAAGGGTTGTTGGGGTTATGAAGGATCTCCCAGTCCCTGTGTTGCTAGGGACTGATTTGGGCAAGCTTGTGTCCTACTATGAACCTGCCACGACCGCCTTGTCGCTCACGGAAGGAGACGGACTCTCCACCCACCACCAGGTACTTTATACACTTGGGGGAGCACCAGGGGGAGGTGGGTTGAATGTGCCCAGTTCAAGGGTACCAGGTTCAATAGTGCCTGCTTCAAAGGCACCTGAGTTTGAGGTACAGACTGTCTGTTGTGATGATGCTGTAACTGTACCTGAGTCTCCTGTACAACCTGTCTGTAATGAAAAAATGTCTATACCTGTCAATGTCATTACTGCATGCAATGATGATCTGAGTAATGTCCGTCTGTGCCATTCTGACAGTGTACCTGTGCTAGCAATACCGCGCAGCTGCACTGCTCAGAACCCGAGCTCAGAACAGGTGGAGGGGGTTCCGGCCTCCTCCCCCTCCTCTGACCGCAGGGATGAGACCTTTCAGCCGCTGGCCTCGTGTGACATGAGCCATTTGGCTGAAACTGACAGCGCCGTATTCTCAGCCGCACTACAAAGTGACCCAAGCCTGGAGGTGCTCATGCAGCAAGCCGCTGAGCCCCTCGCAGACGGGGCCGCTTTCAAGGTGTACTGGGAAGGTGGGAGACTGTACAGTGAGTCTGCACAGCCCCCTACAGGTAGATCCCACGCGAATACCAAATGGCTTGTGGTCCCGAGTGCGTTCAGGGGACATGTGCTGAAATCCGCACATGGTAATCCTCTGACAGGGCACTCAGGGGTCCGCAAGACACTCGCCGGTATTCGGAACCAGTTTTATTGGCCCCGGATGAACAGGGATGTAGCAAACTACTGCAGGGCATGTGCCGTCTGTCAGGAGCTGGGAAGGTCCAGGGATTCCCGCGGGGTTCCCTTAGGTCCACAGCCACTTAGCAGGGGAACCCTGCGTGGGCTGGCTGTTGACCTAACCAACCCACTGCCCGTTGTCAGCAGTCCCGGCAGACACCACGTCCGACTGCAGTGGCGCAAACGCCCTGTCCAGAACGGTCCATGTTGGGTCAACCCTGAGGGTAGCAGACCGCGACCGGTCCAGGGGAACCGAGCCACAGGCTCCAATAGGTTTTCCCGCCGTACCGGCAACTCGAGGCCCGTCAGCCAGGTTAGCGGCGCCGCCACACATCTTGCGGATGAGTGGCTAAGCCACGGACAAGGGGGGGGGCTGTCACGGACGATTGCGGGGACGCAGGCGCGTCCTGGAACCGCCCGTGAAGAAAAGCGATCGCACTCGATTCTCTGCGTCGATTGCGCTTCAAATCGATAGAATCTGGATTTATTGTGTAGGAGGTCTGCAGTCCCTTCTTAGCAGAGGAATAGCATCACCTTAACTGCAGGATGGCTCTTTTGATATGCTAATGAGCCTGGGCCCAGAGAGTCCCTGGCTTCAAGCTGTGCTGATGGCCCATCCATCAGGTATAAGGTGACAAACACCATGACAGAACCAAATTTAGAGTGAGGGAACTCAGACACTCCGACTCCTTTTCCCAGCAGGGAGCCGACATGTGGCTTGCTGCTGCCAACTTCAAAGAACCTTTGCCTGGGAATGACCTGGTATAAATCCCAGGGGTCTCTCATATTCCATAAATGGCTATATGTATCATATTTTCTGTGTTGCCAGGCTGGCAGACCCTCCAAACTAACAGAGCAGGTAGGGCCCTGCCTGGCGTTGGGTCTGAGAACATTTCAGAACCTTCTGAGGTAAAGACTGCCCGTTAGGCAGTCCAACAGTGCCCTAATGGTACCACAGGGGTCCCACCCCTCATGTTTGGTATCAGACTGCTGGGTACATCGAGGCAGATCTGAAAATATTAGTAAATCTGCCCTGACCTGTACGGTTCTGTGAGATAGAGCCCATATATGGTTAAGGCATGATTTCTGGTCTCCAGGACAAGGGCAGGACTCATCTCATGTTCTAAGGGGGTGTGTGGGCCCGCCCTCACTTCCTCCTACTGAATCAGGGGCATAAGAATGGGAGAGGAAAAAAACTCAGAGTCCTCCACACTGAAACATCTTGCACTCATCAGATGCCAGCTTGAGGATATGCTGGCATCCACCTGGTCTGAACTCTGAACTCTGGACTTTGAAACCAAGGACTTTATGATTCTTCCCACAATAAGGACATCTTTCCAGGAACTAAGTATTTTTTCTCCCTTCTTTTATTTTTCATACTGGCTATTACTGTTTTCATAATTGTTGATTTTCATAATTGTCTGTATATATTAATTATTTATATTGCGTGAATAAACGACTTTCTCCAAGTCATTCACTTTCCGCTACCCTGCTTATCAGCACACACAGAAATGATCCCGGGTCTCTGAAGATACGCTACTGTTTGTTTGTTGTTGGCTAGACAGAATATCGTGTGTTTAACCGTTTTATTCGCAGGATTAGTCAGTCAGTTAGTGGGCCCCACGGTCCCATAGTAACCGCGGTGGTGGCAGTTTACTCTGAACCAGTAGGTGACGTTGTAATCACCCGTGTCTCACAGGCTCCCTTCTGAGTTGTCTGCGGCTAATTCTTAACGGTTCCTGCGCATTGACTGCGACCAGAGTTCGCACGATCTGTGCGCTGGCACCGTTTAGAAGGCTAAGTGCGGTCAGCCACTGAGGGCTCTTGTGACAACGCACATTAACCTTCATGTTCGATTTGCACTGAAAATGTTTTAATGCGAAAATTGCAGCAAACTCACGCGAATCTAATAGCGCGCCTGTGATAACACTTTAGTGAATCAAGCCCATAGTGTGAACAAGCCCTTAAAGAGACACTTAAGTCTATGAAAAAAATAAGTTTTACTTACCTGGGGCTTCTACCAGCCTCTGCAGCTGTCACGTGCCCTCGTAGTCTCGATCAGATCCTCCTGTCCCCCGCTGCCAGTTATTTTCACTTTGCCGTCAGGCCTAACCACCCGTAGCCTTCTACGCGTTCCTGTCCACAATAGCAACCTGTGCAGGCCCAGGGCACTATTGCGGACAGGAACGCGTAGAAGGAGTCGTGTGGTTAGGCCTGTCAGCAAAGTGAAAGTAGCTGGCAGTGGGGGACAGGAGGATCTGATCGAGACTACAGGGGCACGGGACAGCTGCAGGGGGCTGGTAGAAACCCCAGGGGAGTAAAACTTATTTTTTTCACTGGCTTAAAGAGAAACTCTGACCAAGAATTGAACTTTATCCCAATCAGTAGCTGATACCCCCTTTTACATGAGAAATCTATTCCTTTTCCCAAACAGACCATCAGGGGGCGCTGTATAACTGATATTGTGGTGAAACCCCTCCCACAAGAAACTCTGAGGACCGTGGTACTCCTGGCAGTTTCCTGCTGCATTGTGGGAAATAGCTGTTTACAGCTGTTTCCAACTGCCAAAAAAAGCAAGCAACAGCTACATCACCTGCCAGCAGTAAAAATGTCACCATGTAATAAATGTCAGAATGTAAATCAGGGATTTAAAAGATTTTTCAATGAGCAAACACTGACTAAATAATTTATACATAATTATTGTAAAAATGAAGCACTTTTTTTATTACATTATTTTCACTGGAGTTCCTCTTTAAGGATCACTTTGAGGTTTATTCGCTGCTGTTGGCTTATTGCTAATAAATACATTTTTTTACAAACCCCAATAAAAGTAAGCACCCAGTTTTGTGCAATTTAAGTTTGTATTGTTATTTATAAGTTAAGATGAAAAGTTATCTTTTAAGGAAAATGTTCAGTCCCATAAAGACATACAATGCAGAGGGTAGTGGTGTCTCCCCTCCTGCCTCTGTGTCTATGGATGCATGCCTGCCTCTGTGCAGGGGCATAGCAATAGGTGTTGCAGAGGTTGCAACCGCATCGGGGCCCTTAAGAGCCCTCCCTCAACTACAGTATTAGCTTTCTATTGGTCCTGTGCTCATAATAATCACTTCCATAGATACTTTGAATAGTGATAATCATTAACAAGCTGCTCCCTATTCTCTTCTTGCACCTCTGACACTGTAGTAGCCATTGGCAGGTTTTGGTGCGCCGTATCAATTGTTATGTATAGATTGCTTAGGGGGGCCCATTATAAAACTTGCCTCGGGGCCCACAAGTCCTTAGCTACGCCACTGCCTCTGTATGCCTGCTTCTGTGTCTATGTATGTATGCCTGCCTCTGCCTCTGTGTCTATGTATGCCTGCCTCTGCCTCTGTGTCTATGTATGCCTGCCTCTGTGTCTATGTATGTATGCCTGCCTCTGTGTCTATGTATGCCTGCCTCTGTGTCTATGTATGTATGCCTGCCTCTGTGTCTATGGCTGTATGCCTGCCTCTGTGTCTATGGATGCCTGCCTCTGTGTCTATGGATGCCTGCCTCTGTGTCTATGGATGCCTGCCTCTGTGTCTATGGATGCCTGCCTCTGTGTCTATGGATGCATGCCTGCCTCTGTGTCTATGGATGCCTGCCTCTGTATCTATGGATGCATGCCTGCCTCTGTGTCTATGGATGCCTGCCTCTGTGTCTATGGATGCCTGCCTCTGTGTCTATGTATGCCTGCCTCTGCCTCTATGTATGCCTGCCTCTGTGTCTATGGATGCCTGCCTGCCTCTGTGTCTATGGATGCCTGCCTCTGTGTCTATGGATGCCTGCCTCTGTGTCTATGGATGCCTGCCTCTGTGTCTATGGATGCCTGCCTGCCTCTGTGTCTATGGCTGTATGCCTGCCTCTGTGTCTATGTATGTATGCCTGCCTCTGTGTCTATGTATGTATGCCTGCCTCTGTGTCTATGTATGTATGCCTGCCTCTGTGTCTATGTATGCCTGCCTCTGTGTCTATGTATGTATGCCTGCCTCTGTGTCTATGAATGCCTGCCTCTGTGTCTATGTATGTATGCCTGCCTCTGTGTCTATGGATGCCTAACTCTGTGTCTATGGATGCTGCATGCCTCTGTGTCTATGGATGTATGCCTGCCTCTGTGTCTATGGATGTATGCCTGCCTCTGTGTCTATGTATGTATGCCTGCCTCTGTGTCTATGTATGTATGCCTGCCTCTGTGTCTATGTATGCCTGCCTCTGCCTCTGTGTCTATGTATGCCTGCCTCTGTGTCTATGTATGTATGCCTGCCTCTGTGTCTATGTATGTATGCCTGCCTCTGTGTCTATGTATGTATGCCTGCCTCTGTGTCTATGTATGCCTGCCTCTGTGTCTATGGATGTATGCCTGCCTCTGTGTCTATGTATGTATGCCTGCCTCTGTGTCTATGTATGTATGCCTGCCTCTGTGTCTATGTATGCCTGCCTCTGCCTCTGTGTCTATGTATGTATGCCTGCCTCTGTGTCTATGTATGTATGCCTGCCTCTGTGTCTATGTATGCCTGCCTCTGCCTCTGTGTCTATGTATGCCTGCCTCTGTGTCTATGTATGTATGCCTGCCTCTGTGTCTATGTATGTATGCCTGCCTCTGTGTCTATGGATGCCTGCATGCCTCTGTGTCTATGTATGTATGCCTGCCTCTGTGTCTATGGATGCCTAACTCTGTGTCTATGGATGCTGCATGCCTCTGTGTCTATGGATGTATGTCTGCCTCTGTGTCTATGGCTGTATGCCTGCCTCTGTGTCTATGTATGTATGCCTGCCTCTGTGTCTATGTATGCCTGCCTCTGTGTCTATGTATGTATGCCTGCCTCTGTGTCTATGGATGCCTGCCTCTGTGTCTATGTATGTATGCCTGCCTCTGTGTCTATGGCTGTATGCCTGCCTCTGTGTCTATGGATGCCTAACTCTGTGTCTATGGATGCTGCATGCCTCTGTGTCTATGGATGCCTGCCTCGGTGTCTATGTATGTATGCCTGCCTCTGTGTCTATGGATGCCTGCCTCTGTGTCTATGTATGTATGCCTGCCTCTGTGTCTATGGCTGTATGCCTGCCTCTGTGTCTATGGATGCCTAACTCTGTGTCTATGGATGCCTGCCTCTGTGTCTATGGATGCCTGCCTCGGTGTCTATGTATGTATGCCTGCCTCTGTGTCTATGGATGCCTGCCTCTGTGTCTATGTATGTATGCCTGCCTCTGTGCCTATGGCTGTATGCCTGCCTCTGTGTCTATGGATGCCTGCCTCTGTGTCTATGTATGCCTGCCTGCCTCTGTGTCTATGTATGTATGCCTGCCTGCCTCTGTGTCTATGGCTGTATGCCTGCCTCTGTGTCTATGTATGTATGCCTGCCTCTGTGTCTATGTATGTATGCCTGCCTCTGTGTCTCTGAATGCCTGCCTCTGTGTCTATGTATGCCTGCCTGCCTCTGTGTCTATGGCTGTATGCCTGCCTCTGTGTCTATGGCTGTATGCCTGCCTCTGTGTCTATGTATGCCTGCCTCTGTGTCTATGTATGTATGCCTGCCTCTGTGTCTATGTATGCCTGCCTCTGTGTCTATGTATGTATGCCTGCCTCTGTGTCTATGAATGCCTGCCTCTGTGTCTATGTATGTATGCCTGCCTCTGTGTCTATGGATGCCTGCCTCGGTGTCTATGTATGCCTGCCTCTGTGTCTATGGCTGTATGCCTGCCTCTGTGTCTATGTATGTATGCCTGCCTCTGTGTCTATGGATGCCTGCCTCTGTGTCTATGGATGCCTGCCTCTGTGTCTATGTATGCCTGCCTCTGCCTCTATGTATGCCTGCCTCTGTGTCTATGAATGTATGCCTGCCTCTGTGTCTATGGATGCCTGACTCTGCCTCTGTGTCTATGTATGCCTGCCTCTGTGTCTATGGATGCCTGCCTCTGTGTCTATGGATGTATGCCTGGCTCCTGTGGAGAGGGAGGAGGGAACTGTATTGCTTGTGTTGCAATCTGAATATACACAGTAACAGGAGTGGCTGCAGGAGGAGGAAGGGACTCTGTGTGGATTGGAGAGGGACTCAAGTCTCAGACTACTCATCTATCCCTCCTGTACCCAAATAAACACTGAGTAGTGCTGATGAGAGCCAGTAGGGACCTGGAGACCGCCAGACACCACAGACAGGTGACTAGAGCTACTGTCCCCCCATATGTCTCCTCCATGTGTCCCCTCTATTCCTGCAATTCTTACAGCTCTGGTCATGTTTGTCTCTCTGCAGCACAGCCTGTGCATCTCTCACCCACTTCTGTGCAGCCCTCATCTGAGAATCTCTCGCCCACTTATGTGCACCCCTTACTCACTTATGTGCCCACTTGCCGCTTCTCTGTATCCCTTATACATTTGCATAGCTCCCAAGTGTCCCTCTTTTGGAGAGGCAGTCCCTCTTTGGGAGCCATGTCCCTCTGTCTCTCTTCCCTCTTCATTTGTCCCTCTTTCAGGACTTTCTCCCTCTTTCTATGTAAATATTTATATTTCTCTACTAAAAAATGTCTGATTGACTCTAAACTTTATTCCCATCCTTTAAATTGATATATTACTAATTTTAAAATGTTAAAGAAACTCTGTAACAAAAAAAAAATCCCCTGGGGGGTACTCACCTCGGGAGGGGGAAGCCACAGGGTCCCAATGAGGCTTCCCCATCCCTGTAGCTGCAGGCAGTCCAGCGCTGGCTCCCCCGCAGTGTCCCGGAATCCTCTCTCGACAAGCCTGACAAGCGCTGATTTATTTACCTTGCCGGGATCCAGCGCAGGCGCTGTAGCGCTCTTCCTACGGGTGAGGCAGAAATAGCCGAACCCGATCGTATCCACTCTACTGCGTAGGCGCTAGAGGACTCACACCTGCGCAGTAGAGCGGATCGATCGGGTTCGATTATTTCCGCCTTATCCCGAAGGAAGAGCCGCTAGTACGCCTGCGCTGGATCCCGGGAGGTAAGTATTTACATCGCCACACTTCGGGGGGCTGCAGCTGGACAATCTAGAGACAGAGAAGAACGGGGGAAGCCTCGTTAGGAGAGGTACCCCCCAGGGAACTTTTTCTTCATTACAGGTTTTCTTTAATATGAAGGAAAATGAACCATGATAGAAAGGACCAGTGTGGTTTGCATTATAAAACAAGATATTTTTCTTATGAAATCTTTATGGTATGCGTGACTAGGGGGTGTGACTGAGGTGTGATCAGGGCGTGGCTTAACTTTCCCTCTTTCTCATCTCAAAAAGTTGGGAGGTATGCATTTGTGCACCCCCTCGCCCACATATGTGCCCCTTTACCAGTTTTGTGCACACCTCACCCAGATATGTTTCACTTCACCTGCTGCTGTGCACTCCTCACCACTTCTGAGCACTCCTTACCTACATATGCGACCCAGGGGCGTAACAAGATCCCACTGGGCCCACCATCCCCCCCCCCCCCCCCGGGGGGCGGGGGCTGCAGGCCCTATTGTTACGCCAGTGATGCGACCCCTTGCCACTTTTCTGTATCCCTCAAACATTTCTGTGCCCCCCTCACCACTTCTGTGCATTCCTTATCTGTGCACCCCTCACCCACATATGTGCCCTTTCACTTGCTTCTGTGCATCCCTCCCCACATATGCGACCCCTTGCCACTTCACTGTATCCCTCACACATTTCTGTGCCCCTTCTCCCATATATGTTCCCCATCACCACTTCTGTGCAATCCATATCTATGCACCTCTCACCCACATATGTGCCCCTTCACCTGCTTCTGTGCCCCCTCCCCACATATGTGCCACCCTCACATACTTCTAAGCACCCCTCACCTGCTTCTGTGCACCCTTCATCACTTCTCTGCACCCCTCACCCACTTCAGTGCCAATTTCACACCTCTGTGCACTCGTCACCCACATTTATGCCTCCTATGCATCCCTCTTCTATGCACCCTCACCCACATCTTTGCACCCGCTTTTACAGGGAGTGCAACGCATGCTGTTAACTTAACCTTACGAAAACACTTGCTGCGGGAACTGCATGCAGCCGCGATCACGCAACCACTCATTACTGTGACACTTCTCAGCAGCCCTTCAGCATGATCCAATTAGGGAAGCTCAATGAGGTGTCAATTTATGTAGCTTGAAAATGTACCAATAGTAATAAGCGGTTGCAGTATTTGAATGGTCCGTTTCCAAGCTGCATACATTTGTATAAAATTAGTATAAACTTTTGCATGCGCTCGAGATTATTTGCCTCTCATTGTCCATCCCTGGATCTGTTACGACTTGGGAATTTTTCTTGATCATTTTTTTGCGATGTTTTGGAGCATTAATGGTTACGTACGGTCAGTTAGATGCTAATGAGGTCAAGATGATACGAATTTCATAAAACACAGAATTTCTTAATGGCAAAACACTAGCAACTCGTTAAACATCTGTATGAAGGATTCAGAAGAATCAGAATCATTTTTATTCGCCAAGCACCACTAGGTCTTGCCCGGAATAGGCTTGACACAACAGAAGAAACAGTTAGGGCCCGTTTCCACTTGTGCGGTGCGAATTAGCGCGGTAAAAATTCACATCGGATGCAATTGTCGCATGCGGGTGTATGCGAATTTTCATGCGAATTCGCATGAATGACGCTGTATGCGGATTTAACCACGGCAGTGCCTGTGTGCTTTTCCATTGATTTCATGCGAAAATTCGCATACACCCGCATAGCGGTATGCGGTATGCGAATTCTGATGGCTCTGCCATGAGAATTTTTACCGCGGACGAAAACGCTCAGAAATCCTGACAAGTGGAAACAGTCCCATCCACTTGTATTGGCTATGCGAATTCGCATGCGGCAAACGCATGCGACTTCGCGATAGTGGAAATGGGCCCTTATGCATACAGCAGAGCAACACCAATACTAGAACATAAAAAAGCAGAGTAAAGCTGACCATACACTGGTCAATTTTTTTTCCTTTGATCGATTATTAAAATCGATTAAATGAACCAAATGGAATAAAAAATCGAATTGTCGTTTTGAGTCGATTCTTAGTGTACGATATTTGCTCAAATTCTTTAAATGAATTGGTCGAGAATGTTGGTTTATTTGAATCGATGGAACAAGAATCAAGAGCTTTTCATTATGTATTCGATTGACCTTTACTCGATCTGATTCACCAGGGTACTTATTTTGTGATCGACAATCGCCTCCGGTCAATTAAAGGTGGAAAAAGGGAACAAAAATCGACCCTGGTGTATGGACAAAAAAATCAATTCATGTTTGATCAGTTCATTTATTTTGAATCGATTCTAAGAATCGATAGATCAATTGATTGTCACATAATCGACTAGTGTATGGCCTGCATAACCCATGTAGGCTAGTTATGCACAATAAACAGCAGTATATGCAGCAACATGAACATGATTTGTCAGAATGGCATAAAACCTAAGGTGGGGGGAGGGGGTGGAAGGGTGTGCTGGGGGGAGGGGCATGAAGAGAGTTCAGACATTTGACAGCCGAGGGGGGAAAAAAGATTTTCCTGGGCTGAGTGTGTGTCATGTATGTTGCAGTGTTCCTCATGGTGACGGAGGAGATGGCGGTCGCCACCTCGGCTATGGAGGGGATATTGCCTAGTCTTCTCTCGCCTGACCCCCAGGAGGTGCAGCGCTGTGTAACTGAGCTGATGAATGAGGTGCAGACGCACGGGGAGGAGCTGATGGACGCTTTGGTGAAAGACGCAAAGTGTGGCCACTACTTATCAGCCCTGTGTCGCCTTCTGGACACCCCTAATGTCAGGTGAGCACCATCCACTCACTTGGTTTATAATTACACAATTATTTTGTTTTGATGTGTTTTCTACAGGGCATTACAGAGTACAGCAAAGTCACCGTTATCCGGAAGTCTCAACTATCCGACATGCCTGAGGGGATAACGGGGACTTTGTTTTGGGGTTTCTATGGGTGTTTGCAGGCTCTAAAATACTCACCAAACCTCCAGCAATGTCTTGTAGTCTTCCTATGTTTCCTAGATGGCTCTCAGTGGTTTCCGGCGCCCGTGCATGGCTGCCGGCATGTCACGTGACACGATGAGGGTCAGGTGACACACTGGCTTCCATGCACGAAGGATGCCGAAAAGCCGCTAGGAGCAACAGGAAGGCTAAGTTGTCACTGGAGACTCAGTGAGTATTTAGGGGGGTTGAGGTTTGTGCTGTACCAGCCAGGCTTAAAGAGAAACCATGACCAAGAATTAAACTTCATCCCAATCAGTAGCTAATACCCCCTTTTACATGAGAAATCTTTTCCTTTTCACAAACGGATCATCAGGGGGGTTTGTATAGATATTGTGGTGAAACCCCTCCAACAGTGTGATGTCAGGACCCTGACTGTTTCCTGTCTGTGAACCTCATTGTATTGTGCGAAATAACAGCTGTTTACAGCTGCCAAAAAAGTAAGCAGCATCTCCTTCCACTGACATCACCTGCCAGCAGTAAAAATGTCACCATGTGGTAAATGTCAGAATGTAAATCAGGCAGAGGAAAACTTTTACAATGGACAAACACTGACTAAATCATTTATACAGAATTATTGTAAAGAAGAAGCACTTTTTTATTACATTATTTTCACTGGAGTTCCTCTTTAACATTATATGAGGAGAACATGCATCCTTCATGCAGATAGTGTTTTGGTAGAGATTTGAACCTGGGACTCAATACTAGGAGAGAATGGCGGACACTTTCTGAGAACCAGGGGCGTAACTAGAGGGGAGGATAAAATAATTATGTCCAATTAGGCTGGACAAGCGTCACTGCTGTACCTGACTGGTAATTTACACCTGAAGATGCACTCACTAAACTGGTTATGCTATCCAAATAATATTTGCTACTCTACCTGTTTAGACTTTCATCTTCGAACCAACCCACAATCTAATATTTAAAGTGAGTCTGAAAGCAAATAAAAAAAAAAAAAAAAGAGAGAGAGAGAGAGAGAGATACTTAAGGAGAGGAAATGCTCTGGATCCTACAGAGCCTTACTGTTCCTCTCCTGGTCCCCTTTTTCCAGCACTGGTTCCCCTATTAGCAGTCTCCAATCGATGGGACAGAGACTGCTCCCTTCTGCTGCAGGGGGCTTCGGAAGTCTTTGTTTGCCCAAGTGCTGGTGAAGACGGGCTGCTCCATACTGTGCATGCATGGGCACGCTCTCTCGCGCACTCGCACATGCGCAGTATGGAGCCGCCCGCCTTCCCGAAGACCTCCGAAGCCTCCTGCAGCGGGAGATTTGAAAGGGTAGATATCGCTGGAACAAGAGGACCGTGAAAGGAGCGGCAAGGCTCTATAGGACCCAGAGCCTTCCCTCTCCTTAGGTAAGTATAGAAGTATAGTTTTTTTGTTGCTTTTTTTGTTTAATTTGCCTTCAAAGTGAGTGTAAAGCAGAAAAAAGTCAGATACTTTAATATGGACAGGGAAGGCTCTGGATCCTATAGGTCACCCGTGGCAGCATCGGGTATGTGTCGCTGCTCCCCGCTCCGCTCTGTCTCTATGCGCCTCTGCTCTGTCTGTAATTAGAGCAGGGCTACAAGAAAATGGCCACCTATGTCCACAAATGTGGACATCGGCAGCAATTTCCTTGTAGCCTTCTAACTACAGAACGAGCGGAGGCGGGGAGGCGCAGCCTATGACGGAGGAAAAGGGAGTCGGCTACAAGGAAGTGGTCACCAGCTCAGAAGTTTACACGGCCATGGGAAGGTAGGGAAAGCAGGCTGACCACCTACCTGGCTAAGGCTTAGCTTAGCCGCTAAGGCAGCTATACTGGAGGCAACTATACTAGCTACCCATACTGGGGCAACTATACAGGATCTTCTCAAAAAATTAGCATATTGGGATAAAGTTCATTATTTTATGTAATGTACTGATAAACATTAGACTTTCATATAGTTTAGATTCAAATACACACAACTCAAGTAGTTCAAGCCTTTTATTGTTTTTATATTGATGATTTTGGCATACAGCTCATGAAAACCCACATTTCCTATCTCAAAAAATTAGCATATTTCATTCGACCAATAAAAGAAAAGTGTTTTTAAAACAAAAAAAGTCCACCTTTAAATAATTATGTTCAATTATGCACTCAATACTTGGTCGGGAATCCTTTTGCAGAAATGACTGCTTCAATGCGGCGTGGCATGGAGGCAATCAGCCTGTGGCACTGCCCAGGTGTTATGGAAGCCCAGGATGCTTCGATGCTTAAGCTCATCCAGAGTGTTGGGTCTTGCGTCTCTCAACTTTCTCTTCACAATATCCCACAGATTCTCTATGGGTTTCAGGTCAGGAGAGTTGGCAGGCCAATTGAGCACAGTAATACCATGGTCAGTAAACCATTTACCAGTGGTTTTGGCACTGTGAGCAGGTGCCAGGTCATGCTGAAAAACGAAATCTTCATCTCCATAAAGCTTTTCAGCAGATGGACGCATGAACCCAGTTTTGAACCAGAAACAGCGGCAGAAGCGCCTGACCTGGGCTACAGAGAAGCAGATCTGGACTGTTGCTCAGTGGTCCAAAGTACTTTTTTCGGATGAAAGCAACTTTTACATGTCATTTGGAAATCAAGGTGCCAGAGTCTGGAGGAAGACTGGGGAGAGGGAAATGCCAAAATGCCTGAAGTCCAGTGTCAACAAGTACCCACAGTCAGTGATGGTCTGGGATGCCATGTCAGCTGCTGGTTTTGGTCCACTGTGTTTTATCAAGGGGAGGGTCAATGCAGCTAGCTATCAGGAGATTTTGGAGCACTTCATGCTTCCATCTGCTGAAAAGCTTTATGGAGATAAAGATTTCATTTTTCAGCACGACCTGGCACCTGCTCACAGTGCCAAAACCACTGGTAAATGGTTTACTGACCATGGTATTACTGTGCTCAATTGGCCTGACAACTTTCCTGACCTGAACCCCATAGAGAATCTGTGGGATATTGTGAAGAGAAAGTTGAGAGACGCAAGACCCAACACTCTGGATGAGCTTAAGGCCGTTATCGAAGCATCCTGGGCCTCCATAACACCTGAGCAGTGCCACAGGCTGATTGCCTCCACGCCACGCCGCATTGAAGCAGTCATTTCTGCAAAAGGATTGCCGACCAAGTATTACCATATTTTTCGGACCATAAGACGCACCGGACCATAAGATGCACCTAGTTTTTTGGGAGGAAAATGAAGAAAAAAAAGATTCTGTACCAAATGGTGTCCTAAAATATTTTATGCAGCATAGAACCGCAATAACACCCATATTCACTCAGGTGCTCTCATACCCCCAAAACCCATCAGGTGCTCTCATTACTCCCAACATATTCCATCAGGTGCTCTCATTATCCCCCTATATTCCATCAGGTGCTCTCATCCCCCTATATTCCATCAGGTGCTCTCATAGGACAGTGTCCCAAAAACAGTACCCATTAGTCATGCAGAGACTCTCTGCAATCTAGCAATCTAAGGTACAACACATACTGTAATCACTGCCACCCAAAGCCATTAAAGATTTTAGAACTGCTCCATCATACCATATATTTGCCCATGATGCAGAGACTCTATGTTATTCAGCAATAACTTGTATTGTCGTGCAGTGTAAAACACTCCAGCCTCTTCTCTCACCAGGCTAAAAGCTGTCAGCAAAGTTCAGTGTTGCATAAAGGTGTGTGGATACCCATCATGCAGAGAGAGTATCTCTGCATGATTTATGGTTATCCACACATCATATGCAACACTGAACTTTGCTGACAGCTTTTAGCCTGGTGAGAGAAGAGGCTGGAGTGTTTTACACTGCACGACAATACAAGTTATTGCTGAATAACATAAAGTCTCTGCATGATGGGCATATATATACGATAGAGCAGCTCTGAAATCTTTAATGGCTTTGGGTGGCAGTGATTACAGTATAAAACAGTATACATTGTTTGTGAGGCTTACAGCACTGCATACAATTTACAGTAACGGTAGTACATTTTTACAAGCAAGCATTACAATAATATTAGCAGCTCATACCATACCTCAATGACAAGCTGCTGCGAACTAACAAAAGCGCTGTGTGACAATGGGGTGTGCGGTATTTTACCCATCAATCATGCAGGGCAAAGTGCTGGGCGGAGATCTTCTACTTACACCCAACCATCAAGCGGCATCCAGCAGAGGGCGGAGTGCTGGGCGGAGATCCAACGTACTTTTGGCCAGACATCCAGCGGTGGGCGGAGTTTCGGCGGCAATCACACGAGCACACGAGGTGGACACGTGGGCGGACTACCGGACATCCCAGCAGAGGGCGGAGTGCTGGGCGGAGATCCAACGTAGTTTTGTCCAGCCATCTAGCGATACATCCAGTGGTGGGCGGAGTTTCGGCGGCAATCACACGAGGTGGACACGTGGGCGGACTACCGTACATCCCGGCTGGCCGCTGAATGGCGAACTGCACAGAGGGTGGATTGGAGGTGGCATGGAGAGCGGGCGGTGGTACATTATTGCGGTATGGAGAGCGGGTGGAGGCAGATTATTATGGTATGGAGAGCGGGCGGAGGCTTATTGCGGGCGGCATGGAGGCGGGTAATTGGCGGCGACTTGAAGAGCGGGCATGGGGGCAGAATCGGCAGATGATTGGCGGCATGGAGCTGGCAGACCGAGGAGGATGATTGATGTGCAGCAGGCACAGAGACTCACAGAGCGCAACAGTAATAACAGTTTTTGCAGTATGTGTAATGCTTTTTACTACCATTTTTTGCTACCTTTGGACCATAAGACGCAGGGATTTTTTCTCCCCACTTTTGGGGGGAAAAAAGTGCGTCTTATGGTCCGAAAAATACGGTAAGTGCATAACTGAACATAATTATTTAAAGGTTGACTTTTTTGTTTTAAAGAGACACTGAAGCGAAAAAAAATTTATGATATTATGATTTATATGTGTAGTACAGCTAAGAAATAAAACATTAAGATCAGATACATCAGTCTAATTGTTTCCAGTACAGGAAGAGTTGAGAAACTCCAGTTGTTATCTCTATGCAAACAAGCCATTAAGTTCTCCGACTATAGTCGTGGAGAGGGCTGTTATCTGACTTTTATTATCTCAACTGTTCCTGGACTATTTACTTTTCCTCTGCCAGAGGAGATGTCATTACTTCACAGACTGCTGAAAGACTCATTTTGAATGCTGAGTGTTGTGTAATCTGCACATATTATAGAATAATGCAATATTAGAAAAAACACTATATACCTGAAAATAAAAGTATGAGAATATTTTCTTTGCTGCTAATCTTCTAATAATTATTCATAGTACACAACCAATTCATTATATCATATTTTTTTTTCCGCTTCAGTGTCTCTTTAAAAACCCTTTTTTATTATTGGTCGGATAAAATATGCTAATTTTTTGAGATAGGAAATTTGGGTTTTCATGAGCTGCATGCCAAAATCATCAATATTAAAACAATAAAAGGCTTGAACTACTTCAGTTGTGTGTATTTGAATCTAAAATATATGAAAGTCTAATGTTTATCAGTACATTACAGAAAATAATTAACTTTATCACAATATGCAAATTTTTTGAGAAGATCGTGTATTACCAATACTGGGGGAAACTATACTACCTATATTGGGGCAACTATACTACCTATACTGGGGCAGCTTAGCTATACTACTTATACTGGGAGCAACTAAATTAGCTACATATACTGGGGCAAGTATACTACCTATACTGGGGGCAATTATGCTATCAACCTGTACTGGGGCGGCATTACTACCTATACTAGGAGCAACTAACTAGCTACCAATACTGGGACAACTGGGGCAGCTATACTACCTATACTGGGAGCAACTAAACTAGCTACCTATACTGGAGCAACTATGCTAGCTACCTACACTGGGGCAACTATGCTAGCTACCTATACTGGGGCAACTATACTATCTATACTGGGGACAACTATACTAGCTACCTATACTGAGGCAACTATACTACCTACATATACCGGGGCAACTATACTGGCTTCCTATACTGGGGGCACAATGCTATAGTTACAATGCTATCATTCCAAATTGGAGGGGGCCCTATCTGTCCCCCTGAATGGTTATAGCCTTCATTTTTAAGTGTATTCAGGATAATATACTCTTTGTAACACAAGTGATTAGAGGCGCCCCAAAGGGATGCAGTATCCTCTTCTTTTTCTTTTTGGCCAAACAACCTTGGCAGCTGTGTCAGGGATAGAACCATTTTTCCTCCACAGATAAAATGTCACGTGATGTCACAGCGCCAGGGATTATGTTGCCATATAGGTATTCCGATCCACCTCCAGAGATCCTCCTATAACTTAGGTGCTTGAGTGTCAGCTCCGTGCATCCCAAGAAAAGAAAAACAGGGGGATTCTCTCAGTGGATAATGTTCAAGCAAATTTATTCAAGGATAGTGCATATAATGACAAATTGGGGATGACGGCGAGAGGCCGAAACTAGTCGGGACGAAAGCGGGCTCTGCATCTTTGATTGTTACCGCCTACTGCTTGTTTAGTACCACAAGGGTGGGAAGTGAACTAGACGGAGAGGGTCCTAAAAAGCATAGGACCCTCACTTTGTGAGTGACGTTTACCAATTTGTCATTATATGCACTATCCTTGAATAAATTTGTTTGAACATTATCCACTGAGAGAATCCCCCTGTTTTTCTTTTCTTGGGATGCACGGAGCTGACACTCAAGCACCTAAGTTATAGGAGGATCTCTGGAGGTGGATCGGAATACCTATATGGCAACATAATCCCTGGCGCTGTGACATCACGTGACAATATACTCTTTCTATCCATTTCATGGTTATTATTAGTATTTATCTATTATACATATGTGATGTGTCTCGGAGATCTGGGCGTTTGGCGTGATGTGTCACGACGTCAAAAAGTTGGGAACCACTGCTATAGGTCCTTCCTGTCTTCTTTTGCTCCCCTCGTTCCAGCGTTGTCACCCCTGTTGTGTGTACTCGACCAGTTGGTAGAATGCAAGTCTGTGAGCCCTTGGGGGCTCCGTACCGCGCATGCGTGAGCGCACTTGCACACGCAGTGTGGAGCCTACCCGAGGTGGCGAATTAAACAGAGGTGACAGTGCTGATATGAGGGGTACAAGAGAGGTCAGAGAAGGCTCTATAGGATCCAGGGCCTTCCCTGTCCATAGGGAAGTATCTAACTTTTTGGGGGAGGGCGCTTTACACTCACTCTAGATTTTGCGTGTGTCTGCATCTAGTACTATTTCTATTTTCAGAGCACAGTTTCCACTCAGTGGTGGCCAGTGTCAATTTCAATTTTAGCCTCAATTTTAGAGAGTGTGACGAGCCAGACGAGCCACGGGTCGCAGGAGTTCAGCCAACATCCCAAAACATGGGCTGGGGGGGTGTTGTCTTATAATCACAATATTTGGTAACTTTGTGCAGAGTGCGCAGGGAAGCACTTACCGCATTCTGCCACTGCGCTCCCCTCCCCTTCCCTCCAGCCCTGCTGCTCAACACGTGTTCCTCTTCTCCTCCTGCAGCTGTGGACATCCTGTAGTCCGCCCGCCTGCCACTATACAGCTCCGGTCCTCTGTACTTCCTGGTCGGCTCTTGCTTCCTGATTAGTGGTTCCCTGTGTGACCCCAGCAGCGCACTTCATGAGTGACCCCCAGCGCACATGCGCCACTAGGGTCATGCATGGAACCACTTATTAGGAAGTAGGAGCCGATCAGGAAGTACGGAGGACCGAAGTCAGAGCCAGAACAAGGTCCTCCAGCACCCAAGGCTGAGACACCAAAGTGCGCCCCTCCATCCCTCCCACCACAGCCGTCACACACTGATTGCTATTAGACTAGGAGGCACCCCAGGGCCCCCAACACCTTAATCTCTAGTTATCTGGCTTGCAGTCACTGCCATGTATCCCCTTTTCTTATTTCTCTCTGCTTAAAACACAATAGGGAATGATAGCTGAGTGAGTTGTGCGCCCCCTCCTACACTGCGCCCTGAGGTTGGAGCCTCTCTCGCCTCGGCCTGGCCCTGACAGGAAGTTGTATAGCGGCAGGTGTCTGCTATGGGATCTTGGCAGCTGCAGGAGGAGAAGTGGAGCGTGTGCGCATCTGCAGGACCGGAGCAAGGAAAGCATGAGCGCGCTGGCAGGATCAGGTGAGAGCTTGCAGGTGTAGTGCAGTATGGCTTAGTTGGTGGGACAGCAGTGGTTAGTGTAATGTAGCTTAGCTGGTGGAGGGCAGCAGGGGTTAATGTATTGTAGCTTAGAGACAGCTTGGGGAATAGTTCTCTTACAACATGGACAGACGTGGTAGAATTGGAGGTTCAACATTTGGTATGTGTACCAGGCTTAAAGAGAATCTGTATTGTAAAAATCGCACAAAAGTAAACATACCAGTGCGTTAGGGGACATCTCCTATTACCCTCTGTCACAATTTCGCCGCTCCTCGCCTCATTAAAAGTGGTTAAAAACAGTTTTAAAAAGTTTGTTTATAAACAAACAAAATGGCCACCAAAACAGGAAGTAGGTTGATGTACAGTATGTCCACACATAGAAAATACATTCATACACAAGCAGGCTGTATACACCCTTCCTTTTGAATCTCAAGAGATCATTTGTGTGTTTCTTTCCCCCTGCAGCTATCTTCCACTGAAGTGTCAGGCTGTTTCTTCCTGCAGAGTGCAGACAGCTCTGCCTGTATGTAATTCCTCAGTATGTGAAAGCCCAGCCAGCTCAGAGGAGGATTTATCCAGCTTGTAAGAGAGAAGAGAGAAGCTGCCCTAATCTAAATAATACACAGGCAGTGTGCAGAGAGGGGCCTGGAGGGGGGAGATGCATCACAGAACCACAACACTGAAGAACTTGGCAGCCTTCCAGACACAGGCCTGACAAGTCTGACAAGAGAGAGATAAGTTGATTTATTACAGAGATGGTGATAGTAGAACGTGCTGCAGTAAGCCAGAGCACATTAGAATAGCTTTTGGAACTTGTAGGATGATAAAAAACAGGATGAAATTTTTGTTACGGAGTATCTTTAAAGAGGAACTTTAACCCAGGATTGAACTTCATCCCAATCAATAGCCGATACCCCCTTTCCTAAGAGCAATCTTCCCTTTTCTCAAATAGATCACCGGAGGGGTCTGTCTGGCTGATATTGTGGTGAAACCCCTCCCACAGTGTGATGTCATGACCATGGTCCTGACAATTATGTCAGAAAATCACCTGATCTGCTGCATGTTGTTCAGGGTCTGTGGCTAAAAGTATTAGACGCAGAGGATCAGCAGGACTGCCAGGCAACTGGTATTGTTTAAAATGAAATTAATAAATGGCAGCCTCCATATCCCTCGCAGTTCACTTCTTCTTTAAAGCTACCTGTACGATTGTTAGGGCAAACCTTTAGATACTTACCTCGGTAGTGGAAAGCCTCAGGATCCTCCAGCCGTGTGCGAACGACATTTAAAACTGGGCGAACCAAATTCACTTCCTGCTGAATTTGATTGTCCTAATTCTAAGCTGCATACTGTTTGCATTAAATTTGCATGCAAGACGGAATTTCTTGCATCTCATTGATTGTCTATAAAGCTTAGTATTAGCCTGGCATCATTTAAAAGGGATTATAGGGACTTATGACTTAAACCTATTAGGCGGTCCATGGAAGCGACATTAATAACGCTATTCATGAAGCCTCATCGGTAAGGATCGGCGTGGAGTGTACACAAGGCGGAGGTACGCTCAGTTTCGACAGACAGGCAGAGCTCGGGATCATAGCAGAATAGAGCGGCTGAACATGGTCAATCCACAGGGTAAACACATCCCTTAAGAAGCATGACAGGTCCTCGGCAACCAGGCTTAAGCTACATTGTAGGGCAAACAGCCGGCATGGAAGAGCAAACACTCTCAGCCAATCGGAAGCAGGTCAGCCGTCCTGCGTTCCCTGACCACTAAATACCGTGGCGTCGTGCTGGATTAAAAGTTCAAAGTGCAGAAAGAAAAGGTGTATATTTTGGGATCAGGTATCACCAATGCACTTTTATCTGCTTTTGTTTGTGCTGCAGGGACTCTGCATTCAGGATGTTGCCTGAAATAATCACTTATAGGGGCCCCCTATTCACATGAATTCCTCAGTAGTGCACACATACGAGGAATGTAGGCAGAGGGGATCAGTACTCGATTCCTCAAGCGGTAGGGCCGAGCCTATACACACGTGTGCGCTAGACTCTAGGTTAATGACACGTTCTGTTGCTACGCGTGGGGAAGGAGAGATGGAGTTTGTCAGCCGTAGGCAGTGGGTACAAATGGAGCCATATCAGTGACATTAGAGGCGCTTTGGGCACAGTTTCCGTAATAAATAGTCCCATTATCTACCTGTTGTGGTTTGTTCCTTGAAGGAGGTATGATCGAACTGCTCCTGTTTTTATATCTATATTTTAGACCTTAAAGGGGTACTATGAAAAAAAATTGTAAAATATGTGCAAACATAAACAAATAAGAAGTACGTTTTTTCCAGAGGAAAATGAGCCATAAATTACTTTTCTCCTATGTTGCTGTCACTTACAGTAAGTAGTAGAAATCTGACAGAAGCGACAGGTTTTGGACTAGCCCATCATAGCCCTAAGTGACAGCAACATAGGAGAAAAGTAATTTATGGCTCAGTTTACTCTGGAAGAAATGTACTTCTTATTTGTATATGTTTTAAATTTTAAGATTTTCTCGACACTTCCTCTTTAATTTCCTTAGTGGTATGGACGAGCTGTTTTTTTTAAAACACGCAGCAAGCACTTCGCTTGCTGCGTGTCTATTCTGATCGCCGCCGCCGCTGCGCCGATGCGATAGCTTCCCCCCAGACTCCGTGCGCAGCCTGGCCAAATAGTGCCAGGCAGCGCTGCGGGGGCGATTGGAACTCCGGATGACGTAACAACGTCGATGACGTCATGGCGACGGGGGAAGCCCTTAAGGAAATCCCCTTCAGAACGGGATTTCCTTACGTGGCTACACGCCGGCGGTGATCAGAACTACGCGCTGGATGCCGCAGGGAGGGGGGCATCATGTAGGCTAGCTACATGATTTTAAAAAACAAAGTAACAAAAACTGCTGTGCCGCCATCCTGGCGCAGGTAATAGAACGCCAGGGTGGTTAAGGTAGCCACTAATAATACAATTAGCTGAACGATTGTCTACAGATGATTATTCGTATGAACAATCGGAAATGATTGATTGGGACCACGAACAGATGAAAATATTCTAACCAATCAACCAGATTAATGAAATCGATCCAATTTTGGGATCGATCCCGTCAGTCTGATTGGATTGGTTAGGAGACTTTTGTCTGTTTGTGTTCCCAAATGATCATTTCCAATCGTTCATACTAATAATCATTTGTAAACGATCGTTTGGCAAATTGTATCGTTAGTGGCCACCTTGAGTGGACTGAAGCCATTCTTGCAGGCAGCTTAGTGCATTCCATCGGACATGCTGAGTTTAGCTGATCAGGGTAAACCTATAGAATTGGCTCCCTTTAAGAGCGTTTGATGTTTTGTCTCTCTTTATTACACTCTACATAAGCTACTTCTCTGCTACTTCTTAGCTTTATGAACGTCTGCTGTGCATTGCCGGAGGGATTAGTGAGACTCTCTCTGTGCATTATGGTTGTCTGCGTTGGAACGCGCTGCTTTTAGCTGCTTATCGCCTTGTTTACAAGTCTTGGCCCTGCAATCCACGTGTGCTTCAGCACTTGGCATTCATCCATTTCCAACAAGTCTCCATGTAGTTACTAGCGTTTCCCCAGCAACCGCTGGGCTGCGGCTGTTTACTGAGTGCCTCTCCTCTCCGTACCAATGTGAGGAGCAGGCCAGGCCTGTGACCCCAGTGACCATTCAGCCAGGAGGTGTCACTGAGAGGAAAGCAGTCAGGGGTGGAAGGATTTGTGACGTCTTTTCCACATGAGGCCTGCAAGTGAACACCCTCAATAATTCAATACCAGTGCTCGTTTTTTTTAAAGTGAACCTGTGTCCAACAGTTTATGGAGTGAGACGCAGTTTCGACTGGGACAATGTTATATAAATCAGTGCCATCCAAATGTGGTTGGATAGTGTACAGGAGACCAGGGTTCGAATCTCGGCTCTTCCTGTTCAGTTGTCCAGAGACCTTGGGCAAGACTCCCTAACACTGCCACTCCCTAAAGAGCGCATCCTAGTGGCTGCAGCTCTGACACTTTGAGCCCGCCAGGAGAAAAACACAATATAAATGTTCTTTGTCTTGTCTTGTCAAATGGCGGCCCAATGGCTGCCCTCCAGAGTTCTTGTGGTAGCTCATCCGCTGCTTGCTATGTGTCAACTCCCACCCCCAGAAAAGACAGAATACAGAGTGGCAGCTTAGCAATCCCACCCGACGATGAGAGCCCAGATGATGTGGAAAGACACATACGCCAACCACATCACCTGGGACTTCATGACTGGTAAGCCCAGCGTGGGAGGTTCACAGCCGGAACTGCTGCAAGGATAACTGAGGAGTGGTGCTACAGGACGGGAGAGGAGTCATCTGATGGGTTCAAAGTGTACCTGTAGGGAAAACAAGTTTCCCATTTAGATACTTGCCTCAGTAGAGGGAAGCCTCGCCTTCTCCAATCCTGTGCTGGCGCCCCCAACCACGTTGACAAGGAGCTCCACCAGGCAGGGCTGGCACTACAATATAGGCAAAGGGGGCATTTGCCAGGCCCTCAGAGTCTCTAAGTGCCCCCAAGTGTCCCCCCATCATCACCCCTCTCAAATTCAATTTTCAGTCGGGTCCGCTCTACTGCACAGGCGCCGGAGACTTACGCCTGCGCAGTAGTGCAGACCCGACGGCGATCGGGTATTTCCGCCTACTTCGGAGCCGACAGCCGTCAGAGCGCCTGCGCAGGAGGCAGGAAGGTAAATATTGACGTCACCGCTGTACGGAGGGCTGCAGCGAGACTCCTGAGGGACGGAGGACGGCGTGGGAAGCCTCATTAGGATCCTGAGGCTTCCCCCACCCGAGGTGAGTACCCCCCAGGGGACATTTCGACGTTACAGATTCTCTTTAAAGACAGAAGAGTTAACTTTAGGTTTACCTGAGGTAAAATGTTTTCTGAATACTACATGCCTTATCATGATGGTGATAATTATAAAAACGTTATTAAAGACAGGAGATAAACTTAGTGAATTGAGGCCAATGTCTACACCACTAGGCTACCAGGGAATTAAATACTGAGGGGCTGTAGGGGACCACAAAGCATGGGGGACCACTAGGCCGCAACCAGGAATACTGCAGGGGGATGGAGGGGGCACTAGGCCACCACTAAAGATACTGTGGGGGATTGGGGACCACTGTGCTGCCACTGGGAATACTGTGAGGGATGGTGGACCACTAGGCCACCAGGGTATACTGTTGGGGGATGGGGTGACCACTGACCACTAGGCCACCACTGAGAATACTGTGGGGATATCACTAGGTCGTCAGCAGTGTCATGTAGGGAACCACTGGGCCTCCACCGTTCCGGCGCTTAGACCCCCAAACCTCGAGCCGTCGGTATTCTTTAATTACTGGTTTACTTTAAGTGATTTTTATTTTCAGGTGCCATTGCTGACACCAGGGATGTCCTGTAAATAATGTACCCATGTTTCACTATGTATAACACAAGATTCAACTTACAGTCTCCCAGAACAGGGCCTGTTTGTAAGCAGGGGACCACCTATACTCATTTTAAAGTGGAACTCCTCTTAATGTTTTATCTGTGGAAATGCTGCCTAATGAGTTTTGGCGTTATACACACTAACTAGTGATTTGATTTTTTGTTTTTGCTTTTATATTTGGGGGGGGGGGGAGGGGTAACACTGCCACTATTGTTACCATAACTTTATTGTAGCCCTTGTACAATAAATATTGGCCATCCATGAAGTTGGTCAGCACTGATACAAAGTATGCAACATTTCAATCAGATGCATGTTTTTTTACAATGTAATGAATAATTCTGTGTAATGGGTCCTATTTGTCCATCCACTGCAGGCTGTGCAGCAACATTGCCTACATCCTGGGCACGGTGGCAGAAGATCTGACCGTGGCTGAACTGCTGGTGGATCTGGCAGAAGGTACAGCGGAATGGGATCTGCTGGGGAGATTGGGAGCCATGCTGCTGTGGGAAGATGCCGAGGCCGTTATGAACGCCGCAGGAGCTCTCGGGACGCTGGTGAGGGAGGGATGCTGATTACTGGGCTGTGGGAACATTTCATGTTTGTTGGGGGAAAAAGCTGCAACCTCAGACAAGATTTAAAGTGCACCTGAAGTATTAGAAAGTACACCTGAATACATCCATTCCAGCGCTGGCCCCCTCTAAACTAATTCAACTCATGCCAGATAAATGCATGTCTGCTGGCTGCGATCCCACCCGTGGACAAGCGAATCCCGATTGGGCATGTGCGAGTAAGGTCCGCTCATGCCTAGTCGATCTAAGTGCTCATGCAGGGAGAAAAAGACATCCACAAGCGCTCATTCTACTGGGCATGCGAGGACATTGATGCAAGGACCTTACGCACACATGCCCAGCCCAGATGCACTGGGCCTGCCCAGTGGAAAGCATACACATTAGAACGAAGCTGCTTGTGCATGGTTTGTTCTACTGGACATGCATGGGTCTTATTCACACATGCCCAGTCCGGACGCGCTCGTTCACGGCTGCGAGCACAGTTCATACGCTTGGCTATGCAGTAGGTATCTAACACACACACACGCACACGCACACACACACACACACTTTGCTTTAAAGGTAACAGTAGTGAGTGTACCAGGAGGTTGCATACTCACACAGTTGACAGACAACTGAGCATTATTTCCCTCCTTACCACCTCCGCTAAAAGATGATTTATCGTGTGCTGCGGTCTATCCTCCACCACCCCAACCCACCAATCTGAAAAATACTCCAGCAGAGGACTTTGTGCACAAATAATAACAGTTTATGTAGTTAGGCCTGGTTCTCATTGAGTTAGGCATTAAAGGGTGCCCTGCTCATGTCACCCATACCTGATCGTGTCACATCCTTGTATCACCCACACCTGATCATGTTACATCCTGTGTCACCCACACCTGATCATGTCACATCCTTGTGTCACCCACACCTGATCATGTCACATCCTTGTGTCACCTACTCTTTGGTGGCACCACAAGGCCAATTCCCGCATGCTGAAATCGATCAGCAATCGTCCTGCGGTTTTTGGTGGCCATTGGCTAACAGATCTCTCTCCAATCAGATTCAATCAGAGAGATCTGTGTCTTGGTCATTCGGCTGCCAAAATCTCTAGATGTAAGGGCACCTTAATGTTAGAATGTAAGTATACTTGAATTCTAGCCTCAGTTACTAAAGTCTTGTAAAGACTTGAGATACAGGGTCTCTTTAAGCAGAGTTTCTCGGAGAGAAATGATGCAGTCAGTTACAAGGAACATGTTCCTTGTGGAAGGCCACATAATGGGTTATCAGGTCTAACTGCCCGACAGTTAGACGACGGGAACGGTAAACAAAGCCGATATTTACAAAACATTGCATTCTTTGCAACTAGGTTATAAAGGAATGGAATATTGTAACGTTTGCGGAATCGTTTCCGTGGTCAGCGCACAAGATGCGCACTGACACAGCGGAAACCCTCCACAAGCGTATAATTAAGTGAACTCAGGTTAGGTGCAATGCACCAGCAGAGGGCAATTCCCACCAGCAGATGGCGCTGTGGAGTGCAGACGAGCACAGCCCCTGCACGGCCACAGATGCCAGATGGGAATTGTACAGATTTAAAGCAATGCAGGGCTGAACAGCCCTTAAAGAGAAGAGCACAGAGATAGACTAAATGTGTGTTCCCCAAAGTAGTGGGAACCCAGCGACGGCGAACACACATTCGCAGAACAAAGCGGGAACGCAATCGCAAGAGAGAGACGATTGCCAGAAGTGACACAAGGCTGATCAGAACAGAACACGAGAGTAGCAAAGGCACAGCAAACAACAATAAAAGATAAGGAAAATAACAAACGCTAGCTAAACGCGAACACTGCACTCATTCACAACAGCGAACGCGTTTACAGCGCGGTCTCCGCACGAAAAGCGCAACAGAGACAAGCACGCCACCCTAACTAGCCACAAGTAACACAAAGGAGCACAAACAGACAAGACAGACAAATGAGGTAGCCAGTAGCAACCGCTGCTCCAGCTTACGCTCCAGGAACACAGATCAGAAGGATCCACAGCCGCTACCGCTAGAGGCTAGTGCAATCCAAACAAGACAGACAGATGAGGTAGCCAGTAGCAACCGCTGCTCCAGCGTACACTCCAGGAACATAGATCAGAAGGATCCACAGCCGCTACCGCTAGAGGCTAATGCGATCCAGACAGATGAACAGAAGGGGCTACCAGTAGCAACCGCTGCTCTGGTTAGCACCCTCAGACAGACAGAATAATTTCCTGTCGACCACCGCTGACGACAGGACAATCGCAGCAGTGAGGTAACACGGACAAAACAGATAAGGCAACCTGACTGCACAAGAGGAGCTGCCTAGTGCAGTCCCAAGAATTACTCTAAGATAAACTTTAGCAAATAAACAGGGCTTATACTCTAGGAGAGTTCATCAGAAACAAACCATGAAGGATGACCAGCAAAGGATTCTGGGAGAACAAGGCTTTTATACTGCCAGCCTTCAAAGGAGGCAGCTAGGCAATTTGCATAACAAATGTATGCAAATTCCTCAGCAGCAGAGCAGGTCTGAAACTTGCAAAGAAAAGACAGGTCTCTTTTCCAGAGACCTGCAGCCCTCAGACTTAAGGAATGGTCAAACAGCTGTCTGCCCGTGCAGCCAGCTGAGCAGATCATTACAAATATTAAATGATGAGGTGGGTCACATGCCCATGCCCGCCAATTGTAGGCTTGTGGGTATGGCTCGGGTGTTGTCAGAATTTAACTCTTTGATGTTCATATAAAATAGGGAGACCAGGATGGCAGAGATTACTTCACTCTACTTTCCAGCTATCCGGCTCTCTCTACGCTTCCTATTTAGAATACTAGCTTCATGTATGTATGCTGTAAATGTATGTGATGTACATAGGACATATGAAAGACTGTTTATACTCTGAAGAAATCAGCATGTATCAAAAGATACCTGATTGCTTAATAAACCCCTTTGAAAGGTGGAGGTGGCTGTCTCCGCTCTATCTCCTGTAGGCTGTCGCTGTGAGTTGCAGCTCTAATGAGTTGCTGGTGCCGGAGCAAAAGGTGTGTTGTGCTGTTGCCAATAGCAACCAACATATAGATTCTTGCACTTCACACGCCTGGATGGCTAATTGTGCCCGCCCTTAGTGGCTGCATCTCTCTGCTTTGAGTTGGACAGGAGAAAAGCGCTTATCAAATGATAACATGGTTTATCCCCTGGCAGACCGTTCCATTATTCCTCCTTGTCTCAGGGGAGGGATCATGTTACCCAGCACAGAAATCGGCTTGCCAATAAAAACTGCCCCGGCTCACATAGCACAAAAGCACAACAATAATGCTGGCAGGTTGTGCCCTTTGTTGCTGTAACTGGCACAGCGTGGTAAGGCTGGTTTACAAAGGAGAGCTGGATAAAATGTCTTAGCATGTCATATGGGGACGCTGGCATACATAAACCTGCCCCATAGAGGATAACTACACTTCCTAAAGCCTGAATAAAACAAGTTCACAAAACAATCATGTTGATTAGTCTAATGATTAGCATTAGATTTGAAAGAAAATCCATTGTGCTGCTTTGCTTGCCTGTAGCTATGCGCCCTATCCATAGAGATTTAACCTTCCTGGCGGTACGCAGTTTCTGAGGCTGTGTCCGCGGGAGGGATTTTTAGAATTAAAGTTGTTTTAGCTTTTGTAGCTAGCACTAGGCTAGCTACCATTGTCCCCCAAGTCCCCCGGCACCCGCCGCCGCTATACGTTACCTAGCCGCGAGCGATCCCGCAAGAGCCGCAGCCTCCCCAATGAGCTTCAGTCTTCGCTATGGCAACGATCACACGTGACGTCTGACACCACCGACGGCGATCGGGGGCAATCAAAAAAGAGCGGAGGGACTTGGGGGACAATGGTAGCTTGCGCAGTGCTAGCTACAGAGGTTACAACAATTTTTACTCAAAATATCCCGAGTCCCAGGGCAGAGAAATCCTCTGCGGCGGCTACCCCGAGTGTAGCTCGGGGTTACCGCCAGGGAGGTTAAAGTGATATGAAACTCAGCATTTCCTCTTTGTTCTAAAAGATTATTTACAGCATAAAATCTACGACCACAAACAAAAAATTGTAGCTGAACAGCATTCAAACAGTTAAACACAGCACCTTGCTGCTTCTGACCCCATCGGAAGAGGTGACAACATTATATTTTGTTTACATACCTCTTTTGCTACACTTAGTATACAGCCAGCAGCGTGCTGAAACTGAACTGCTCTGATCCGAGAAGCAGAGGGAAATGATCACTACTAGATTTTAATATATAAATACAGCAGCTATGCAATAAAATGCAATGGCAGTTTTCAGAGCTGTATTTTGGGTACTTGTAATTTTGTAGACAGACAATATTATTTGTGCAAAAAAGCAAATATGGTAACTGTATCCGTAATAAAAAGTAGGAAAACACATTTGTGTTAAATGTTATGTCAGTTTTATTTCACGCTGGTCTGAACACTCAGCTATGGTGGACGATAACAAATGCCATGGCTGAGAATCAGGCAGTCAGACCAGCGTGGGTACAACGACCGCTAAAGATCCAGCATGCTGGATTATTGGTGATGTCCGAGCACCACACAACCATTGTTTTTGGCAGAAGCAACATACAAGTCGTCAGCCAGAAGCAGATGACGCGTATGTACAGTAGTGATGGTCAAGTAGATGCAAATAACTTCAAGTTGATGCAACTTTATGCAGCTTGAAAATGAACCAATTCAATTTTACCTCAGCAGGATTTGAGTGGTTCATTTTCAAGCTGGATAAATTTGCATAAAAATTTGAACACATTTGGATCAACTCGAAGTTATTTGCATCTACGTGACCATCACTAATGTACAGCATGGTGTGCTCTGTCACCTCCAGGGATCGGTACCCGATCCCTTGGGTGACAGATATCCAGCAGATCCTTGGCAGGTGAGTATGTAGCTTGTAGTAGTGGTTTCCTGTTAGCAGATCCACAATTGCTCATCAACTACTTCCTGTAAACTTTTTTTCAGTTGTCCCTTGATTGCCATTTTTCTTCTCCTTGTACCGCGTACATCAAAAAAGAGCGTCGGGAAAAAAGTTTGCGGGGCGTAAACGATAAGCAGTAATACCGTTTGTAAAAATACTAAATTACTATGTTGTATTTCGTTTACAAATAATGTTTTACACATTTAGAAATCATTAAATAATGTGTATGAAATCGGAAATTGTGAAAACGTTAATCTTCCCTGTTTCAAAAGTGAAACTTATAATTACGTTTGTTAAAAAAAGATAATATATGTTTAACATCCTGGGCGATAATCCCGAGCTGAGCTCGGGGTATATCGCGCAGGAGGATTTCTCAGGCCCTGGTGGGCCGATTTGCATAATTTTTTTTTTTGTTACACGCAGCTAGCACTTTGCTAGCTGTGTGTAACTTCCGATCGCCGCCGCTCGCCGCCGATACGCCGCTACCCGCCGTGCCGCGCAGCCCCCCCCCCCCAGACCCCTTGCGTAGCCTGGCCAATCAGTGCCAGGCAGCGCTGAGGGGTGGATCGTGACTCCCTCTGACGTCACGACATCCATGACATCATTCCGCCCCGTCGCCATGGCGACCGGGGAAGCTCAGCAGGAAATCCCGTTCTGAACGGGATTTCCTGCTTACTCTGATCGCCGAAGGCGATCGGAGTGGGGGGGGGGGGGGTGCCGCTGTGCAGCGGCTATCATGTAGCAAGCCCAGGGCTCGCTACATGATTTAAAAAAGAATTTTTTTTTAAAAAAGTGCTGCGCCCCCTCCAGGGCGATGCAATTGTATCGCCCAGAGGGTTAATCGTTATAATTGTACAGTATATTATTGTGAATACCCTTCATTTATCGTTTCTTCTTATAATAAAATCTAAAAATATTGTTTAAAATGAGGATATAAATATAACTACGTTTGTAATAAGTGTTGTAAAACATTATTAAGTATTACTAAGATTTTACTAAATCTAAATCTAATCCTACTCTCACACAAAACCCTCCCTGTACCTATCCCTAACCCTAAGACCCCCTGGTGGTGCCTAACTCTAAGACTCCCTGGTGGTGCCTAACCCTAAGACCCTCGTGGTGGTGCATAACCCTAACCACCCCCCTGGTGGTGTATATTGTTCTGTAACTATACCAACCCTACTCTCACACAGAACCCTCCCTGTACCTATCCCTAACCCCTAGACCCCCCTGGTGGTGCCTAACCCTAAGACCCCCCTGGTGGTGCCTAAACCTAAGACCCCCCTGGTGGTGCTTAACCCTAAGACCCCCTGGTGGTGCCTAACCCTAAGACCCCCCCTGGTGGTGCCTAACCCTAAGACCCCAATGTTGGTACCTAACCACCCCCCTGGTGGTGCCTAACCCTAACCACCCCCCCTTACGGATCGCTTTATTATGTGGATAATAATGTTTTACAGATAGTGACTGTAAAAAATATATTGCAATTTACGTTACGTACTGATCGCTTTATTTTGTGAATAATGTTTTACAAACATTAAGGGATAAAATTTTAAATAATTTTTTTGTGTGGATAATAATGTTTTACAAATAGTGAATGTAAAAAATATATTGCAATTTACGTTACATAGTGATCGTTTTATTTTGTTAATAATAATGTTTTACAAACAGTAAGGGATAACATTTTAAATAATGTTTTAGTTAAATACGATAAATATGTTTAGTATTTTTATAAACGTTATTCGTCGCGGGCACATTTTCTAAACTTAAATCATCACAAGCACAGTTATAAAACATTGAAAATCTCCGGGCGCCGTTTTTAAAACGTTAATAATCTCCGGCGCCCTTTTTTCCTGTTCGTCGCCCATTAAACGATATTTATTATGGTAGTGAATGTCGGCTCCCTTTTTGTCCACTAGCCTCCTGCGCCCTTTTTTCCTGATTCCCATTGGCGTTCCCCTTGTACCAGTTCAATAATGTATTTTCCTGTCTGCTCCCCCTGCAGGCAGAGAGTGGTAATGGCAGGCAGTGGATCCTCTCCTCCCCAGAGTCTGACTTCATCATTGAGAACATTACCAACCTCCTAGACTCATCTAGCGATTGGACGGCCAGTAACTGCGCCTTGGTACTGGCCCGCATCTCCATGTGCCACGAAGGATGCTCCCGCCTTCTGGACCATCCAAAGTCTGACACAATATTACAGAAAATCATCAGCTCCCTCCATGTGGACGAGGCAGGTGAGATGAGATTTATCTACATGTACCTTCTATGTTTACATTATTGTGAACGGCTACAGCTGACATGCGAGGCGTTGCCAAACACTGCCATTTGGCTGCATGTAGTTGCAGCTGAACGGCACTTGCGGTCAGCAGGCGTTAACCAAAACAGTTCATTTAGGCGCTGGAGGGGCCTGATAATATAGTGGGCACCAGGGCCAACCGCAATGGAAAATGCAGCTACAAATAGCAGGCACGAATGCTATTTGTAACCACAGTTTGCATAGCAGGCGGCCAAGAGCTTGCTATTTTATTGATTGTTACCGGCCAAGTCATGAAACAAGGATGCCGTGCAGCCGAGGACATTTGGGCACCGCCATAAGCTGTACTGTGAACTATGGCTATAGCGTTGCTCAGTGAGTAACTTTGGCACCGCCAAAAGCCAGAGCCCAAATTACGATTAAAACAGCTTAATTCTGCCACCTGCAATAACTGGAAGCCAAATTGCATCTGACCCCCACTGTATGGCTGCCAGGAGGGGGAATAGTAATGAATGCCACTGGGAAATTTGCCACAGCCGGGAGTGCTGTATTTTGACTTATCTCCTCCGCCCAAATCAGGGCTGGTTCTAGATTTTTTGCTGCCTGAGGCAAACTTGTGAGGATGCGTCCCCTTCTCAGTGAGGACATCAGTGCCACCTCCTCCCTTCTGCTGTGCAAGTCAAATGAAACACTGCAGCTCTCCTGCCTCCCCCCTCCTCACTCACTGTCAGACTCCTCACACAGCACAACTAGCTGCTTTTCCCCAATGATGACCTCTTCGCCTCACTCTCCTCTCGCTTCTCCTCCTACTCTGACTGCATGCTGTTACAAAAATGCTGTCCCTATAATCTCTGCACCTGATGCAAATGTTTCACCTTGCTTCATTAGAGAACCGGCCCTGGCCCAAATTTCCCAGCGCCTTTTTTACGTTTACGCACCTCTGGCGGCCAAATTACCCATAATAGCCACTAATCATAGGTGCTCGTGGCAGCGCCCATTTTAGCAGTGGACAGGAATCAGCAGAGGAGGGGTTTAGGATTATGCATCGGTGCAGGTGGGACCAAGGTTTCATCGTTGCGGGGGGGGTGTCGGGGGTTGGAAGGTTCAGGGTTAGGCATCGGGGGCAGGGCCGGCGCTACCATTAAGGCAAAGGAGGCAGCTGCCCCAGGGCCCCAGAGCTTGTAGGAGCCCCCAGTGGCTACAAGAGGAAAAAAAAAATTTCAAATCGGCCTTATAGTTTTTGAGAAAATCGATTTTAAAGTTTCAAGGGAGAAAAAAAACACATTTAAAAACCTGCCGACTTTAATTATTAATAACAAATCCACCTTAAATGCTAGAAACCCTAAATTTGCAGGATATGTTAAGGAGATCATTAGGAATAAGAGGAAAAAACAATTTTTCAAAAAGACCTTATAGTTTTTGAGAAAATCGATTTTAAAGTTTAGAAGGAAAAAAGTATAGTTTTAAATGCGGTAAATGTCACTTTTAGTAGCAAACCTAACGGTAGTGTAATTTTACATGCATCAAACGAAAGCGCAATAAATTTCCTGATGGGGTTTCCAGGAGGTCCATACGCAGCCGCAGCGCTTTGGCCAGGGATCGCTATACAGCCGCAATATGGCTGTATGAAGATCCCTGGCATTTTTTCCTATTTTCCCCAAAAAAATTTATGTTTAGAGTGTGGGAATTTTAGTAAAAAAAAAATTATGTGGGGTCCCCCCTCCTGAAACTTTTTAACCCCTTGTCCCCCATGCAGGCTGGGATAGCCAGAATGTGGAGCTCTGACCGATTGGGACTTCACACCCTGACTATACCAGCTGCAAAAAAGGTCCCCTAATGCCGATTTTTGTTCCGGGTATATGTTGGGGGGGGGGGGGGGGGGGGCGGCCCAGGTTTATTTTGCCCTGGGGCCCCATTGTTGCTTAAACCGGCCCTGATCGGGGGTGGGTGGGGGAATGTAGGTTTAGGCATCGCTGGGAGGTCTTGTGGTTAGACATCAGAGGTGAAGTTGTTTGGTTAGGCATCAGAAGAGAGAGGGCTCTGTGTAAGAATACATTTTGATCAGAAACTGGCTTTCTTCAGCAGAAATCGGTATGCAAAAAAATCTGAATTCTGTGGAAATACTGCATTAGCGAGATACAGAAATTTTAGGCCAGTCACAAGACTTGGAAGCATTGGACCAATCAGAGAATCAGTATTGTACCACAGAATTTTTAGCCAATCAGAAGTGTTAGGCCAATCAGAAAATGCAGAAGTTTACTGCGGTTGCCAGAAATACAGATTCCGCATAGTGTACAGCCGCAAAAATAGCAGATTCCGCAAAATTTATATTTACAATTAACTAACTGTACTATTGACAAAAATAACAACAACAAGAAGTTCTTTGGAAATTCAGAAGACACTTCTCGAGAGGTGGAAATCCATCAGAATCGGAAATTGTCATTCAGCTAAAGCCAAGAACTGTTTGCAATAGACGCCACTCCTACTGCTATCCATTCACAGAATGAAGAGTCTGACAGCCCTTCAGATCTTTATCTCAACCCATACACCCCTTTCACTTAAAGAGTTTGTGTGGTGTCAACAGAGGCACATAGGCTAACTGAATGTCAAAGGTCCAAGTCTTCAATCTGCGTTCTGAATGCAGGAGGAGTTGTGTTTACAAATGACGCTCCCTTTACTGTATATAACCCTTTCATTACTGAATCCATGTTGTTCATAATATCTAGTTAAAATTGTTGCTGGGTCACCAAAAGGAGGGGGTGTATTGAGGGGGGGGGGGGGTTAGAAGAATTGGGCTCTGAAGCAGTAGTTAGAGGGAAAGAGGGGAGGGGTCATCTGGCTACCTATACTAGAGGGAAGGGGGAGGGTTCATCTGGCTACCTATACTGGAGGGAAAAGGGAAGCGGTCATCTCGCTACCTATACTGAAGGGGGGCGGCTGGTGACATTGGCCTTGGGCGGTAAAGAGTACAAATGTGACCCTGCTAGTACTGTCTCTAAGAGTGTCAGGAGAAAGTCCCCTAATATCAGGAGGAAGTCCCTCCCATTTCAAACTTTCTTATTGGTCCTTAGAAACTACTTCACATCTAGGGGTTGTTTTTATAGCCTGATAAATTGCCTGAGAAACCCTCAGAAGGAGATGGACTAGTCCAAAGTTCTGTTAGTCAACTAACAGAACTAGTCAGTTCTGTTAGATTCTTAACTACCTACGGTAAGTGGCAGCATCGCAGGAAAAAAAGTCGTTTATAGTGCATTTTTCTCTGGTAGAAGTGTACATTTTGCATATATGTATTTTAAATATTACAATTTTTCTGAATACTTTTCCTTTAAACAGCAAGACAAACAATGGCCCCAACCAGGTAAGAACATTATGCCCCATTTACATTTCAGTTATAACTGAAAGGACAACTGATTTTCAAAGTAATGCCCATGTTTTCCTATGGCTCAGTTCACACTATACGCGTTTTAACTGAATGATTTTTATTGGCCAAATAGGCTGCCTGTAACCTGCGCAGAAGGATATCTCCGGCCCCGCTGGGCCGATTTTCACAATTTTTTTTCTTACTGCACGCAGCTAGCATATCCAGATCGCCGCCGATTCGCCGCTACCTGCCGCGCTGCCCCCCACCCCCTCCAGACCCCTTGCGCAGCCTGGCCAATCAGTGCCAGGCAGCGCTTAGGGGCGGATCGGGATTCCCTCTGATGTCCCGACGTCCATGACGTCGGTGACGTCATCCCGCCCCGTCGCCATGGCGACGGGGGAAGCCCTGCAGGAAATCCCGTTCTGAACGGGATTTCCTGCTTGCAAAGATCGCTGGCGGCTATCGAACATGGTAGGGAGATGCCGCTTGTCAGTGGCTATCATGTAGCAAGCCCTAGGCTCGCTACATGATTTAAAAAAAAAAAAAAAAAAAAAGTGCTGCGCCGCCCCCTTGCCATCAGAATTGGAATGACAAGGGGGTTAAAGTGATTGGCCCCGCAGGGGCTCAGGGCAGGATGAGTGGAGATCTTGTCATTGCCAATTAGCAGGCATAAGTTCGTAGCGCTTGCTATGCTACTCTGATAAGGCATGTTAACTATGATAAGGCATGCTAACTCTGATAAGGCATGCTATTTGTTATAGGGAATAAACCCCATGATGCAGTGTTTTGGTTTTTTTGCAGGCTGCGGCCTCAATGCTGCCTTCACACTGGGCCGCCTGTGTGACACGGAGGACGGGAGGAGGCGAGTGCTCGGCCTGCCCGAGGCTGATGGAATGGTGAGTAAAACGCAGGCTCGATGGACAAGTCACTTTTATTAACTTTAACCACTGCATCTGAGCAACTTTCACCTCCCATTCATTTGCCAATAACTTTATCACTACTCATCGCAATGAATTGATCTATATCTTGTTTTTTCCACCACCAATTAGGCTTTCTTTGGGTGATACGTTTTGCTAAGAATTATTTTATTCTAAATCAATTTTCACAGGAAGAAAGAAATGGAAAAAATGCATTATTTCTCAGTTCTTGGCCATTATAGTTTGAAATTAATACATGCTACCGTAATTAAAACCCATGTATTTTATTTGCCCATTTGTCCCGGTTATTACACCATTTAAATGATGTCCCTATCACAATGTATGGCGCCGATATTTTATTTGGAAATAAAGGTGCATTTTTTCAATTTGCGTCCATCACTATTTACAAGCCTATAATTAAAAAAAAAAAATATTAATATACTCAGTTGACATGCATATTTAAAAAAATTCAGACCCTTAGGTAACTATTTATGTTGTTTTTCTTTTTTTAAATTGTCTTTTTTTTTTTTTCTTTTTTTTAATTAAAAATTTTATTTGGGTAATTTTTGGTGTGGGAGGTAAATAGCTAATTTTAAATGTAAAATAATGTATTTGTGTAATAAAAAATGAATGTGAGTGTAGTTTTACTATTTGGCCACAAGATGGCCACAGTCAAAAAGTCCTGGAAAGCGATCGATCTCACTTCCAGGAACAAGAATGAGGACGGGAAACTTTTTTTTACTCAGAAAGACCGCAGCCTCTGATAAGAGGTTGTCGTTTTTCTGCGGGGTACTTTGATCAATGAATGGGATCTATAATCCCAGTCATTGATCGCTGGGCTAACGGCCGGCAGTGGGAGCACACGCGGCTGGCGGTAGCAAGCGCAGCCTATCTGGACGAAAATGTTCAGCCAGATAGGCTAAAGTGGTTAAAGGGACTTTGTATAAAAAATTTGAAAACTGGCCTTTAAAATGGCCTATTTCTCTGTGTACGCAATTCACTTGGCATAATTCTTCCTTATTTATAAAGGGTGAAATAGGCATGGTAAATGAATGCCTGAGAAAACCCAGGAGGAAAAAAACAGCAATCATACTGTATACATTTGACCATTCTGCTGTAGCACCTCCTCTTGGTCTGGAGTAACAATGCCACAGAAATAGCCAATTTGTAGTGCTGTGGTAGCCCCAGAGATGGATGAAGATGTAGTTGGGCATTAGGCAAGATAGTAGATTTGGGGCTCCTTTTGTGGTCCTTTTGGTAAGCTGAAGTGGAGAGATGGTGGCTGGTGGGCCCCTTGACACCCACTAGGCCCCAGGCACCTGCCTAGGTTGCTTGGTGTATGGATGATCCTGTTCATTAGTAGCACATATATGAGTCTCATATTGTTTCCAGTACAGGAAGAGTTAAGAAACTTCAGTTATCTATGAGAAAGAGCTTCTCTGAGCTCTCTGACCAAGCTTGGTCGGCTACAGTGCTGTTTTGTGAAGCACTTATCTCAACTTGTCCCTCACTGTTGTTTGTTTAAGGTTTTAATGCCAGGGAGTTCAAAGGGTTATTAGCTCTGCTCTGTTTCATTGTTTAAAATACAGAGTGTAATTTGAAAACTGCAAATATTAGAGAAAGATGCAATGTTTAAAAAAAATGATTTAACAGAAAATAAAAATATGAGACTTTTCTTTGCTACTAATGTTCAATTCATTTTTTCGCTTCAGTTGTCACTTTAATAAGCATGTGTTGATCCCTTGATAAGTCTAGATCTTTGCTCTGGAGGCCATGATGTCTGGAGGTGATGCTGGAGGGAGCCGGAACGCTTGCTTTGCCCTCACTTGTCTAGCCAGCAGCCAGGAGGGCCATCAGCATGTCCTGAGGAGCAAATGCCTCCCGTGCATTCTGGATACACTCTGCCTCCTACTGCAGTCAGAAGAGCAGGAGTCCTGCTGGTTCGCTGCTATGTAAGTAGTTGTATTATGTCTGAGTCGCCATATACTGTATATGTACTGTATGTATATATAGCATATCTTATTGGTGTCAACTTTAACCACTTAAGCTCTCAGTCGTTTTCACTTTATGCATCCGAGCAATGTTCACCTCCCGTTCATTAGCCTATAACTTTATCACTACTTATCACAATGAACTGAGCTATATCTTGTTTTTTATGCCACCAATTAGGCTTTCTTTGGGGGGTACATTTTGCTAAGAGCTACCTTACTGTAAATGCATTTTAACAGTAAGAAGAAGAAAAAAAAATGAAAAAATTCATTATTTGTCCGCTTTCGGCCATTATAGTTTTAAAATAATACATGCCTCCATAATTAAAACCCACGTATTGTATTTGCCCATTTGTCACGGTTATTTCACCGTTTAAATTATGTCCCTATCACAATGTATGGCGACAATATTTTATTTGGAAATAAAAGAGCATTTTTTCCGTTTTGCATCCATCACTATTTACAAGCTTATAAAAAATAAATAGAGAGAAATATTTCATCTTTACATAGATATTTAAAAAGTTTAGACCCTTAGGTAAATATTTGTGGGTTTTTTTTAATTTTTTTATAGGAATATTTTTTTGTTTTTTTATTAAACATTTTATGTGGGTATTTTTGGGAGAGTGGGATATAAATAGTGTTTTATTTGGGGAAATATTTGTGTATTGTAATGTTTTTTTACTTTTATATGTAGTTTTACTTTTTGGCCACAAGATGGCAATCTTGAGTTTGTTTACATGACGTCACTCTAAGCGTACAATGTACGCTTAGAGGGACATAGCGTCAGAAAAAGCGTAGCTTCCGAGAGAAGCTGTCGCTTTTTCAGCGGGGGAGAGGAATCAGTGATCGGGCACATAGCCCGATACATTGATTCCTGGGCTAACGAATCCGCGGCCGGGAGTGCGCGTGCACGTGCGATCGACCGTGGGAGCGCGCATGTCCTCCTTGACGTTTTTATACGTCAAGGAGGACAAAGTGGTTAAAACAGTGTTTTCTTTTTTTCAGAACTGTGAAGGTTTTATCCAAATTTCCCTCAGGGGTGTTGCGACTCCGCCAGCATCCGACTCTAGAGGGCGTCCTGCAGGTGAGTGCGTTTTATAGTACTACGGCCCTAATATCCCCAGTTCAGCCTCGGGTTATTTATCCATTCATAAATATATAAATAACGATTCACTAAACCGTGATAACTCATATAGTTTATAACGATATAGTTTTTCGCACAAAAATTCACGATTGCGCTCGATAATTGGTGCATGAAAATGCGCGTGAAAAGGGCCGTGATATGAGTTATCGCGGTTTAGTGAATCAAGCCCATAGTGTGAAATTTGAGCACCCGATAAATAGCGAAGGTCACACTAAGGGCATCCAGTATATAGCAAATTTCACACTGTAGCCACTATTTATAATGGCGCCTATGGTAGCGCCCCAACATCATCGTAATAACGGCATATTGGCACCGGGGGTCAGTCAAGGTTAGGTGTGGAGGGGGGTGTTTTTAAAGGTTAGGCAATGGGGGAGTGGTTAAGGTTATGCAGATGCAGTAAAGGAGGACGTTGGCTTCAAAAACAGCCTGTGCACAGATTGTTCAATACTAGACTCTTCCACGACGATGACGTGACCTCTCGGAAGAGACCTAACACTGACAATTAAACATAGTGTAAACCTGGGGCTGCTAGCCCGTAAATGATCTACACATTTTTCCAAAGAACAGCAAGAAACAGGCAGCGCTCCTAATCAGGCAGCAAATGAAATGAAACTAACAGAGGTGTGCAGCAACCCCCCCAAGGACTTATACACACCTTGCATGCAATCAGATGCAAGCTATGAACAAATCCCTTATTTAAATAAGGTGAATGCAAACTGATACATATGGATGCAGCTAGCCATAAGCAGGCTTTTTTGTAGGACAGGAGGAAATGGCCGCGCTTCCAAATACGGGCTGCACCCGAATTGACCAGCTGCATAGATGTGCAGAGCCCAAGCATGGGCAACTTATACCACTTGCATTCAAAACCTATGCAGCAAAAGAGGACGTTGGCTTCAAGGACAGCCTATGCACAGATTGTTTAATCTAGTAAATTGTCTAGTATTGAACAATCTGTGCACAGGCTGTTTGCCCATATTTGGGCTCTGCACATCTATGCAGCTGGTCAACTCGAATGTGGCCTATATTTAAAAGCTCTGCCATTTCCTCCTGTTGTACAAAAACGTAAGTCGTCTACTTGTGGATAGCTGCATTCATCTGTATCAGTTTGCATTCATTTAGATTAGGGATTAGTTCATAGTTGCATTTGATTTGCATTCAAGGTGTGTATTTACGGTAAGTCCCTGGGGGGGGGGGGAGCGCTGTACACCTGTGTTGGTTTCATTTCATTTGCAGCCTACTTCTTGCTAATACAATGCTATGGGTGATTTTTATAAATTCACATCGCTCAAGTGAGATCACACACATAGCATTACATTAGCAAGAGCTTTTCAAATCACTAACGCTTAGAAAAAGTTCTTGCAGTGTGAACCAGCCCTAAAGGTGGCCACTAATGATACAATTTGCTGAACGATTTTTTTGTACGAACGATCAGAAATTATCGTTTGAGACCACTAATGGATAAAAATCTTCTGACCAACCCGATCAGATTAATGTAATCGATCCAATTTTTGGATTGATTTCAATAATCTGATCGGATTGGTTAGGAGAATTTTGTCCATTAGTGCTTCCAAACGACTATTTCTGATCATTCATATGAAGAATCGTTTGTAAACGATCATTCAGCAAATTGTATCGTTAGTGGCAACCTTTAGAGGGGTACAGCTGTAGCCCCGGTAAACGAGCATGAGGAGTAATTGTGCCAGTTGCCTATAGCAACCAGTCACATTCTATTTTTAATGAGCTGTTTCAGGGGAACCAAAAGTCGTTCTCACGTACACTGAGGAAGTCAACTGCAGAGGACAGACTTCCTGCGCCCCTGTTCACTAATGCAAGATTTAAAAAAATAAAATAAAACCTACAGGCCACAAAATAGATAAAAATAGAGACAGCAGACAAGTGCTATTATCACTCATTATATCTGTACACACACATCTTGGATAAGTTGGCTATAAAAGAGCCGCACTGCGTTCAGTAATCAGGAGAAGCTGTCAGGCTGCAGTTGGCCGAGCTGGAAATATTTCTCATCCATGAGATCCCAGCATGCGCCCTGCTTAGTGAAGCAATGCCGATCAATCACTGCGTGCCGTGCTTTGCGCTCTGTGTACCTTCTGCAGCAACGTTCATTATCCCACAACGTCTGAATGATCCCCCACCCCCCAGTGTGTGCGGTCGCCATGGAGAAATGCCCCATAAATATTTTACTGCTGATTCTGCTGTCACTGGGGATTCTGGGTAAGACAACATTGTGAGTGATGGAGGACCTGTCACCACGGAGATGGTCGCCATGGTTGTTTTAAAAGGGAGATGTTGAGGAGAGATGGTGCTTGCGAACTGAAGAAGGATATTTATTATTTTCAAGATAGCAGTTTGCTTACATATTATAGTTATTATTGTGCATTTATATAAGACTGACATTTTCTGCAGCACTTCACAAAGTATATTGCACAATTTGTCTCTCTGTCAAAAATATGTGTATTTTTGACGTGGGTGATATATTACCAGGGTGCTATTTTCAGCAGTGGTTTCCGTAATTGTCTAATTTTATTTGGTGCAGCCTTACCTTACCATCCATAAAGAAAAACTCTTCCCTGATGCCTAATCTCAACCATTCCCTTTAAAATGAAAGGACCACTGTCGCGAAAATCTTAAAATTTCAAATGTTATTTTATGTGTAAACATATACAAATAAGAAGTAAGTTTCTTCCAGAGTAAAATGAACCATAAATTACTTTTCTCCTATGTTGCTGTCACTTACAGTAAGTAGTAGAAATATGACAAAACTGACAAGTTTTGGACTAGCTCATCTCCTCATGGGGGGCTCTAAGGGTTTTATTTATTTTCAAAGAACTTAGTGATTGGCAGTTGCTCTGTCCGAATGCCAAAAAGTGTATGGCAGGCTAGCACCTTTGTATAAATCTTTTTCAGGGGATGTCTTTATAAAGAATAAAGGCCATGCTGAAAATCCCCTATGGAGAGATGGACTAGCCCAAAACCTGTCGGTAATGTCAGATTTCTACTACCTACTGTAAGTGACAGCAGCATAGGAGACAAGTAATCTATGACTCATTTTACTCTGGAAGAAATGTACTTCTTATTATATTATTTATATATTTAAAATTTTAAGATTTTTGCGACAGTGGTCCTTTAACCCCTCCGTGATGACCAGACTTAAAGTGAGTTCTTAAAATCCACAAATGAATATTTGCCTCCAGAGGCTTCTTCCATCAGACTCCATCAGGCTCTTCCAGCGCTGAGCCCCGCACAGTGCAACCACACTGCGCAGTAGCACGCAGCTGCTCGGGCTTCGATGGAAAAAAAACAAGCCAGATTGGGTCCTTTCTACTCTGCAAAAGTGCAATAGCCATTTTCCCGTGCAAACAGTCGTCAAGCCCTTGTGGACAGTTTTATGGCGGGGGACAGCGTCTGGAAGATCCAAAGGATTCCCTCCCTCTGCCAAGGTGAATACCCATTTTGGGCATTACACGCAATACATTGTCAGATGGCCCAAACAATTGTCTCAGCCGTTCCGTTTGTGTGGCTGTTAGCGTTGGGTGGTTTTTGACGCGTCTTTTTTTTCCGATCCCCGGTGCTTGGGTGGGCGGTTCATTTTTGTGCTAAGCGTTTTTCCCAAGCGGTTTTGTAATTCACTCCCTGACGCAAGTCAGGAAGTGAACTCTTTGACCCGGAAAAGAATACAATGTATTTATTCTTAAAAAACGTGAACGCAATTGCTGCACAAAGTGATTTTGTGAGCATTTCGCGTTTTTCCTATACCTTCCATTGAGCCGGAATCACCTCAAAAATGGCCCATGCAGCTCTTCTCTGAGCGGATTGGAAACGAACCGCTCAGATGTGAACTCTCTCATAGAGAATCATTGCACAAGCGTTTGGACAAAGGGCAAAAACGCCCCTAGTGTGATCGAGCCCTGAGGGAAAGAAACTAACAGCCTGCTGCGTTATTTCGCATGTTATTAAATATACAAGTGTTTCTGTCCATTTCTGTCCTGTATACAAGTATCCTGAGTATGCTGTTCATGTAGCAGCGATAATGGCCGTAATATATAATGCTGACACCTGTATTTGGTCCATCAGGAAGTGGCCGCCTCTCACACAGCTGGGACGGAGCTATTGGAAGAAGTGGAGATGACTTTGCAGAACCTTAAGCGTCTTCCCCAGCCAGCTCCTCCCACCGCGGAGATCCTGGACTCTGGCTCTGTGGTGGTGGGCTGGGAAGAATACAAACCCCACAGTGGCCTTCCAGTCACTTATAGGTGAGTAATTGTTTGGTGACGTACACCTTGCTCCAGGAGAAAAAGGTTCTCCAATAAGACAACAGACTGAATTTATAGATGTCCAAATTAATAATAGTCAAGGTCTGAAGCAGAAGCAAAAAGCTATTTAGGATTCCTGTTTACATCCTTCCAGGAAGACTGATGCCACTCTTGTTAAATCACTTGTGTGGGGCAGTTTACTTGTTTCAGATGACAGACTCAAGGAATTGTGCAGAGCAGGTTAAAAATGTTGGGAACTCTCCCTGTTCTGTGCACAACACTGATATCACCAGAAAGATGGAAGCTCCCCTGTAGAAATATTCCATGTGGTAGAAAATGGGAAAGCAGTAACCAGGGCTGTGGAGTCGGAGTCGAGGAGTCGGAGCAATGTTGGGTACCTGGAGTCGGAGTCGGTGGTTTCAGTAAACCGAGGAGTCGGAGTCGGATGATTTTTGAACCAAATCCATAGCCTTTGTAAAAATTAGACTAAGGAGTCGGAGTCGAGGGAGCAATTTTGGGTACCTGCAGTCGGAGTCATAAAATGAGGAGTCGGATGATTTCTGTACCGACTGCACAGCCCTGGCAGTAACAGTGGAAATATGCTGTAGTCGTTGTATCTACTGCAAGTTGATGTCTGATTTATTTGAAATGTGCAGTACATAAAATGCAGAAAGTCCAGAATACTGCACATTGATATCCCTGCACTGCCACTGTTTAAATATCTCAGCGCTTCCCCAGTAGATGCTTGGCAGGGTAAGGGGATGGGGGAAGGGATACAGATGTGATAGCGACATGGAAGGACCCTCGGATGTAATGTGGTGGTTAGTGGAAGTGCATAACAATAGCCACTGCAACCCCTGCGATCACGGGAGGGAGGGGGGAGAGAGGGGTGTGTCTGTGGGGCCCTGCTCCTTATCCCTCTCCTCCCTCTCCCCACCCACTCCACATCTCCTCCTCCTCCTCCCAGCAGCCACTTGCTCTATGCTGCCCCCTCTGGCTCCCGATTACATGGCACGATGCGGAAGCCTGAAACGCAGCAGAGCAAGACTGCCAGGACTCAAGAAGAGACAAGCAATGACATAGTTATTTGAGTTGAAAAAAAGACATATGTCCATCAAGTTCAACCAGAAAATAAAGTAAGCAATGGTACGGTAAATCTTTTTACATCGCTCTCAGTTGCACCAACTTTGCAGGTGGGAAGGAAGGAGGAGCAGGCCTCCACAGCCCCTGTGTTCTGGGGGGTTTGGGGGAGCGTTGGCGCTGCGGGGGGCACTATGGTTATCTGTCTGCTGGGGGGCCTGGAGGGGTGGTGCTATGCCTACTGTGGGAGGGGAAGGATTTGGGTCAACAATGATCAGAGTCAAAGTGGCTCAGAGTCCTTCAGGCTCCATGTGTTTACAGAAGGTTGGTGGTGACGAGTCTCTGAAATTGAAGTCACCTTTGAGTATATGGATTGTTTTGGAGGGGAAGTAGTGCATCGTTAGGTTAGCACGGTGATGAAAGGTTTGGGGGGAGGAATAAAAAAAAAGTCCATGGAAGTTAGTGATTCATGACCCTTTTTAATCTGTCCACAGTCTCTTTGACGGCAAGAAAGTTCTCTACCAGGGTCCTTCCTTCTCCTATGTCATACCACACTTCAAGCCTGGACAGCACCACCTTAAAGTAGTCATGGAAACAGAAGGGGACCGTAGTCCTGACAGTCCTGTCACCGAGGTGATGATAGAGGAACCGCTACCTGGCTGCCCAATAGGATTCCAGGTTGCTGGTCGCACAACTACTATGGTGAAGCTGAGCTGGAACCCACCCCCAGACTCCAGCACGAACGTTAAGTATTATGTGGTGTATCGAGAGGACATGCTGGTGGAGACTACAGGGGACCTGACTTGTCTGGTGTCCGGTCTCTCTCCTTCCACCAGCTACACATTCAGTGTTTGTTCCTGCAGCTCCAGGGGCCACAGTCAGAAGGTCTCCCTGGTCACTAGAACGTTAGACAGAGGTGACCACGCTCCTGACAAACTGACGGTGTATGTTATGGGTCGAAGTGAAATATTTATTACTTGGGAGGTTCCCAAAGATACCATCGGGAGATTCTTCAACTACGAACTGAGCATGAATGGCAAGTCGGTGTACCTGGGTACCGAGCGTTCCTACACGGCCCGGCGTCTCACCCCCAACACCGAGTACACCTGTGTGGTCTGCGCAATCACCAGCGAAGGCCGATACGACAGCCGACCTGTCACCAAGAGGACTGCCAAAGACGAGTACAGCAATCTCAGCAAGTATGGCTCAGTTTATTGAAGCCCGTTTCTGGTTCCTTTTTCTCTGAAAGCATTTATTGGCAATATACAACACTTGGTGCAGCAGTTGATTGTTGCAGGGCTCCTAACTGCAGTGACATAATTAGCAGGAGGGGGAGGCAGTTGCGTAGATAAGGAGCTATGGCTTTCAGTGCAAGTTTTACATTGGGGACCCCCAGGCATTCTATTCATAACAATTGATACGGAGCACCAAAACCTGCCAAGGACAACCACAGTAAAGGAATCATCAGCCAAATGTAATGTAAATCCGATTTACTTACCTGGGGCTTTCTCCAGCCCCTCGCAGCTGTCTGTCCTACGCTGACAGCTCCGTTCGCAGCCGCCGGCACGGGGTCCCCGCACAGTGCAGAGGACGACCTCCAGGTCATCCTTACTGTGCCTGCGTGAAGTGCCCGCTGTCAATTGAAGCCCGTGTTGTTCTCTGCACCGTGCGGATTATAACAGTTTAATGACTACTATTCCAAGCTTCTATAGAAGTGATTATTACCATCACAAAACCAATGAAGTGCTAATACTGTGGTTGAGGATGTAGCCCCTCTAGCCCAAGAGCTGATGTGATCACTACTTCTGCACCCCTTATTGCTACGCCCCTGGGATGGGGGAAGGGAGGGTGTTGACTGTCCTCCACATTTACCCTTATGAGCGTTACGCCGCTTAGGAGGTTTTGACATTTTGTGCCTGCCAGTCCCCCCCCCCCCCCCAGAGATCCCGTGACTGAAAACCCTATAGCTAGCACTAGGCTAGCTAATACAAATGCCCCCCCCCCCCCCCCGTCCCCCCCCCACCGCCGATGCTGAAAAGCGGACAGAAGCAGACACAGCTGCGTTAGTGGGCTCAGTCTGTCAGAAAACCGAATATTCTGCAGAGATCAGCAGGGAGAGGTGTCAGCTTTTCCCAAAGCAGGCTGCATCTGAATGACTAACAACATAGTTGTGCAGAGCCTAATTACAGGCAGGATACACATCTTGCATTCAAAACAGATTTCTATTTTATGTAAATATTTATATAGCGCCGACATATTACACAGTGCTGTACAGAGCATTTTGTCTTGTCACTAACTGTCCTCCGGAGGGCTCACAATCTAATCTAATTTAGGGGGAAGCCAATGAACTTATCTGTATGTTTTTTGGGATGTTGGAGGAAACCAGATTGTCTGGAGGAAACCCAGATAGACACGGGGAGAACATACAAATTCCTTGCAGGCGAACCAAATTAACATTTATGGAGGATGCTGGCTTCCAAAACAGTTTGCATGTAAACTATTCCGTACTGGACCCTTCCACCACGATGAGGTCATCCTTTTGGAAGAGACCCTAGCCTCTTAGTAACAAACAAGCATAATGTGAACCTGCGAGCAGCTGGCTAAAAAATGGTTTACACAATTTATTTATTTTTTTAAAGACCATGGAGAAATGGCAGCGCATGCTAAGGAATCTGCAAATTCTGCAGTGATCACCTGACAGGACTAAAGATGTCACCACCAGTGATAAATACCAGAATGTAAATCAGGGAGAGGAAAGACTTTACATTGGGACACTGACTAAATAACCTATAAATAAATATTGTAAAAATATAAGCAAGTTTATTCCTTATGTTCTTTTCACTGGAGTTCCTCTTTAATCATGTTATTATTCGTAGGAATCAGATGGGCAGTAACAGACACACCACTAGTTCTCCTACAACTGAGGGAGCAGACCGCATTGACAGGCAGCCTCGGAATGATGGAATCAGGAGAAACTCTCTCACTAAGAACTATAGTATTCGGCCGCCACTGAGCAGACAGAACAGCAAATCAAAAGGCGAGATCGAGATCAAAGTTCCCCTGCCCAGATCTCGGTATGTTAATGCCATAGTCCAGGCGACTAAGAAATCTCTATGTATCCTGTCTGTTCCTGTAATTTACTGCAATGCATTAGTTGTAATAAAGTAACCGCATTCATAGCATGCCTGTCTCTATGGGTGGACAGGGCATTGGCTGGGGCGCAGTGGCCAAGGGGGGCGCAGTAGTGTGGGGGGGGGGGAGGAGGTAAGAATGCATGCAGCGTTTTGGTGGAGCATTACAATTACTCACCTACCGGGATCCACACGCACTGCATATTTATTTCCTGATCCTGGCATTTTGTCGCATAGTAACTGCGCCCCCCCTATGCTGTAGGGGGGGGGGGGGGTGTCACTGTTGCCATGTGGCAAGATGTCAGAACCAGGAAGTAAACATGTAGCGCTTGCGGATCCCTGTAGGTGAGTAATTGTAATGCTCCACCACAACTCTGTATGCGTCTCCCCTGGCTTGCTCTCTGGCTACCTGAACGAGGGGGATTAGGCATCAGAAGAGGGAGGTCTTAGGGTTAGGCATCAATTGAGGGAGGTCGTAGGGTTAAGCATCAGTAGAGGGAGGTTTTAGGATTCGGCATCGGTAGAAGGAGGTCTTAGAATTAAGCATCAGTAAAAGGACCTCTTAGGGTTATGCATTGGTAGAGGGAGGTCTTGGGGTTAGGCATCGGTAGAAGGCGGGTTCTGTGTGAGAGTAGGATTAGGTTAAGACCTAGTAAAATATCGGTAAAGATCACCAATATTTTACTATTGGAATTTAGTAGAATAACTGTAATTTTACCAATATTATACTAGCGGCACTCCCCCGGGCCCTTTTTCCAGGTGCCTTTTTAACATGTATGCATTTTCTCCTCCCCGTGTCTAGGAGGGAATCGGTGGTCGCCTGTTCTGAGTCACCTGAGGACCCTTCAACATCACAGCCACCTACCACCCAGGTGAGGAGCACACAGAGCAACTAGTCTTGTGGTCTAAGCTTACCGCCAGTCTCTAATTGTCTGTATCTTGTCCAGCCTGCCTCGCCCTGCTTCTTACCAACCAGACAAGCGGATAAGTACGTTCCACAGAAGAAGAGGAGGAGTTCCCCGGAGCAGATGGAAACCAGCCCAGAGACAAAGGCCGATCCATCACCGAGGAGGAACTCTCTGGTATATCCTCCAGTCTTAAGCATTACTATAAATCATTCTCTTACCCCTATAGACACTTGTTTAATAGCAATCAAATTCCTCAATATATATTTAGCAATGCCAATTTTCAATATCTGACAGCTTCCAAAGGAGGCTGGACAGGGATAAAGATCCTCCTGATCTTATAAAGGTGGCCATACACTTTTTTCCTATAGATATCTGCCCAAATTTTAAGTAAATGTAGAGGTAAAAAAAAGATACTTACCCATGGACAGGAAAGGCTCTGGGTCCTGTAGAGCCTTCGCTGTCTTTTCTTCCTTCCCTCGCTCCAGCATTGTCATACCTGTTAGTACTCTCAATTGGTCAAATACACATCTGTGAACCCTTGGGAGGCTTCAGAAGCACTTGTGTCCCCGTAGACCGGTAACCCTGTATAGTGCGATTGTTGTAGAAAGCGAGGCTCTGTCTTAAACGCCATGTGATGGGGTACCAGTAAACTACCAGGGAATCCTTTTGAGGGTGATGAGGAGCCAGTAGACAAGTGGGGTATACTGTAATGGAAAGATGTGTATTTATATATCTCTATCTAACTGGCTGTGCTACAACTTTTGGCCCACCCTCTGCTCTGCAGGGTAGCGCAATTGTGTCCAACAGGTGGGAGGGGAGTCAGAGGCATTAAGAAATAATACACAATATCTGATGCGCACTAGCGGTCTCTGTTTGCACTTTAGTCAGCATGCTGTTGGTGCATCTTCTGCTCTTTGTAACAATAGTACAGTTCAATACTCTGCACAGGCTCCACTCAAATTCACATGTAATAGCAAATAAGTCATGCAAATTCCACACCATCCTTTTCCTCCTTTGCAGATGTTTTAAGGTGCCTCTTCATGCACATCACAGTACACCTCCACCACACCCAATCAGAAGCCACTCACAAGATGTGGTGATCACCAGGGTCTAGTAGCACATTGAGGATATTCCCAGGTCACCCCCGATCTCCACGGTCAGATATAATCCACTCCCTAATCCATCTTCAATACCTCATTCATGGCCAATGTGATCACCTCACATAAAAACCTCTAATAGTGTAAAAGTATTGAATAGTATAAAAGGGTATTGCGCTCACAGAAAATGTGTGGCAGCCGACCATACACTGCGGGGACAGCACATCAGGAAAAGCCAGCTGAGGCCATCTGAACAGGGGAGAACCCATACATAAAACTCTACGCTGTTTTATAAGTCATTTTATGTACCGGTAAGTTCAATACCTCTTTATACCATTAAATAGTTTTATAGTATTACACTATGAGAGGTTGTTATTTGAGGTTATCACATGAATGAAGGTGGAATAGGAAGTGGATTGTATCCAACGTGCTACTAGACCCTGGTGATCCCGGCATCTGGCGAGTGGCCTCTGATTGGCTTTGTTTGAGGTGTACTGTGATATGCAAGACGAAATACCTTGAAACATAAACTAGGTAAGTAAGCATTAATTATTGTACCTCCGCCCCCCCCTCCCCCCCAGCCAAGTGTCAGGCACATTACTGTGGTCCTATAAATGCTCAGTGACCAAAGCACTGACAGAGAATATATTGACTGATATGTGGCTTTTTAGGATGACGTCCAGGCCTGGTCCGCCCATGATACCAAGTTAGGTGACTTCCTCAGGCGGCAGAAGTCTGGGGACAGCACCAGGCAGAAACAGGAAGTGAAGAGAGGCCTGGCCAACCTATACTGGGGGCAACTGTACCTGGCTAACCTATACTGGGGGCACCTATACCTGGCTACCTACCTATACTGAGGGTGTTTGGGGGGCTCACTGCAGCTATAATGTGTGGTGCAAACTGTTGGGTGCTGTGTGATAATTCCAATTCGGGGGGGGGGGGGTATCCTCACAAGTTTGCCTCAGGCATTGAAAAGTCTAGAACCGGCCCTGATGACATCAATGCTTATCTATCCTCTTTTTCTTATACAGCCTGGAAGGCAGAATCCAGCTAAACCTGTAGACAGCGTTTATGCTCTTCCCTCCCACCCGTCATCAGACGCCAGGAAGCCACAGAGTGCGGTGGGGTTTCGACTGACCCCCATCGCCTCGCTCTGCAGTCTGGAAGCAGAATCTATTCTACAGCAAAGATCCAAGACTGAGAGCGACCTGCTGCCGTCACCTCCAGAGGAAGCTACAAGTCAGCCAGCGTAGGTTGTGCTACTGCCCATAATACATGGATACAGGATCTGTCAGATAAGCATCATCCTCTAGTGATAGCAGTTATTGCCATTAAAGCACAACTAAATCGAAAACATAAAACGTTAGATCCTCACCTCAGTAGTGGGAAGCCTCTAGAGCAGGGGTGTCAAACACAATCATGTAAAGGGCCAAATTCCAAAACATAGTCTAAGTCACGGGCCAAATAGTTTATTAATATTTAACATTTATTAAACAGTCTCAAATAAAGTGGTGTAATTAAATGGGGGGGGGGGGGGTTACCTGGATCCCCACTCATCCACTTCTGCAGAATAGCGCAGTGGAGCAGTTTAATGCCTGCTCCCAATGCTTCCAGGCTGCTTTTACTAATCTTCCTAATCAACACACGTTCTATGCTGCATACCACTGGCTTTAAAGAGAAACTCCAACCAAGAATTGAACTTTATCCCAATCAGTAGCTGATACCCCCTTTTCCATGAGAAATCTATTCCTTTTCACAAACAGACCATCAGGGGGTGCTGTTTGACTGATATTGTGGTGAAACTCCTCCCACAAGAAACTATGAATACTTTACTCCTGGCAGTTTCCTGTCTGTGAACCTTGCTGCCAGGGGCGTAACTAGAAGTCCCTGGGCCCCCCTGCAAGAATTTGATGTAGCTGCTGCATGATTTTTAGGCCGTTGTAAACAGCTATTTCCCACAATGCAGCAAGCACTAGCGTAACAATAGGGGAAGCAGCCGCTCATGGCCGTTTTGGGGGAACAGGAGGGGTCGCAGCATGAGGGGAGAGCTTTGCACATCAGCGGGGACCGGGGAGGAGGGACAGTTCCCCCCCCCCCCCCTCACCTCAGGCTCTCTCATCTGTGATCCCCTCCTGCATCTAAGTGGCAGCAGCAGCTGCAGCTATAATTACCTCCATTCACCACAGAGGTCTCCGATCTGCAAGGGCTTCACATTACTTCCTGTTTTAACAGGAAGTAATGTGAACCCCTTGCAGATCAGAGACGTCCGTGGTGAATGGAGGTAATTATAGCTGCTGCCTCCGCCGCTGCTGCTGCCACTTAGATGCAGGAGGGGAGTGCAGAGGGGAGAGCCCGAGGTGAGGGAGGGGGGGGAATTGTCGCCCCTCCCCGCTGATGTGCAAAGCTCTCCCCTCATGCTGCGACCCCTCCTGTTACCCCAAAACAGCCATGTGCAAGCCCCCCCCGCGGGGGAAGGGGCTGCTTCCCCTATTGTTACGCCAGTTCTTGCTGCAATGTGGGATATAGCTGTTTACAGCTGTTTCCAACTGCCTAAAAACCATGCAGCAGCTACATCACCTTTCAACAGTAAAAATGTCACCATGTAATGTCCGAATGTAAATCAGGGATTTAAAAGATTGTACAATGGGCAAACACTGACTACATCATTTATACATAATTATTGTAAAAATGAAGCACTTTTTTATTACATTATTTTCACTGGCTCAAGCTGACAATATTTTAATCAGAAGCACTGTCATCCTCTGGGCAGGACAGCTTTTTACTGCTTACAATGATGCACATTTGAAGCTCTTGAAAGCCAATTTAAATGGCAAGGAGGGGTCACGTTTGGCCCGCGGGCCTTGTGTTTAACACCTGTGCTCTAGCTGGTGAAGAGGCTTCCCCGATCTCCTTGGAGCCCACTGTTCCAGTGCTGGGACCCTGTTCATCTTTTGGCTGCGCACGAGCGCATCCAGATTTGGCATGCGCAAGTAAGGTCCATTCATGCTAAATAGAATGAAGACAATGGTGTGCAACATTTTTCCTTCGTGTTCTACTGGGCATGCACAGACCTTACACATGCCCAGTCTGGCGAGAACAAACGTATTTAACTCACGCTGCGTTGCATAGGTGTAGAGGGTTCATGCGCTGGAACGGTGGGCTGAAGAAGGATCCAAGCATCCTGTGGGCCCATCCAGAGGGTTCACACTACTCAGGGCCGGATTTTAAAAAAAATCGCTAGTGCAAAGAATCCTTATGGGATAGTTCATATCTGAGCGTTTCGTCAGATTTCCGCTCAGCAAAGCGCTGCATGTACCATTTTTAAAGAGATTTTGCTACAATGGAAGGTAAAGGAAAAGCGCAAAACGCTCACAAAATCGCTTTGTGCTGCAATTGGGTTCTTGCTTTTAAGAATAAATACATTGTATTTATTATTTTCCGTGTCAAATCGTTCACTTTCTGACTTGCATCAGGAAGTGAAAAAACAAATCGCTCTGCAAAAGCACTTTACAAAAAATCGTAGCGCGAAGGTAAGCGTCGGGAGGGGGGAAAAAAAATCACTCACAAAATCGCAAAACGTGATGATTGCGATTTTAGATGTGAACAAACCCTTAGTGATAAGTAAATGTATCTCAAACTTTTCACAGGACGCTCACTCAAGACAGTTCGAGGTGTTTGGAGAAAGAGCGGAACTTCCAGGGTCAGAGGAAGGCACTGCAGCCAGTGAGAGGTAAGACACAATACCTAGATGAGCGATTTGTACAGGTGGGAGGGGTTTAGAAACGCTGGTTTTACATCAAACCTGAAAATGTGCCTATCAACCGTGTTATAAAACCAACAAGTCTACTCCCAGAATAAGTGAAGTTTAGTTATGCGAACTGCAGAGTGTATTGCTGGAATTGTTGACCACCCTTTTTCCTGTAACCCTGGGGACTGTTGTGTCATGCAATCCTGTTATGTGCCTTAAGTCTAGTCTGAGACACGCCCCTTTGTGCACCTAAGCAGCTGAAGTGCAAAGTATGGTTACATCATCTGTATGGTTGTAAAATGCATGAATGCTTTCTTGGTCTTGCAGATCCACTGGTCAGATACAGGCACAGGATCCAGAAGGTCAGTGCTGGGGACCACAGCGGAGAGATAAAGTTCTGTAACTTTTCTAGTAAATGTTCTGTTACTTCTAGTGAGGAGATAACGTCACCATCTCTGCTTTCCAAGAACTTACCACGAAAAGACACCTTCTTGCTACGCACTGCTGGTGAGATTATAATATGTTACCATTCAATATTCTATGGTGGCAGTTATACCAGGAGTGTAAGAATATAAACCAGGCTTCATGAATGATTATGTGATGTCGCTAGTCTCTAGTGAATGGATAGGCTGCCTTCTCTGTGATGTCACTGGTCTCTAGTGAATGGATAGGCTACATTCTCCATGATGTCACTGGTCTCTAGTGACTGGATAGGCTGCATTCTCAGTGATGTCACTGGTCTCTAGTGAGTGGATAGGCTGCCTTCTCTGTGATGTCACTGGTCTCTAGTGAATGGATAGGCTACATTCTCCATGATGTCACTGGTCTCTAGTGACTGGATAGGCTGCATTCTCAGTGATGTCACTGGTCTCTAGTGAATGGATAGGCTACATTCTCCGTGATGTCACTGGTCTCTAGTGAATGGATAGGCTGCATTCTCAGTGATGTCACTGGTCTCTAGTGAATGGATAGGCTCCAGTCTTAGTGATGTCACTGGTCTCTGGTGAATGGATAGGCTGCATTCTCAGTGATGTCACTGGTCTCTAGTGAATGGATAGGCTGCATTCTCAGTGATGTCACTGGTCTCTAGTGAATGGATAGGCTGCATTCTCAGTGATATCACTGGTCTCTAGTGAATGGATTGGCTCCATTCCCAGTGATGTCACTGGTCTCTAGTGAGTGGATAGGCTCCCTTCTCAGTGATGTCACTGGTCTCTAGTGAATGGATAGGCTGCATTCTCAGTGATGTCACTGGTCTCTAGTGAATGGATAGGCTGCATTCTCAGTGATGTCACTGGTCTCTAGTGAATGAATAGGCTCCATTCTCAGTGATATCACTGGTCTCTAGTGAATGGATAGGCTCCAGTCTCAGTGATGTCACTGGTCTATAGTGAATGGATAGGCTGCATTCTCAGTGATGTCACTGGTCTCTAGTGAATGAATAGGCTCCATTCTCAGTGATATCACTGGTCTCTAGTGAATGGATAAGCTACATTTTCAGTGATGCAGCTGGTCTCTAGTGAATGGGTAGGCTGCATTCTCAGTGATGTCACTGGTCTCTAGTGTGTGGATAGGCTGCATTCTCAGTGATGTCACTGGTCTCTAGTGAATGGATAAGCTACATTTTCAGTGATGTCACTGGTCTCTAGTGAATGGATAGGCTGCATTCTCAGTGATGTCACTGGTCTCTAGTGAATGGATAGGCTGCATTCTCAGTGATGTCACTGGTCTCTAGTGAATGGATAGGCTGCATTCTCAGTGATATCACTGGTCTCTAGTGAATGGATTGGCTCCATTCCCAGTGATGTCACTGGTCTCTAGTGAGTGGATAGGCTCCCTTCTCAGTGATGTCACTGGTCTCTAGTGAATGGATAAGCTACATTTTCAGTGATGTCACTGGTCTCTAGTGAATGGATAGGCTGCATTCTCAGTGATGTCACTGGTCTCTAGTGTGTGGATAGGCTGCCTTCTCAGTGATGTCACTGGTCTCTAGTGAATGGATAAGCTACATTCTCAGTGATGTCACCGGTCCCTAGTGAATGGATAGGCTCCATTCTCAGTGATGTCACTGGTCTGCAGTAAATAGATAAGCTGTGCTCATAATAACGTCACTAGCATCTAGCAAATTACATAGCATATGAAATGTTACTTATATTTCTCATCTCCTTGCAGGCCCTGCGGAGAGCAGACATTTCTCCTGGTCTCAGCTGCGATCAGAGCTATCCCGGCTGCAGGGTTTAAAGAACACAGACGGGAAATCACTGGAACCAAATAAAGCACATATATACAGGTAGGACTAGTGGTTTCATTTCAGCACAAGCCTATAAACTTGAGATTTTACCACAATCATATGACTGATCTGTATAATTTTGCATTTTTAAAACATAAGGTATTTGCAAGAATTCAGCTTTAACCACCTCACCACTTAGGGGTTTTCCCCTTATGGACCACAAATCAGTACACCTTAAGGGTGCATACACACATCAGACTATAGTCTTTGGAAAATGAAAGATCACAGACCAATCTTACCACCCTTCCTGTAGTATAAGAGCCATACCTTCACAGTCTATTCTATGGAGCTGAACTCCCCATCAGACAACTCTTTGCAAGATGCTGCACACACAGATGCTGTACAGACACAAAAGATCAGTATCTGCAAAAGATCTGTTCCTGCCAAAAATCCATCCCTGCAAATTGCAATTATAGTCTATGAGATCTGCAGATCATCATACAAACCTTGTTTAACAGACAATCATCTGCAGATCTGAAAATCCATCCTGGTGGATCTGATCTGCAGATGAATGTCAGTTAAATCATTTGTGTATGATGATCTGCAGATCTCATAGACTATCATTGCAATTTGCAGGAATGGATTTTTGGGAGGAACAGATCTTTTGCAGATACTGATCTTTTGTGTCTGTATAGCATCTGTGTGTGCAGAATCTTGCAAAGATTTTTTTTCTGATGGGGAGTTCAGCTCCATAGAATAGACTGTGTAGGTATGGCGCTCATACTACATGAAGGGTGGTAAGATTGGTCTGTGATCTTTCAGTTTCCAAAGACTATAGTCTGATGTGTGTATGCACCTTTACTTTCATTTGCCAATAACTTTACCACTACTTATTACAACAAAATGATCTATATCGTTCGACTTTCTTTGGTTGGTAGATTTTGCTAAGAATTATTTTATTCTAAATGCATTGACGGTAATAATAAAACAATGGGGGAAAAATAATTTTCTCAGTTTTCAGCCATTATAGTTTTAAATAATACATGCTACTGTTATTAAAACTGACGTATTTTATTTGCCCATTTGTCTCGGTTATTACACTGTTTAAATTATATCCCTATCACAATGTATGGCGACAATATTTTATTTGGAAATAAAGATTTATTTTTTTCAGTTTTGCATCCATTACTAATTACAACCCTTATTAAAAAAAAAAAAATAACAGTAACATACCCTCAATACATGCATATTAAATAAGTTGAGTCCCAAAGGTAACTAATTTTTTTTTTTAAAGGTCACTTTTTTGTGTGTGTTTATTTTGGTAACTGTGGGAGGGGAGGTAAAGGGTTAATTAATGGGGTATTTTATGTATTTTCATTTAATAGGATTTATTGTATGTAGGTGTAATTTTACTATTTGGCCATCAGATACACCCCCCCCCCCCCCCCCAAGAAACCAACCAACCCACCCACACACACTTTATTCCTACTAGTGCTAACTGTTAACACGGGTATGCTTAAAGAGACACTGAAGTGAAAAAAATATGATATAGTGAATTGGTTGTGTACTATGAATAATTACTAGAAGATTAGCAGCAAAGAAAATATCCTCATATTTTTATTTTCAGGTATATAGTGATTTTTCTAACATTGCATCATTCTCTAATATGTGCAGATTACACAACACTCAGCATTCAAAATGATTCTTTCAGAGCAGTCTGTGAACTAATGACCTCTCCTCTAGTAGAGAAAAAGTAATTAGTTCACTTACAGTTGAGATAATAAAAGTCAGATAACAGCCCTCTCCACGACTTTAAAAGTCGTATAGATTAATGGCTTTTTTTGCATAGAGATAACAACTAGAGTTTCTTAACTCTTCCTGTACTGGAAACAATTAGACTGATATATCTGATCTTATTGTTTTATTTCTTAGCAGTACTACACATACAAATCATCATATCATCATTTTTTTTTCGCTTCAGTGTCTCTTTAACTTTCACTTTTGTCAATGACCACCAGCATCTAATTGATCACAGGCACTTAAAGAGACTCTGAAGCGAGAATAAATCTCGCTTCAGAGCTCATAGTTAGCAGGGGCACGTGTGCCCCTGCTAAACCGCCGCTATAGCGCCGCTAAACGGGGGTCCCTTCACCCCAAACCCCCCACTGCGACACTTGGTCGCAGACTTGGTCGCTCCTGGAGGCAGGGCTAACGGCTGCAGCCCTGCCTCCAATCGCGTCTATCAGCGGCGCATCGCCGCCTCTCCCCCGCCCCTCTCAGTGAAGGAAGACTGAGAGGGACGGGGGAGAGGCGGAGATACACGCTGACAGACGCGCGTGGGGCAGGGCTGCGGCGGTTAGCCCTGCCCCAGCCAGGAAGAGCTCCCCCGCTGTACGGAGGGGATTTGGGGGTGAAGGGACCCCTGTTAAGCCGCGGGATAGCGGCAGTTTAGCAGGGGCAAATGTGCCCCTGCTATCTATGAGGTCTGAAGCGAGATTTATTCTCGCTTCAGACTCTCTTTAAATCAGTGATTGGGAACTGTGTTCTCATTCATTGATTGATGTACTAACAGGCAGCAACGAATGCGCACAGGAGCGCACACAACAGCAACAAGGTACGTATATCTACACCCCTGGTATGGGAACAGTCTTCCCGCGGGGCATAGATATACTGTTGGGAATTTAACAATTGGTTGAGTGCGCAACTGTGGTTTCCCATGATGCATCACTCCTGAATATGCAAATTACATCTTTATGCCCCTGAAAGCCAGGCACACATCTGAACAATGCCCTCCAATGGAAGTCAGGAATCCTTCCCTCCTCTTGCAAAATCCCTTTTCAATCTCATGTACAAGGTGCCTATCCCCAGCTCATGCTCAGGGAGGCGGGATAAGCACTCCCAAACAGGGATGCTAATACAGATTTCGCAGAATTAAAATCAGCATTTCCGATTGGAAATGATTTCTGTGGAAATACTGCATGACCACAACTCAGTTATTTCAGCCCAGTCGCAGAACTCAGAAGCACTGGACCAATCAGAGAGTGCAGAATCAACTCGGAAGGATTTGGCCAATTGGTAAATGCAAAAAATTACCAAAAAAGTCTCCTCGGCATTGGCAGAAATCAGCATTTCCGCCAAATCCTAAATTGTAATTTCCGACCATCCCTACCCCCAAACATTTGATGATGGAACCCGATAGGGGAAGACTTCTGGTGAAATCATGAAGATGGACACCCAGACCAACCTTCCTCTGCCCTAATACTAACCAGAGAGCCCAGGCATGGCTATCTTCAAATCTCTTGCTGGGTCTCCCCATTGGTCCATTCATCTGAACCAATGAGAATTCATATTGAAGAGTCTCATTGGACAGTTCAATGGAACAGTGAAAAACCCAGTGAAAGTTCTACAATGCTTTGTTCCAGTGTTTCCACCTCTTTGCAATGCTGCATATACAGGATCCTCCAGCAAAAAAAAAATCTTTGATTATCTCACCATGGTTTCCTATCTGTTAAACCAGTGGTCCTCAAACTGAGGCCTGCGGGCCGAATGTGGCCCCCAGAGGCTTTTTTACCGGCCCCCTACACACAAAATGTATTATAGATGCGGTCAGCTACATCTTTAAGTATTGGTGGTCTGCAAATAGAGTGAAGCCAGAAAGCAGTAATTCACTGGTTTCCAATCAAATTCCACAACAGATGCTGTACAATTGGACTGCAAGTTGTCACCTGGGTATGCATCACTGTCTGGTGCACAAAGACTTTTATGTACACTCCGGCCCCCCAGCAGTCTTAAGTATGTTGACCCGGCCCCTGACCCAAAACGTTTGGGGACCCCTTTGTTAAACTGACCAATGACAATCCTCCCTGCAGAGCTGAGTAATCACTGGTATGTAAGTAAGTTTTGTATCAGGATGATATCATTTATTGGCTAACTTAGAGGTAAAAGTTGGCTATAATAAATAGTGTATGTACTCTGCCTAAGTTACGTTTGAATTCCGTATTTACGATCCTCATCACCCAGAGTCTTTGGTATGTGTTGCAAACAAAAGGTCTTATCTATTTGCCATAAATTAGCTAGCATCCCTGTAAGACCCTCCTGACGTTGTAATTAAGGCATCTAATGACATTTATGTATGTTAGCAAAAGAATGATGTTCTTTGAATGTCTAGTGCAGGCATGGGCAAACTCGGCCCTCCAGCTGTTACGGAACTACAAGTCCCACAATGCATTGCAGGAGTCTGACAGCCACAGTCATGACTCAAAGGCAAATGCATTGTGGGACTTGTAGTTCCGTAACAGCTGGAGGGCCGAGTTTGCCCATGCCTTGTCTAGTGTATATAGGCTGCTCTAAGATCTTGTCAGTACACAGTAAGGCCTGGAATCCAGTAGAAAGCACAAACCGCTATCGCAGTCACTAGCGATTTGTGATAGCGTTTTGCAAGTGATTTTGCGAGCGATTTCCCTGCTCCTATACAATTCATTAGAATGGAAACGCTCCCAAAATGCTGCATGTCCTGCGATTGCAACATCCTTAATCGCAATAATGGAATCTGTCCCATCCATTTACATTGGCAGAGCGTTTAGAGAAATTGCTAGCGATTAAAAAAAACAAAAGACGCTATAGCGGGTTACAGGCGTAACAAGTCTGAAGTAAGCTTATTCGCTGAAAGCTTTTTTTTTTTTTTTTTTTTTTTTTTTTTTTTTACCTCTAAGTTAGCCAATAAATGGTGTAAATTCTGATTCTAAACTTTTTGCCTGTATTGAAGTAACTTTTTTCTTTTACAAAAGTCATATGTTTGCTTTAAATCAGGGTTATACTGTATTCCCATTGTATGGGGGTATTCCCAGTAAATGGTTTTAACTCCCCTTTTATTATATCTTCCAGGAGGAAAGGATCTCTGTCTGAAAATCTAAACAGAGACCTGGAAGCCCTCATCGGAGATTCGGGGGTGACATTCCGCCTCCCAGCTCCTCCCGCCAGCGTCCCGCAGAGAGTCCGTCCTCACCACTGACTATAGGTGGGGTCCTCTCACTCCGAACTGTCATTAAAATAACTGAGCCAGGCCTCCTCTGAGCGGGGAACCCACACCTATAATCTCACCGTAACCCAACACCAGCAGTGCCGGGAAGAGAGCGGCAGCCTAATCGCTACTGGAAAAAGACCAATACCTCGTATGCCACACACCGTGAGGCGCCTGGCGCCACCGGCTGCTGCACCCTATTATTACAAGAATAAAGCCAGACTACTTTTATAGGAATTCGAGTTTATGTGCAATTTACACCCTTCCCATTACCCACAAGAGGTACAAGTGAAGAGTGTCCAGGGTTAAACATCAACACTGATTGGTCCTGATTTACTAAAAGTGCTCATTAACCATCCAAACTTTCCGAACCATCGGCCGTCTGATCAATCGGAAACGATCATTCAGGTCCACCAACAGAAGGGAAAAGGAGAACCAGTCCGATCAGACTTAATGAACAATTGTCCAAATTTCAGAACAATTCTTTAACAGTTCCCGAAATGATCCATTGTGCAGTCGATCCTTCAGGAGATTTTACTGTTAATGGGCACACTAAGGCATCTCTCCCGAGAGCTCCTAGCATCTGATTGGATGACCAGAGGGGTTTCCGCAAACCTGGACTGCATTTCTTGAATAATTTGCACTGTTACAGCAGAATTACAATCTGGCATTTTATTGTTCCTAGTCAATGAAAAAGAATAAATCTATAAAAAAAAAGCAGACATCAAATACTGTATGTGGATATAGAGTTGTATGTGACATATTTCACTGATCACCATCTGCATCCACTGATAAAAATCTACTGTCTGTATTAATTAAAAAGGTATAAAACTGCACTAGTATTTATTTTGATAGGGTAACAATGGGGCAAGAGGCACCCAGAGCTAAATAAGATTAACCGGTTCGGGACTGCCTCGGTAAGTAGAATTACAGCGCACCTGTGGCTCTCAAACTCTGATGCGGCAATCTACACCGCAGCTGACCATGGTCCCAAGCCGATCAATGCCCCGGGAGGAAGTAAATTTAGCTGTCATGTAACAGCTGAGCTTCCTCCTCGGACAGGAGCAAGTTTCATTGACTCCTGATCACTGTGAGCCAATCAGGAAGTAAAAAAAATGATGGTCTGGTCCTTAAGGGGCTAGAGCATGACATGCCGCAATGTGCTAAGTTAAAAACAACCAAAACAACAAGACTAAGAGGTGACTTACCTCAATAACTTCTTTTAGCAATTCAATTTGTTGTCTGCTAGCAAAGCGTTTCATGGGTCTAAGCCCACATCCTCAGGCCAATTGTAGTGCTACAGGAACAACGAGCACCTGTCTTTCCCAAGAGAACGACCACATCCAGGTTTCTCTGGGCACCCGAGTATAGTTGTATTTGTGCATCTCCACCTGCATGAAGTGGTTGGTATTTCTTTACCGTACTTTGCTCCATATTGTGGCATATTGCAATATCTGGACCGCCATTGTCTCTGCTTTCTTTTTAAGGTGTCAAGTCACCCCCTCTCTCATTTTGGTGCCGGATGTGACAATAGTTAGTAGGTGGTACTTTTTATTACGGATGGTAAATGAGATACAGGATTACGTACACTTAGCAAGCAAATAAATACAATTTGCATAATAATAATTTGGAACACGGTATTTAAGTGTCAAAGACTTTGGGGCATCCTCAAATGTAAACCAATGAGGGTGGGAGGCAGTTTACAACCACACAGCAGCTCTGAAGCTCTGGGAGGCTATTCTGACATCCTGCAAAGAAATTCAAGCAGAAACTCTCCAAAAACTCACACATTCAATAAATGCATTAATTGCAAATAGTCAAATAAGTGGTCCTATGTTATGGATGATCCAGAGGCTACCTATGCTGTCCTATGACCCCCCCCCCCTTCCTTCTAATTCCCGGCGTGGCTAAACTGTGCATGCATTAGTCCCGTCTATGTCAGTGCAGTAGCATGGAGTGCGAAGAGAAGTGTACTCAAATTCAAATAAGTTTGGGGACATCTACAGTAGATTAAACTGGAACATTCCTCAATGCAATATTCTGTCTTGGCCCCCCTCATCTCCTCTCTAACCCTTCCCAAGATCTTTCACAGTCTCCCTGGTACTCGTCCACTGGACTCACAAATGGATGAGAGGTATGCACTATTCAATCCCATAAGGTCACCCTCCGCTGGGAAGCTGGACCTATTAAGATATCTACCTCCTTAGAGGTACTAAGGTTTGTCAACTAGATCTCCATGATTCCTCATAAGGACAACAGCTCAGAAACATTTGTTAATGTGTGTTTAATATGTTACATTTATGCAACCTGTTAAGCGTCTTTATATTGTAAAAGCTTGTTAAAACCTTTAACAAAAAACTTTGAAACAATATCAAATAAGTGTAAAAGGCCCCCAGAAGGATCAATCATATTTTTGATGTGAAATGATCAATCACCTGGCAGACTGGCAGCATTTATGGGATATGAGGGGCGCGTACAGTAATTGATTCCCCCATAATCTGGAACAAAGTGATGCTCAAAAGACAAGTTATGAAAATAAATAATTCCTTTAATCACTATTGATCTTAATTACAGTATCAGCCAGACAGAACCATTATAAACATCTCCATCATGGTGGCCACATATAGAAATAAAAATATAAGCATTTTCCAACAGATGTCAACGACGGAAATCAAAACTTTTAATGATAATCGTTTCTATCTCATTCACTGTACGATTCCAACTTTTCTCGAAGAACAGACTGAAAAAAATGAAAATGTTTGGACCACTTTCAATTGCATTTCCACATTTAAATTTTGATCCTGGCTACTCTCCGGTTTATTCATTTAATGTGTCCCAGAACTGAAATGTGACATGAAATCAACATAGCTACTCATTTTACTGGCAGTTTAGATTTGCTTAAGGCTACTTACACACCAAGACGTTGCGTTTTAGGGGACGTTATGGTCGCATAACGTGCCCCTAACGCAACGCCTGGTGCTCTCTGGTGTGGACGTCAGAGTGAGCCGCGTTGTGCAGCTCACTCTGGTGTCCGTGATGCCGCGATGCGTACTCTTGGACGCATGCAGCATCATGTGGTCCAGCCAGCCAATCGCCGCACAGAGCGGTGCTCCAGGAAGTAAACACTGCACGTCACAACGTGCAGTGAATATTAATTAGCCATGTGCCTGGTCGAGGAGGGAAGACCTCCTCCAACACTACTGAGCATGTGCGTACAGTCTAACGCCGTAGCATGCAGCACATTCAACTGACGTCCTGCGTTACAATGTAACGCAACGTGGGCACTGTGAACAGCCCATTAATTATCAATTACTGTGCGGTGGGCTGCGTTACAGGCTGCACTAACTTGCGCCTGTAACGTCTCACTGTGAAAGCAGCCTTAACCACCTTAGCGGTATGGACGAGCTCAGCTCGTCCATTACCGCCAAAGGGGGCCGCTCAGGCCCTGCTGGGCCGATTTTCATCAAATAAAAAGCAGCACACGCAGCCGGCACTTTGCCAGCCGCGTGTGCTGCCTGATCGCCGCCGCTCTGCGGCGATCCACCGTGAGCAGCGGCGAAAGAGGGTCCTCCCAGCCGCCCGAGCCCTGCGCAGCCGGAACAAATAGTTCCGGCCAGCGCTAAGGGCTGGATCGGAGGCGGCTGACGTCAGGACGTCGGCTAACGTCCATGACGTCACTCCGCTCGTCGCCATGGCGACGAGGAAAGCCAAACAAGGAAGGCTGCTCATTGCAGCCTTCCTTGTTACTTATGCTTGCCGGAGCGCCCTCTAGTGGGCTTTCATGCAGCCAACTTTCAGTTGGCTGCATGAAATAGTTTTTTTTTTATTAAAAAAAAAACCTCCCGCAGCCGCCCTGGCGATCTCAATAGAACGCCAGGGTGGTTAAAGAGAAACTTTAACCAATGATTGAACTTTATTCCAATCAGTAGCTGATACCCCCTTTCCCACGAGAAATCTTTACATTTTCTCAAATCAGGGGGGTCTGTATGGCTGATATTGTGGTGTAACCCCTTCACAGTGTGATGTCATGACCATGGTTCTGACAGTTTGCTGTCTATGAACCTTGTTTGTGGGCAATAACAGATTTTTCCAACTGCCAGGCAAGCAATATCTCCCCCTGTGCATACAACTCTCAGTAACGAAGATTCCATACAGATCACATCAAATGTCAGACTGTAAATCAGGGAGAGGAGAGATTTTACAATGGGCAAACACAGATAAGATAAATTTATAAATTAATATTGTGGAAAAAAAAAATAGTCAATGTTATTTTCACTACAGTTCCTCTTTAAATTCAAAAAGCGAGTCACTGCTGACCGAATGCCCATGATTCCACAGGGGCGCCTTCTATTTGCCAAAATCGCAATCACCTCGCATGTAGCATTCTTGGTGCAATTTCATAAGGAAAAGCAGGGCCCAATATCACTTTCCCGGAAATAGCTCTGCTTTTAAGTTCCAAAATCGCGGGTCCCAGTCCTTAACCACTTGAGGACTGCGGTGTTAACCCCCCCCCCAGTGACCAGGACATTTATTGCTTAAATGTCCACTGCAGCTTTAAGGCCAAGCTGCAGGACTGAACGACTCAGCACATGAGTGATTTCCCCCCCCCCCTTTTCTCCGCACCAACAGAGCTCTCTGTTGGTGGGGTCTGATCGCCCCCCAGGTGCTTGTTTGTTTTTTTGGTAAATATTTATTTTATAAAATTTTCAATAAAATGTACTTTTTAAAAAATGTATTCTATATCCCTCCCCCCGCCAGCCAATCAGCGTGATCATCTGTCATAGGCTTCAGCCTATGACAGCCGATCACTGTTTAGCCTGCCAGGGGGACAGCCGTGTCCCCAGTACAGCGCTGCTGCAGATCGCTGAGCCGTACAAAGTAATTAGACTGCGGTTTCGCCGTCTAGCAGTCTCCCGAGCGGCAATTGCCGCTCGGAGACTGAAGGCAGGGCGGAGCTCCGCCCCCCCAATGCAGGAGATGCGCGCGCAGAATGCGCAAATCTCCTGCTAGCCCCATAGACGTCCGTTCACGCCAATGGGCGTGGAGCGGTCCTGGGGCTGCCGCACTGCTCACGCCATTTGGCGTGGAGCAGTCGGCAACAGGTTAAAGAATTCATGAAGCAAAAAAAACCTCCCCCTGCTCTACTTACCCGGGGCTTCCTCCAGCCCCTTGCAGCCATGTCCCATGCAGCATCTTCGCTCACAGCCGCCAGTCCGGGGTCCCTGCCGATACCGAGGCCAATTTCCAGGTCTTCCTCTACTGTGCCTGAGCCACTGTCAATCAAGTCCCTTCAAGAACCGAAATTCTCATCACTGCACATCACTGCCTGCAATGCTGCCCTCCACTAGTGATGGGAAGTTCGGCTCTTTTCAATTAATCGATTCATTCGAATCAATTCATTAAAAAGAACTGGATCATGAACCGAAGCGGGGGATGCAGGAGCAGGTAAGCTCCCTGCTATTATACATTTTAACAAGTATGTGGAAACTATCTGGAGGGGGTAGGGGGAACGGGGGAATCCAGGTGAGGAAATGGTTGGGGGGGGGGGGGGGGGGGGCGACCGCTGCCACCGCAGTCCTGCCTGCTATAACCCTCCAGCATGGCAGCCCCCTCTCTCCCCACAGGCTATGACACGGAAATCCGTTTCTGTGTCCAAATCTGCCTGTGTAGAGGGGGATCCATTTCCTATTGCCCTTCAGTACCCCTCCGTGCATCAGGATCCAGATCCATTGTGTGAAAGTGCAGCAGATCCGGACCTTCCGTTCAGGTTTTAAAAACAGGTCCCTGCAAACGCAGATGGATCCGTTTTTTGTTTGGGCGAAGACGGCTGCTATTTTTAACATTGCTATCCGTGGCTCTGGTTTTGATCAGGTTTTAAAAACTGAGCCACGGGTACATTTCTGGACCTAGTGTGGACCAGGCCTTACAGTTTTCAGATTTTAGTGTTCATTTATAGCGACAGGGTTAATCAGCTAGAAGGATAAATCTTTCATAGGCTGAGCAGTGCATTTATCAGTGCAATCTTGTAAGGAAAGCTTGAAGCAGTATCCAGGCACATTATTCCTCCACTGTTCGGTGTCCCTGAGAAGTAGTAAACCAGCAGCAGCCGCGCACAGTGCTGGAGTACCACAAGAAGTTTCATGAAATCACACTCTGATGTTTGGCGGGGGCAGGATTCCCATCTCCTCTCTCAGGGACTCCACACTCTGCTCCCAGCGCTTCTCGTAGTAAAAGTTGAGGACGCAGTGGCCGCGGAGACCGCTCTGCACTGCCCAGGGGATCAGCTCAACCAGTTTCTTTTTCCTCCTGCAAAACACACAGTCAGACAGTAAGAGTGGGCTCTGCTGCCCTCTGCTGGTAGTATACTATTCATACAAAAAGTCTACTTTCAAAAACTGGTCACGGCATGCTACATCACTTCTGCTCACTGAGTGAATATACAAATCATTCCTTTAGGTCCCTAAAAGGCCAAACACACCTCTATAATCGCGGGTGTCCAGTGTGCCTATAGCCTGTTCATTTTAATAGGGACTCTGTATGTGTGACTGGCTTTTCAGACAGGAAATAGAAAAATTATTTGGATGATCCGCTTTTCTTTGTAAATACTTGGGGGTATTTTTCAGTAAAGTGGTTTTTAGGTTCCCTATAGGCCTGTTTTCGCTATGGTCACAATTTTATCTATCTGCACTGTGCACAATGCAACAGGACTATCACACATTCAGGTGGGTTTACAGCGCAACTGCATTTGTGATTTCCAGTTTGCTTCCGCTCCCTCTGACGTAACCTAAACGCCTGGTGCAGGAAAAGGTGAAAATTGACTGGCACAAGTAGGAAGAAAACACAGCTAGGACACCCCAAACTCCTGGTCACGTGACTGGTTTGCCTGTTTACAAAAAATTCTTGGGAGTCCTCGCCTACCTCTCCCAGACCTGTAGGCGGGTCTTTTACTTCCCCCTATTAGGATGTTCCAAGGTGGTTGGGTGATGGTAAAGCCAGCATGGACTCCACCCTCTGCTGAGGAGCTGTATGTAAATAAAAGCATATCTAGAGAGAGGAAGCGAAGCAGCAATTTTCTGACTCTTTCTTTCTGCAGCTATGCAGGCTGTAGTTTAGCGTTAGAGAGCACAGCACAGGACATGTCTGAGGCACTTTTTAAGCAACAAGAGCAGGATTTCATTTACTTACTTGGTATTGAGGCGCACAGGTCCAAACACAGCTCCCAGCATGCACATGGGCAGTCCGGTCTGTGCTGCTTCAAACCACTTCACCACCACTTCTCCTGCCAAAGAGAACAACAAGTCAGACAGCACTGAGGTTGAAAGTCGTCTTACATTGTTTCATGACAAAGTCAGTGTTAAACTGCCCGTTAACTGAAAGAAAATCTACATGTTCTACGTGTCCTCTGCAGGAATACAGAACACTGGCTTGTCTACTTTCATTATTGACAAAAAGAATTGGCATTGAGAGCTTTATATAGTCATCATATGGAGAAGAAGTATCTGAAGTTCTCGTCAGAACAAAGCTCCGCCTCTGCCCATGTCATTCCCCAGACACGCCCACCGATGACGCATGATCCCGCGATGCTTGTGCTCCAATGCAGCATATCACAGATGGGGCTGGGCTACACCCTATGTGGCACTGGAAGCCATTATATTAGGGACCATATACACCGTAAATAAGAACCAGAGACAGGGAGGGACAAAATTATGCTATTAAAAGGACAACTGAAACGAGAGGGATATGGAGGCTGCCATATTTATTTCCTTTTAAACAATACCAGTTGCCTGGCAGTGCTGCTGATCTATTTTGCTGTAGTAGTATCTGAATCACACCAGAAACAAGCATGCAGCTAATCTTGTCACATCCGACAATAATGTCAGAAACACCTGATCTGCTGCATGCTTGTTTAGGGTCTACGGCTAAAAGTATTGGAGGCAGAGAATCAGCAGGACAGCCAGGCAATGTGCATTGTTTGAAATAAATATGGCAGCCTTTGTATCCTTCTCATTACAGTTGTCCTTTAATAAAACAGCATTTTTCCTGCCCCTCTTTGCAAGAGTTGACAAGGAAAAATCCTTGCAGATTACACCACTGATTTTAGCTTTAACCCTTTCAGGACCAGCATGTTTATCGTTAAGGTCCAGAGGATCCCATTTCCCTGGTGATCTAGTGTGCACCCGCCTTCCTGAAACATTTCCTGGTAGTCAAGTGCTCCCCCCAACCCCCATGCAGAGATCTGCAGCAGGAAGCAATGCTAGGTGAGTATTACTCACCTCTCCCTATCTCCAGCGAAGAGCAGGCGTCACGGCAACCAGCCCCGTACTGAAGCATGTACCTGAGGCCTGGTTTGATGAAAACATCAATCCAGGCCAATACATGCTTCAGTACAGGCTGGCTGTCAAGGACAGACGTGCACCGCAATCTTCGGGGGAACGTGTTTACCTACATGATCACTACAATCATATGATCAGGAGTCAATCAGGGCGGCTCCTGATCAATGCCAAGAGATTAAGCTGTCAATTGCGCACAATCGCTATGGGAGCATGCGGACTGTGGTCAGTGAAATCTGTGTAGTGTCAGAGGCGCAGTAGCTGCTTGGGCTTCGGCGCAAATAGCCAAGTCCGACGGGTGTACCTTAAAAAAAAAATAAAAAAAAAAAAATCACTGGACCTTTCTGCAAAACTTTTGATGGGGTCCCCTCCCTCCCCAAGTTTTCTGCACAGGTAAACTGAGAACCAATGTTATTCAATTGGCTAGTGCAGACTTAAATATGTTTTCCAGTGCAGATAAAAAAACATCAAGCAGTGTAACACTGCACACATTTTCTCTATCAATTACGTTACCTTCTGTGATAAAACGTGCAAAGTATTCACACATACAGACACAAATGGTGTGCAAAAAAAGCATACAGAAAACCGACAGACAAGTGTGCTCCCATCCTCAGCTTATTACACTTACTCTGTCCATCTCTGAAGGAGCAGAACTGGCTCTGCAGACTTCTCCACATCACTACAGCACAGAGCACTTGGGGAGGGGTAGAGAGGTTGGGGGGCGGTCTACAAAACTCTGTCTACAAAACTTTGTAGGATTCCTTAATCAGTGGCTGAGCATATGCAGTCATTAGAACAATTGTGCAGAGAATAGAAAGCTTTTTCTCCCGTGCCCAGACTCTAAGTATCACTAGAGGATGATGGTAGAGCAGCGCTGCACACAAGACCCTGCTGCACACTGAATAGGGACTGTCTACAAATCTTTGTCTGCAGAGCTTTGTTTGATTCCTTATTAGTGGCTGAGCAGATGCAGTCATTAGAACAATTGTGCAGAGAGCAGAATTTTTTCTCTCTGTGCCCCTAGTTGTCAATCTCTCAAGACAGGGCCCCTTGTGGCTTCTGGGCCCCTCTTCGGATGCATCCCTTGCAGGGTCTATTGTTATGCCCCTGAAGCCCAATAGGGTCTGCTGTACTGCGCAGGCATGAGTTGTCTGAGCCTGCACAGTAGACCAAACCCAATCGTGTTGGGCTGTAGTGCACCTGCATGGGGGGTAAGCGCTGGATCGGGGGTGCTAAGGAGGACGAGGGAAGCCTCATTACTAGCCAGAGACTTCCCCTTACCAAGGTTAGTACCCCCTAGGTGTATTTTTTTCACTACAGGTAAAAACTTTAATGTGTTTTAAACTACTTACGGTATAACAGTTTACATAACACTTTAGCATTTAAAAACAAAAATATGTAAAAAAAAAACACAAAAAAAACATTGTGTTTCTCTGAAACGAAACTCGAGACATTTGATAAAAAATACAGTGATGTGAAAAACTATTTGCCCCCTCCCTGATTTCTTATTCTTTTGCATGTTTGTCACACTTAAATGTTTCTGCTCATCAAAAACCATTAGTCAAAGATAACATAATTGAACACAAAATGCAGTTTTTAATGATGGTTTTTATTATTTAGTGAGAAAAAAGCCCTCAAAACCTACATGGCCCTGTGTGAAAAAGAAATTGCCCCTGAACCTAATAACTGGTTGGGCCACCCTTAGCAGCAACAACTGCAATCAAGCGTTTGCGATAACTTGCAACGAGTCTTTTACAGCGCTCTGGAGGAATTTTGTCCCACTCATCTTTGCAGAATTGTTGTAATTCAGCTTTATTTTTTTTATTATTATTATTATGTATTTATATAGCGCCGACATATTACGCAGCGCTGTACAGTATATATATATATATATATATATATATATATATATATATATTGTCTTGTCACTAACTGTCCCTCAAAGGAGCTCACAATCTAACACCTACCATTGCCATATGTCTATATTATGTAGTGTAAGTACTGTAGTCTAGGGCCAATTTTTAGGGGGAGCCAATTAACTTAACTGTATGGGTTTTTTTGGAATGTGAGAGGAAACCGGAGTGCCCGGAGGAAACCCACGCAGACACGGAGAGAACATACAAACTCTTTGCAGATAGTGCCCTGGCTGGGATTCGAACCAGGGACCCAGCGCTGCAAGGCGAGAGAGCTAACCACTACGCCACCGTGCTGCCCACGTGAAGGTTTTCTAGCATGAACCGCCTTTTTAACGTCATGCCACAACATCTCAATAGGATTCAGGTCAGGACTTTGACTAGGCCACTCCAAAGTCTTCATTTTGTTTTTCTTCAGCCATTCAGAGGTGGATTTGGTGGTGTGTTTTGGGTCATTGTCCTGCTGCAGCACCCAAGATCGCTTCAGCTTGAGTTGACGAACAGATGGCCGGACAGTCTCCTTCAGGATTTTTTGGTAGACAGTAGAATTCATGGTTCCATCTATCACAGCAAGCCTTCCAGGTCCTGAAGCAGCAAAACAACCCCAGACCATCACACTACCACCACCATATTTTACTGTTGGTATGTTCTTCTGCTGAAATGCTGTGTTACTTCTATGCCAGATGTAATACGCACCTTCCAAAAAGTTCAACTTTTGTCTCGTCGGTCCACAAGGTATTTTCCCAAAAGTCTTGGCAATCATTGAGATGTTTTTTAGCAAAATTGAGACAAGCCTTAATGTTCTTTTTGCTTAATAGTGGTTTGCGCCTTGGATATCTGCCATGCAGGCCGTTTTTGCCCATTCTCTTTCTTATGGTGGAGTCGTGAACACTGACCTTAATTGAGGTAAGTGAGGCCTGCAGTTCTTTAGATGTTGTCCTGGGGTCTTTTGTGGCCTCTCGGCTGAGTTTTCTCTGCGCTCTTGGGGTAATTTTGGTCGGGCGGCCACTCCCGGGAAGGTTCATCACTGTTCCATGTTTTTACCATTTGTGGATAATGGCTCTAACTGTGGTTCGCTAGAGTCCCAAAGCTTTAGAAATGACTTTATAACCTTTACCAGACTGACAGATCTCAATTACTTTTGTTCTCATTTGTTCCTGAATTTCTTTGGATCTTGGCATGATGTCTAGCTTTTGAGGTGCTTTTGGTCTACTTCTCTGTGTCAGATACTGTACCTCCTATTTAAGTGATTTCTTGATTGAAACAGGTGTGGCAGTGATCAGGCCTGGGGGTGACTACAGAAATTGAACTCAGGTATGATAAACCACAGTTAAGTTATTTTTTAACAAGGGGGGGGGCTATCACTTTTTCACACAGGGCCATGTAGATTTTGAGTTTTTTTTCTCACTAAATAATAAAAACCATCATTTAAAACTGCATTTTGTGTTCAATTATGTTATCTTTGACTAATAGTTAACGGTTTTTGATGAGCAGAAAAAGTAAAGTGTGACAAACATGCAAAAGAATAAGAAATCAGGAAGGGGGCAAATAGTTTTTCACATCACTGTAGGTTCCCCCTTCCCTTCTGGAGGCGGAGTGCTGTGTCATCAGTGTTCCTCTACCTCCCGCAATATACTATGAGGGGAATGGCATAGCACGGTCTGCTCCACAGCAGCTCCCATTGAGAGGGGTCTGGGCGTTGAGGGAGGGAGTGTGTGTGTGTGTGTGTGTGTGTGTGTGTGTGTGTGTGTGTGTGTGTGTGTGTGTGTGTGTGTGTGTGTGTGTGTGTGTGTGTGTGTGTGTGTGTGTGTGTGTGTGTGTGTGTGTGTGTGTGTGTGTGTGTGTGTGTGTGTGTGTGTGTGTGTGTGTGTGTGTGTGTGTGTGTGTGTGTGTGTACTGGTGTAATGTAACTACTGGCTAAGTACCGTACATTTTCTCTTTTTCACCTCAAAATTGCTTTCCCATTAGGAAAATCTCGTGTAACCAGATGTGATAGCATGACACACAACACCAGGGCTGTGGAGTCAGTACAAAAATCATTCGACTCCGATTCCAGCTACCCAAAATGGATTAGACTCCGACTCATTAGTCTAATACTTACCAGGGCTGTGGAATTGGTACAAAAGTCTTTCGACTCCGACTCCTCAGTTTTTGAAACCACTGACTCCGACTCCACAGCCCTGCTAAAAATGTCACAAGTGAGATGCCCTGTACCTCTGCCATGGCAGGCTCCCTAGAACACTTACCCAGCATATTGGTTGGCATCCCCAGCAGCGTGTGCATGAGATCGTGGACCTCCCGGTATCGCTGAGCTACGTACGCCAACTCCTCGTCATCTACAAACCTCACTGGCATGCGGGTATCAGGGGTCACTTTCTGGGGGCAAGGCAAGCAGGTAAACACTTGTACAGCTAATATGTAGGAGTCCGGTCATTACAGTAACAGATGTTCACTCAATAACATATGAATCAATTGTAGAACTCACAGGACCACAACTGAGTAAGGAAAAGTTAATTTGGATGCCACTCCCACTCACAAACCCCTCCCCTAGCACTGTCATTTCCATTGATTGAAGTGGAACTTTAACCAAGGATTGAATTTCATTGCTTTCAGTAGCTGATACCCCCTTTTCCATGAGAAATCTTTTCCTTTCCTCAAATAGATCATCAGGAACATCTGTATGGCTGATATTGTGGTGAAACCCCTCCCACATTGTGATGTCATGACCATGGTCCTGACAGTTTGCTGTCTGTGAACATTGTTGCATTGCGGGAAATAACAGCTTTTCCCATCTGCCAAGCAAGCAGTATCTCCCTCTGTGTATAGAACTCTTAGTGACGAACATTCCGTACAGATCACCTGGCAGAACTAAAGAGGTCACCTACAGTGATAAATTTCAGGATGTAAATGAGGGAGAGGAAAGATTTTATAATGGGCAAACACTGACTAAATAATCTATCATACAACATTGTTAAGGACAGCTGTGTTCTGGTCATTACAGAATCCTGGCTTCATTCATTAATCCCTGACTCTGCAATTCAGCTGACAGGCTATACTGCACAGCGTTATGACAGGACCAGAGACTCCGGTAAGAGCAGAGGAGGGGGGCTGTGTGTGTACATAAATAACAGCTGGTGTACAAACATTGTGACTGTGGACAGCCACTGCTCCCCGGACTTAGAGTATTTGACTGTCAGGTGCAGACCTATATATCTCCCTAGAGAGTTTACTGTGGTCCTGTTTACTGCTGTTTACATAGCACCAGATGCAAATGCAAACACAGCTACTGAACTTTTACATCGCAGTATTAGCAGTCAGCTGGCCAAGCATCCTGATGCTGTGTGTATTGTCACTGGGGATTTTAATCATGCAGATTTGAAATCAGTGCTTCCTAAATTTTATCAACACGTTAAGTGTGCTACCAGAGGAGATAAGACACTGGATAAAGTCTATACGAATATCAGACAAGGCTACAGGGCTATACCGCTACCTCACTTGGGCCGCTCTGATCACATGTCGTTGTTTTTAATTCCGGCATATATCCCACTTAGGAAAACTGCTCCAAATAGTACAAAAGTAATTAAAACCTGGCCAGAGGGAGCTGTTGAGCAGCTACAGGACTGTCTTAGTAGCACTAACTGGGACATTTTTGAACATTCGGACCTTGAAATGTTCAGTGATAGTGTGCTGTGCTACATTAAATATTGCATGGACATTGTCACAGTGGATAAATGTATTCGGGTTTACCCCAATCAGAAGCCATGGATGACCAGGGAAGTACGGAGGCTGCTGAGAGAGAGGAACACTGCCTTCAGGTCTGGGGATAAGGCCCTCTATGGCTTGGCTCGTGCTAACTTAAAGAGGGGCATAAGAGAGGCCAAGCTAGATTATAAAAAAAAGATTGAGGAACATTTGGACAGTAACAATGGCAGGCAAGTGTGGATGGGTATCCAGCATATGACCAATTATCGAAATAATTCTGGAGATGTGGGCGGTGATTCATCGTTAGCTGAGGAACTGAATTATTACTTTGCACGGTTTGAAGTGGATTCATATGAGACAGCTTTACCCCATTCAGATATCAATAACAGTGCCCCTTATGTATTGGGGGAGCATGATGTGAGACGTACGTTGCGAGCCATCAACCCACGAAAGGCAGTCGGACCAGATGGTGTCTCAGGACGTGTTTTAAAAGAATGTGCAGACCAACTAGCTGGGGTCTTCACTAGGATTTTTAATCAGTCCCTGTCTCAATCAATTGTACCAACTTGTTTAAAATCCTCTCTTATAGTTCCTCTGGCCAAAAAACAGACCATCACTAGCCTTAATGATTACAGGCCAGTCGCATTGACACCTGTGATTATGAAGTGTTTTGAGAAGCTCATCAGGAACTATATATTGTCTTTTATTCCTCCCATGTTTGATCAACATCAGTTTGCCTATAGATCAAATAGGTCTACAGAGGATGCGGTGGCTACTGTCCTCCATGTTGTACTGTCCCATCTAGAGCAGCGAGGGAGTTATGCACGATTGCTTTTTATTGATTTTAGTTCTGCTTTTAATACTATTATACCCCATAGACTGGTGACCAAATTGTCAGACATAGGGCTTCCATATTCAACTTGCCTCTGGATTAAGAACTTTTTGAGCGATCGTCCTCAGAGGGTTAGAGTGGGTACAAATTTTTCCTCATCTATCAGTCTCAGCACTGGCTCTCCTCAGGGCTGTGTGCTGAGCCCCCTGCTCTATACCCTCTACACTCATGATTGTGTTCCTGCCCACCATAGTAATACCATCGTTAAGTTTGCTGATGACACTACAGTGGTGGGGCTCATATCAGGGGGGGATGAGTCTGCCTATAGGGATGAGGTAGAAAGGCTGGAAATGTGGTGTAGAGACAATAATCTGCTCCTAAATGTAGCTAAAACCAAGGAGCTTATAGTGGATTTTAGGAAGAAGGCAGATGACATTCAGCCACTTATTATAAATGGAAATATTGTAGAAAGGGTCACAGACTTTCGGTTTTTAGGAGTTACTATTAAAGAGGACCTGACTTGGGGGTCACATATTGCTGAAGTAGTGAAAAAGGCACAGAAGAGGCTATATTTTTTAAGGGTGCTTAGGAAGAATAATATTCCTGAGAAATTGTTGGTGTCTTTTTACCGCAGTACAGTGGAGAGTGTCCTAGTCTACTGTCTCTGTGCGTGGTTTTCAAGCTGCACAGTAGCACAGAAAAAGCAGCTTCATAGGGTAATTAAGGTTGCCCAGAGGATAGTGGGCTGTCCTCTTCTTCCATTAGAAGAATTATATACTTCTTTTTGTTTCAGGAATACTAAGAAAATTTTAAGCGATGCCTCACATCCAGGACATGTGTTATTTGAACATCTGCCTTCTGGAAAACGTTTTAGACTTATAAAAACTAAGACAAACAGACTAAAGAACAGTTTTTATCCTTCAGCCATTTCTATGTTAAATGCTGCTAAGTGGCCATGTTGATAAGGGGTGTGTGCAATGCAATGTATGTAAGAATGGAATGTTATGCTGTCTTTGCTTTTGCTGGAAAATTGCACTTAAGAATTTCGTTGTACAATTTCGGTTGTTACAATGACAATAAAGATTTTCTATTCTATTCTATTCTATCAATAAATATTGTAAAACAAAAACAAAAAAAAAGCAATTTTAATTGTCATTTTCATTACAGTTCCTCTTTAACCCCCTCCCGACCACCTAACGTCGATCAATGCCGGGAGGGTGGCAGGACGGCCTAACGCCGATTGGCGTCAATTCCTGAGGCATAGTTTAGCAGGGAACGATCGCGTGCATGCGCCATCATTTCCTGCAGAGACACAGAGCAGAGTTCCGTGATTAGCCTGCCAGCTGCGATCGCGACTGTTTAAGGGGGAAGAAAGCTGTTTATTTACCTTTGTACAGCGCTGCAATCTGCCGCAGCGCTCTATGGGGGACAGTTCTGACACGGAACTGTCCCTCTGATTGGCTGGCAAGCTAAGCCCTCTCATAGGCTGATGCCTATGAGAGAGAGAGGGGAAGTGGACGGATTGCGGTCCACTGACAATTTAGCATGGGAAGGGGGAGGGAGTGGGTCAAGGAAGATTTTTTTTTTAAAAAAGCCTTTATTTCACACAAAAAAAAAACAAAAACGAACGATCCGAGAGAGCTGAACTGTGAAAAATCGCCTGGTCACTAGGGGAGTGTAAACCCGTGGTCCTCAAGTGGTTAAAGGGTACCCGAGATGGGCAGTGGGGCAAAAAAAATATACATACCTGGGCTTCCTCCACAGAGTACGAGTGAAATTGCCGCCGGGAGACTTGGGAGCAGGATACAGAAGATATATGGCTTACCCTGGTCCTGCACAAGTCCCTGCGGCGTTAATTACTATTCCCCCTCCAGGTCCACGTGGATGGTGGGGAATTATATAATTCGGTTTCCAGCTATCGCTGGCGGAAGAATTATAGTGTTTTAAAAGTAACTTCAGCTCCGTCTTCTGACGGCGCCGAAGTTACTCACTGTGTGCCCTGCTATAGCCGTAATTCCTATTACGGTCTATGGTGGCGCCGGCTGCGCCCAAATCTCCTGCGCTGGATCCAATGTGTTCTTCGCCAACCCCCTCTAGGCTAACTGCCCCCTCGCCGTCCTCCTCTGCCACCTGGATCTTTTGCAACTGGCCACGAAAATTCCTGCAGTCGGAGTCAGTTAGTGCAGGCGCAGTCCGGCCACGTGCACCTGCCTGTCGCCGGAAGGGTAGTAGTACTACACAGGGGCAGAACGATCCCGGCGTGGCCTCGCATGTGCAGTATGCCCCAGAATGGAAGACTTACCGGGGGAATTGCCTAAGATCCTGACAATGCAGGAGGATGGCGAGGGGAGGATGAGAAGAGTTCTTCTCAGGCACCAGAATTGATAAGCATTTACCATACCTGGGCACTGTATAGAGTTTAACCACTTGAGGACCGCAGTGTTAACCCCCCTAAAGACCAGGCCATTTTTAGTTAAATAGGCCACTGCAGTTTTACGGCCAAAATGCATGGCCGTAAAACTCAGCACACAAGTGATTTCCCCCCACCCCCCGCTTTTCTCCCCACCAACAGAGCTCTCTGTTGGTGGGGTCTAAGCGCTCCCCCAATGTTTGTTTGTTTTAACCAGTTCACCCCCAAGGGTTTTTACCCTAACGGACAAGAGCAATTTTCACCTGTCAGTGCTCCTCCCTTTTATTCCCTAATAACTTTATTACTACTTATCACAAGAAAATGATCTATACCTCATTTTTTTCGCCACCAATTAGGCTTTCTGTGGGTAGTACATTTAGCTAAGAATTTTTTTATTCTAAATGCGTTTAAATGGGAAAAATACAAAAATAATGGGAAAAAAAATAATTTCTTCTCAGTTTTCAGCCATTATAGTTTAAAATTAAACATTCTCGCTTGGATAAAACCAACACATTTTATTTACCCAGTTGTCCCGAATATTAAACAGTTTAAATTATGTCCCTATCACAATATACGGCGACAATATATTATTTTGAAGTATAGGTGTTATTTTTCTGGGTTTTTTTTTTTGTTCTGGCCCAAATTACAAGCCCCTATGTAATAAATTAAAAGTAATTTTCCCTAATAAAATATAGATAAAAAAAGCTAAGTCCCTGAGGCAACTATTTATTGATTTATTTTTAGCTTATTTATTTTTTTAAGTGGTTTTTTTTTTGGAGGGGGGGAAGGGTTGGAAGTGTAATTTTATTAATGTTATTAATAATGTAAATGTACATGTACATGTATGTGTTTGTGTGTAATATACTTTTTGGCCACAAGATGGAGCTAGTGAACACTCCCGTTATAGGAAGTGATCACTTTTTTTTTTTTTTTTTACACTTTATTTAAATGTAACAGTTTCCTGTTTTGTGAATGGAGGTGGCCGCTGTTCGCGGTCACGTCCATTCACTCCAGGCATTGCGATTGGGTAGAGGACTGCTCGGTCCTCTTCCCCAATCACTAAACACGGGATCCCGACGGAAACGGCGGCTGTAGCGGCGCGGACACGTGCGGAGCGGCGGCGGGATCGCGCGACGTATTAAAACGTCATGTTGCCGTTAATAGCGGTAAGCATGACGTTTTAATACGATAGGATGCCATTAAATGGTTAATAAATATTTTTTTATATTTTTTTAAATAAAATGTTGCTTTTTTTTTTCATTCTCTTTTTACTACCCTCCCTCCCTCGGCCAGCGTATCACAGCGGATCGCTTCCGTGTGTCCCAGGGGGACAGCCGTGTCACACGGCTGTCCCCAGTACAGCGCTGCTGCAGATCGCATCGTTGTACTACCCTAACAGATGGTGGTTTCGCCGTCTAAGAGTCTCCCGAACAGGATCGCCGCTCGGAGACTGAAGGTGGAGCAGAGCTCCGCCTTCCAAACAGGAGATGCGCTCCTACTAGTCCCAAAAGACAGCCGTTCAAGCCAATCGGCATGGAGCGGTCCTGGGGCTGCCGCACTGCTCACGCTAATTGGCGTGGAGCAGTTGGCAAGTACTTAAAGTGGGAGTGTCACCATAATAATCAAATTTCAACAGCAACTGGTCTGAGTGTATTAAGTGATAAAGATGCTAATCCTGCATTCAAAACTTTTTCTGCTGTTATGGTTTGGAGTTATCACATACTTAAGGAGCACTGGCCCTTTAGTAGTCAGTGCCAAACAGTTGCATGCTGGGGGTTCTTTTTATCTATAATATATTCCCCCTCTTCCTTTTATTTCCCAGCCAAGCTGCTTATCTGAAACACGATTCCCTGCTCATTTGTGTTTACAAGCAAGGCTGAGGCGACTCAGGGATTGGAGGAGAAAAGAAAAAAAGTAAAGGACATCAGGATTTAGCCTAAACTGTGGACAAAAGACATGGCCCCCACCAGGAACAGAATTCTCTTCATTTACTATATAAAATTCACTGAAATGAAAACGTGGTCAGTACAGTACATGTGTTATGTAAGTAGATCAAGTATTTATCTACTTATAGATGTTTTTTTTTTCCCTGGCATAGTATGGCTAGTCCTACTGCTTTAAGTAAATATATAACAGGTGTGGGATTTAGAGCAGTTTAGTGAAAGTGTACGGCCGCTTAAAAGAGTGACAGTAGCTACCTTATCTCTTCAGTAAAAGTCACAGATTTATTACAAGGTTAAATAACCACTTACATTAACATCCAAAAATCGGGCGTACTCTCTGCCAAATGTCCCATCTGGCATCTCTCGAAACCTCTCCAAGTCTAGATTAGACATCCGAATACGAGGCCTCTCTCTGTAGGGAAAGATCAGGGCTATGTCAGTCATTATAAGATCGCCCCGGTATGATCTGTTCACATGATACATATCCCTGTCATGCCGTCTACAAGGAAAAACTGTGTGTATCGCTAAAAGGCAGCCCCTGCATATGCTTCATACTGGGAACAGGCTGGGTTTTTAAGTACTCCCCACTGTCGGTCACAATGCCGGTCTCTGGGCGGAGTTGCTGAGCTCTGATTAATAAGGAACTACCCACTGCTCTCCAAATGCTCAGCTCCCATCATGCTCTGCAATGTAACAGCAGCAGCTGTGACACCACAGGAGCAAATTCAGCAGGGGTTTGTTGCTGGTGTCAAAGGTGGGCATTTGGACACATTTGCAAAAAATAAAAATAATAGAGGAATCCTTAATTTCTTATTTTAGAACTTTATAAACCTAAAAAAAAAAGCAATTGCTGACTTTTTTCCCCAATTCCTCATCTTGGGAGAGAACTCTATGCAGTGTATTTTAAAGATCATTAAATATAAATGATAGTTTGTATTGAGAGATGATCAGTGAGATGCTAATGATTTGGGTCTCGCATGCAAATAAATTGCGAATTGTACACAACTTGGAATGAAGCAATTCGAAATTGGCAGGAAAAGCATCTGATTGGCCCAATTCCAAGTTGAACATAATTTGCATTTAATATTCACGCAATTTGGGATTGCTAGCATCTATCTGACCATCTCTAATTGTAGCTTTGAAAAAAAAAATACTTTCAACTCAAGAGTTAAAGTGAACCTGAGGTGAGAGTGATAAGATGGCTGCCATATCTATTTCCTTTTAAACAATGTACATTGCCAGGCAGCCCTGCTGATCTATTTGACTGCAGGAGTGTCTGAATTACACCAGAAACAAGCATGCAGCTAATTCTGTCAGATCTGACAATATTGTCAGAAACACCTGATCTACTGCACACTTGTTCAGCGCCTATGGCTGAAAGTATTAGAGGCGGAGGATCAGCAGGACAGCCAGGCAACTGGTATTGCTTAAAAAAAAAAAAAATATGGCAGCCTCCAGATCATTCTCACCTCGGGTTCACTTTAAGAACTGCAAAAATGTTTATTACTCCTTGAAGTCGCTCAGTCATTAGTTCTTGTCCCTGGGAGTTAGAGCTGTGTTGATTGGTCAGTCTCAACTCCCATGACCAGGAAGTAACGGTCAGTAGGTGCCGACAATCAGCCAGCAGCTGCGCTACAGGAAGTAATGGTCAGTAGGTGCCGACAATCAGCCAGCAGCTGTGCTACAGGAAGTAATGGTCAGTAGTTGCCGACAATCAGCCAGCAGCTGTGCTACAGGAAGTAATGGTCAGTAGGTGCCGGCAATAATCCTGCAGCTGTGCTACAGGAAGTAACGGTCAGTAGGTGCCGCCCAATAATCCAGCAGCTGTGCTACAGGAAGTAATGGTCAGTAGTTGCCGGCAATAATCCAGCAGCTGTGCTACAGGAAGTAATGGTCAGTAGTTGCCGGCAATAATCCAGCAGCTGTGCTACAGGAAGTAATGGTCAGTAGTTGCCGGCAATAATCCAGCAGCTGTGCTAAAGGAAGTAACGGTCAGTAGGTGCCGACAATCAGCCAGCAGCTGTGCTACAGGAAGTAATGGTCAGTAGGTGTCGGCAATCAGCCAGCAGCTGTGCTACAGGAAGTAATGGTCAGTAGGTGTCGGCAATCAGCCAGCAGCTGTGCTACAGGAAGTAATGGTCAGTAAGTGCCGACAATCAGCCAGCAGCTGTGCTACAGGAAGTAATGGTCAGTAAGTGTCGGCGATCAGCCAGCAGCTGTGCTACAGGAAGTAATGGTCAGTAAGTGCCGACAATCAGCCAGCAGCTGTGCTACAGGAAGTAATGGTCAGTAGATGCCGACAATCAGCCAGCAGCTGCGCTACAGGAAGTAATGGTCAGTAGGTGCCGGCAATAATCCAGCAGCTGTGCTACAGGAAGTAACGGTCAGTAGGTGCCGCCCAATAATCCAGCAGCTGTGCTACAGGAAGTAATGGTCAGTAGTTGCTAGCAATAATCCAGCAGCTGTGCTACAGGAAGTAATGGTCAGTAGTTGCCGGCAATAATCCAGCAGCTGTGCTACAGGAAGTAATGGTCAGTAGTTGCCGGCAATAATCCAGCAGCTGTGCTAAAGGAAGTAACGGTCAGTAGGTGCCGACAATCAGCCAGCAGCTGTGCTACAGGAAGTAATGGTCAGTAGGTGTCGGCAATCAGCCAGCAGCTGCGCTACAGGAAGTAATGGTCAGTAGGTGCCGGCAATCAGCCAGCAGCTGCACTACAGGAAGTAATGGTTAGTAGGTGCCGGCAATCAGCCAGCAGCTGTGCTACAGGAAGTAATGGTTAGTAGGTGCCGGCAATCAGCCAGCAGCTGTGCTACAGGAAGTAATGGTCAGTAGGTGCCAGCAATAATCCAGCAGCTATGCTACAGGAAGTAACGGTCAGCAGGTGCCGACAATCAGCCAGCAGCTGCGCTACAGGAAGTAATGGTCAGTAGGTGCCGCCCAATAATCCAGCAGCTATGCTACAGGAAGTAACAGTCAGTAGGTGCCGCCCAATAATCCAGCAGCCATGCTACAGGAAGTAATGGTCAGTAGGTGCCGACAATCAGCCAGCAGCTGCGCTACAGGAAGTAATGGTCAGTAGTTGCCGGCAATAATCCAGCAGCTGTGCTACAGGAAGTAATGGTCAGTAGGTGCCGACAATCAGCCAGCAGCTGTGCTACAGGAAGTAATGGTCAGTAGGTACCGACAATCAGCCAGCAGCTGTGCTACAGGAAGTAATGGTCAGTAGGTGCCGGCAATAATCCAGCAGCTATGCTACAGGAAGTAACGGTCAGTAGGTGCCGACAATCAGCCAGCAGCTGTGCTACAGGAAGTAATGGTCAGTAGGTGCCGACAATTAGCCAGCAGCTGTGCTACAGGAAGTAACGGTCAGTAGGTGCCGACAATCAGCCAGCAGCTGTGCTACAGAAAGTAACGGTCAGTAGGTGCCGGCAATAATCCAGCAGCTGTGCTACAGGAAGTAATGGCCAGTAGGTGCCGACAATAATCCAGCAGCTGCGCTACAGGAAGTAATGGTCAGTAGGTGCCGACAATAATCCAGCAGCTGTGCTACAGGAAGTAATGGCCAGTAGGTGCCGACAATTAGCCAGCAGCTGTGCTAAAGGAAGTAACGGTCAGTAGGTGCCGGCAATAATCCAAGAGCTATGCTACAGAAAGTAACGGTCAGTAGGTGCCGCCCAATAATCCAGCAGCTGTGCTACAGAAAGTAACGGTCAGTAGGTGCCGGCAATAATCCAGCAGCTGCGCTACAGGAAGTAATGGTCAGTAGGTGCCGACAATCAGCCAGCAGCGGTGCTACAGGAAGTAATGGTCAGTTGGTGCCGACAATCAGCCAGCAGCTGGGCTACAGGAAGTAACGGTCAGTAGGTGCCGGCAATCAGCCAGCAGCTGCGCTACAGGAAGTAATGGTCAGTAGTTGCCGACAATTAGCCAGCAGCTGCGCTACAGGAAGTAATGGTCAGTAGGTGGGGTCAATCAGTTAGCAGCTGTGCTACAGGAAGTAATGGTCAGTAGGTGCCGACAATCAGCCAGCAGCTGTGCTACAGGAAGTAATGGTCAGTAGGTACCGACAATCAGCTAGCAGCTGTGCTACAGGAAGTAATGGTCAGTAGGTGCCGGCAATCAGCCAGCAGCTGCGCTACAGGAAGTAATGGTCAGTAGGTGTCGGCAATCAGCCAGCAGCTGCGCTACAGGAAGTAATGGTCAGTAGGTGTCGGCAATCAGCCAGCAGCTGTGCTACAGGAAGTAATGGTCAGTAGGTGCCGGCAATAATCCAGCAGCTGCGCTACAGGAAGTAATGGTCAGTAGGTGCCGGCAATCAGCCAGCAGCTGTGCTACAAGAAGTAATGGTCAGTAGGTGCCGACAATCTGCCAGCAGCTGTGCTACAGGAAGTAATGGTCAGTAGGTGCCGACAATCAGCCAGCCGCTGTGCTACAGGAAGTAATGGTCAGTAGGTGGGGTCAATCAGCCAGTAGCTGTGCTAAAGCCTATCTGCCACAAAAAAATATTTCCTATTCTCTAACATGGGGGGCTTCTAGGCAGTGTTCTGAATCCTCCTGTTTCCAGAAGAGAACTGCTGTTTTATAGCAGAGACCTCACTTCAATTCTGAACCTGACTGCTAAGTTGCTCCTGCTCCCTTAACAGCCGAATTCCCTACTCTGTCTCTACCCTGTTGGATATGCAGGGACTTAAAGTGAACCAGAGACGAAGCACCCTCATATATTTTTCCATATATATCAGTGGGGACATTAGAGAAAACACCTACCCTGCTCTACGTTTCATCCTCAATGCTAGAGGTGTCTGTTATCAGCTGTGATAAGAATCCCGGACTGAGCATTCAGTCTAGCTTTGCTGGGAATGATTATTGCTGAGTCATTATAGCAGAGCCACAAGGGGGCAGGCTTGGGCTTGAAAAGACACCAGAGAAGACAGACTCAGCTATAATCATTCTGTAGCAAAGCTAGACTGAGTGCTCAGGCGGGATTCTTATCAGAGGTGATAACAGTCAGATTAAATAGAGAACAATGAAACAAAGAGCAGATTAGGTGTTTACTGTCATGTTCCCACTGATTTATAAGGTAAAATACATGAGGGTGCTTCATCTCTGGTTCTCTTCAAAGAGAACGTGAAAAAAGTCAGTTACGCATATCAGATACTTTTTTTACAGGATGCTTCAGTTTACTTTAATACAGCATTACTTAAAGTGGACCTGAACTCAGAACTTCCTCTCTGCGCTAAAAGATATGCAACAGCACAATAACCTTTAAAGAAAAACATTTCTTTAACTTACCGCTGATCCAAATCCTGCAATAAATCTGCAGTGTGTCTACTTCCTCCTTTTATGGAAGCAGACATAAGGTTAACATCCTTTGTTTACAAATTAGCTGCTCTTCCAAGGCAGCCAGCTGACAGCTCAGAGATCAAGTTACAGTTGTGATTAGTCACAGATGAGAGGGAATTCGACAGGCTAAACTCTCTAAATACATACAGGGTGCATTCCTCTAGGTTTTCCTTCTGTCCTGTGCAAGAGTTCAGGTCCGCTTTAAATGAATGATGTTCTTCAAAAAACACAAGCTGCGGGATAGAACTCACTGCAGAATCTGTGCCCCCTCTGGATCCCCCATCATTTTCTGCCTGAGGTTCTGCAAGGCCTGAAAACCAGTAGTCTCGCCAAGAACGGCAATCATATCTGCAAATGAAACACACAAATCTTAGACAGAGGTCAGGTATATAGCAGAGCAACAGATTCTGATGCTGAAACTGCTCCACACCTCACACAACCTCAGATCTGCAGGATCCATTAACTTGGTCACTCCCAGAGAGCACCCCTTATTGTTGTTACTGGTAGCCCACCATGGCTCAGCACTGACTGGGGAGAGGAGCCAAGAGGAAGGAAGGAAGGGAGGGAGGGAGGGAACAGACAGCAGGCTATTACTGAGAAGTGATGGTCAATGAGATAGCAATGAGTCTTTGTTGCCACTTATACAGCTTGGAAATGAACAAATCAAATGCAGTAGCTAATTGTTTTGATTGGTCAGTTTCAAAGCAGCATAAGATTAACATCAAATCTGCATCAAATCAGAATAATTTTCATCTCACTGACCATCTCTCTAAGGCTAGGAACACACTTAGCAGAAACGCAACCGTTGCATAAAACGCTGCGTTTTTGCCGCTAATGGAAGTCTATGGGCTGCATATAAAAACCGCATATGCTTTTTGTATGCGTGTTTTTAAAAACGCTGGTTTTGTAGCATAGTATTCAAAAACGCATCAAAAATGCACATAATGAAAGTCAATGGGAACACAATGTATTGCGGTTTGTGTGTTTTTTGTGGTTTGTTTTTTAGTAATTGATGTATTCCGTTTCTTGTTGTCTTCCAAGTGATTTGTATAAAACGCTATGTAAAAACACATGGAAAACGCATAGAAAATGCTTATGCGTTTTGTATATGCGAACAGCAAACACGTAAAAACGCACGCAAAACGCTATAAAACCGCCTATGCGGGGAAAAAAAGCAAACGCACTAAAAAAAAAAGCACATGACAGAAAACGCGACTTTTTACGCTCTGCCATGTGTGCACCCAGCCTTTTGTTTACAAATCACTTTGATGTATAACCTGTATAAAACAATATTTAGTTAACCTCCTTGGCGGTAACCCCGAGTCAGGCTTGGGGGTTACCGCCAAGGAGGTTAACTCCTGGCTCTGGGTAGCCGCCAGGAGGCATGTAAAAGCCTGAAGCGCATCGGCTGTTTCAACTCCAGCCGATGGCAGCCATTCTTGTTCCGGTCCTTGGTGGCTCTGTATGGTAATCTCACTACATGGGTACAGTCACCTGGAGGCTGGAAGAAAAATTGCACCGCTGGATCTCAGGAAGGTAGATAAGTGCAGGGCTGCTGACAGATCTCTCTGTGTGTGATTTTTTTCCTGCTTTTAGGGTCTAATTGCAAAAAATGGCACCACTTTTAGACCCCAAAATAATCATACCTCCAGGGAGGTTAAATGTGTACTGTATCTACTCGCGTATAAGCCTAATTTTTTGGCATAAAAAATGTGCTGAAAAGTTACCCCTTCGGCTTATATGCGGGTCAGTAGAGCAGAACGGATGGCAGGTTTTGTTACTGGCGAAGAAGTGTAAGGCTTGTGCACTAGTGATCCTGCTCTTGCCAACTGTCTCCCTGCTGTGTCCGTGGCCCCCATCCCCCAGCAATTGCTGCATCTCATAGCTATGATGCCATCTAGTGGTATCTTGAGACACAGCTGTATCATACTTTGTGCACATCTGGCTATGGGAAGAGGGGATGACTTGTACTAGGGACAGATATGGCTACTGGGGAGGAGGTTATACTGGGGAGGTGGCTTATAAACGAGTCCATCACTTTTTCCTAGTTTCTGAGGGAAAAGTGGCTTATGCGCGAGTCGGCTTATATGCGAGTATATACGGTATTTGAAAAAAAAAAAAAAAAAAAAACAACAATACCTGACCTGGAAGTTTAACTATCATGTAGTAAATAGCGAAGGCAGAAGCTCACCATGTCTGTAGGGATCATACAGGGACATCACAGCCGAGCCGGCAGACAATAGCAGCTTCTGCAGTATATTGGTGGGGATGTGACCGGCGTACAAGACGCCCGGCTCAGACATTCCAGACCCGGACTGGCCATCATGCTCGGGCTCCTCTGCCGCAATGTCCACCGACTGGCTAAACTGCCGCCGGCCACCTGTAAGACACAGGAGACAAGATCACTCGGATAGAAAGATGTCACCTTCATTCCTTTCTTCTAAATGGCTTACTTTAGTCTGAAAGAGTAACAACACTCTAAAACCTAGAAGAATGTTAAAGTAAACCTGACTCTCAGTTCACCATTTTTGCAAATTTAAAATTAATCAGTCATGCAACATCTGCCTTAACCAGTTTGCATCCCGCATACAGTATAATCACGTCATTGCAAGTGGCTCCTGAAAGCCACATGACGTGATTATAAGTTGCTGTCATTTAATGAGCACAGCGGGCGTGCTAGCACGTTCCTGGGCTCATTAACCCCCCTCCCCCTAACTACACTACACTAGCATCCCTTCCCGGGTCTCCGATCCTCCCACCCCCCCCGCCCGATCCTCTGTAATACCCCCCTTCCCCCTCCATGCTGCGATCGGGCAGCATGGAGGATTACAATGTATCAATCTTTACCTGACCTTGTTCCAGCGCCGATCGCGATCCTCTCCCTGTAGTCCCGCTGTCAGCCTCACTATGCTGAGTGAACCGGGTCCCGGCTTGATGACGTCATCAAGCCGGGACCCGATCCGGTCAGCATAGTGAGGCTGTCAGCGGTACTGCAGGGAGGAGATCGTGATCGGCGCTGGAACAAGGTCAGGTGAGAGATTCTTACTCCTAATGCTTCCCTGCGCCTAGCTCTGCAGAGGGGGTGGAGGGGACACCTGGCATTTGGGGAAATAAAATTTCTTAAAGGGCCAAACACCTTGCTATCCATGGGGGGGGGGGGGGGAATACAAATTAAAAGGGGCACACAGCTGGCTATAAATGGGGGAGGGGGAGGCATACACCTGGCTATGAATGGGGGGAGGGAGGTAATAAAAAACACATCTGGCTAACTATGGGGGGGGGGGGGGGGGAGATAAACAGGCACGTCTGGTTTACTGAAGTGGGGGGTTTACAGAGGCACATCAGGGGCTGGGGAAGGGTAACGGGGCACATCTGGCCAAGTATGGGGGAGGGGGGTATAAAGGAGCACATCTTGATAACTAGGGAGCGGGGAGGATTAAAAAGTGCCACAACAATTAAAGAAAAATACAAAGCCGCAAAATGGAAAAAAATGCACCTTTATTTCCAAATAATATATTGTCGCCATACATTGTACTAGGATCATACTTTAAAGAGAAACTCCAACCAAGAATTGAACTTTTTCCCAATCAGTAGCTGATACCCCATTTTACATGAGAAAGACAATGATTTTCACAAACAGACCATCAGGGGGCGCTGTGTGACTGATTTTGTGCTGAAACCCCTCCCACAAGAGGCTCTGAAGACCGCGGTACTGCTGGCAAACAGTTACAATGTAACAATGTTCAGAGACAGGAAATAGCTGTTATTAGCTATCTGTAACAGACAGAGCAGCTAGAAACAGCTAAATAACCTGCCCACAGTAACAATGTCACCATGTAATACATGTCAGAATGTGAATCTGGGAGAGGAAAGATTTTACAATGAGCAAACACTGACTAAATCATTTATACATAATTATGGTAAAAAATGAAGCACTTTTTTTACTACATTATTTTCACTGGAGTTCCTCTTTAAACCCTGTAATAACCAGGACAGACGGGCAGATCAAATGTGTAGGTTTAATCTATGGTACCACTTATTATTTTCAAATTATAATTGCTGAAAACTGAGAAATAATTCCTTTTTTCATTTTTTCCCCATTATTACCATTAAAATCTGTTCAAAATTAAATAATTTTAAGCAAAATGTACCACCGAAAAAAAGCCTAATTGGTGGCGAAAAAAACAAGGTATAGATCATGTATGTGTGATAAGTAGTGATAAAGTTATTGGCTAATGAATGGGAAGAGTGTGAAATGTAGAAAACTGTTCTGGTTTTTTAGGGGGAAATCCCCAGGGACGCGAAGTGGTTAAAGGGTACCTGAGTCTATTAGAAAAAAAAGTTAGATACTTACCTCAGTAGACAGAAGCCTCTGGATGGCCTTCCCCTTTTCACAATATTCGTTGTTAAAGGGAAACCAGCACCAATTTTTTTTTTTTTGGGGGGGGGGGGGGGGCAGTTTCTAATAGCTATAGGAGCTGCCATGTTCCCCATTATTTATCCACAGGAAGTTGTGAAGATAGCATCTGTGACTTCTCTAAACTCTTCGAAGCATAGTTTCCTATCTCTCCACCCCATGCTGATGAAAACTTTCGTTTGCTCTTTGCTAACGTGTGCAATAAAATAATTACATCCGTCCTCATCTGCCTGAAATTACAGGCCTCGGAATTAGGTTAATAAAGGCCTCTGATAAACTTCTGAATGTAAAAAGAAGAGGAAAACTTTTTTTTAATAGTGAGCCACATTGTTGGCATGCATTAGTAATGTGCTATTAAGTGACCTGAAAAATAGCTCTTGGTTCGCTTTAATTTTGAATATTGCTCACGACTGTACTACACTCTGTGTACAAGCACAACTGCACTACACAGATGGAGCCATTGGTGCACTGCTGTTTCCTCCAGGCTACTGCACAAATGCAAACCATACTGGCACCTGCACAGTGAAGCCATGCTCGTACATGGAAGCCAGCGCAGCAAAGAGGGCCTCTAGCCAGTGGCGGAAGGGTCATGGAGGATTGGCAAAGCCTCTGAAGCACCCAGAGCTTTCTCTATATAATGGTAAGTATCTCACTGGTGGGCTGGTTAATCAAAGGAGACCAAAGCAGGGGCAGGTAAATTCCTGGCTTCTCCAGAAGGAATGTAAATTATCTCAAACAGTAAGAATCATAGGGGTCCAGGGAGTTCTTATGAACTCTATGCATAAGTAGATATTCTATTAATAGCAAATGAGGTGTAAAAACCTGTAAAACACAGATTTGTAATCCTGCCTTTTTCCACCTGGGTCCCCCGTTGAAGAATCTTTTCTGTCGATGCTGGACGGGAAGCGTTCTCATTGATATGAGCATCTGAACTGGGCATGTGCGGCCATCTTCCGCACACGCTCATTGAAAACAAGTGCTCACGCATGCTATGTTTGAGGTTGCGCAGTAGAGAGCTTGCGCATGCCCAGTTCATGGAAGCTCTTGCATGGACCTTGGTGACTGGCATTAAGTTGGAGGATCCACTGGTGAGGAATGGAGGGAACCAGGTGGAATCGGACACCTCTGTCCGTAGGTAGGATTACACGCCACAATATGTGGTTTGCAACTTTTAACTCCAACTCAGGTGTGCTTTAAAAAACTGTAACGTAAAATAAAAAAGTGACATTCTTTCTCTAGAGGCTTCCCCGATCCACCACAATACCTCAGTTGCCGGCTCGGACCCTCTTCATCTTTGTGGCCATGGTCTTCTCCATGTACAAGTGTGGCTGCGCTGCGCAGGCACCAGTAGAGTTTGCACCTGAGCAGTAGCAAAGAGCCACTCGAGCATGGAGAAAAAAAGTCATTCTTGAGCAGCTCCGTGCTACCGTACAGGCTGTACTTTACACTTGCACAGCCTGGCTGCACACATACACGGAGGGGATTGTGGCTGTGGGCAGTGTTAAAGTGGATCCGAGATAAACTTTTGCTCATTGCATAATTGTGTTCCCTTTATATAGTTTACAAGGCATTCCTCAAGCCAAATACTTTTTTTTGTTTTGTTTTAATACTCTAATCCCCTATAAACTAAACAAGCCTCGCCCAGTTTTTTTACAGTGCATTGGCACTGTAGCAAGGGCTTATGGGAGCTCAGTCTGGGCAGGAGGAGGTTACTAGCCATTGATTTCAGAGACAGAGGGGAGGAGGGAGGAGGAGAGGGGACTGAATTTACACACAGGCAAGCTGATAGCATCTCCAGCCCTCAGCCTGTGACAATGTGACAAACGGAACATGGCTGCTCTCATTGTATCACAGGAATAAATAATCATAAACTTTTGAAGCCGTTTGCAGCTAGATATGCTAAACTTTATCTAAACTTTAGATAGACAAGTTAATTGTTATAGTTCGTTTTTCATCTCGGACCCGCTTTAGGGTGCATACACACCTTTGACGGATGTCGCACGTTGGGGATAAAATCCCTGACTGAGCATTCAGTCTGGCTTTGCTCAAGAATCATTATAGCGGAGTCTGTCTTCTCTGATGTCTTTTCAAGCCCAAGCCTGCCCCCTTCTGGCTCTGCTTTCCTGTTCTGTATTTTCACAGCAGATGGGAGGAGCTGCTAATGTAAGAGTATATTGAGTAGATTGAAAAAAAACTTTTTTTTTTATCTATATTTGTTAGTCATAAAAGGTTTTTATTTTGCACACAGCCCAACTGTGTTTTGCATTGAGTTATAGTAAAAAAAAAAAAGAAATAAAAAGGGCACATCAGAGCAGCAAAAATACAAGGTAAAATATTTATTTTGTACAAATCTATTGGGGGGATATGTTTATTTTGCGCCAAAGCGTTCATCTCTGGTTTCCTTTAAGTCACGCGTGTGTACGGGTCTTTAGACTTTAATGTCAAACACTATTTAGCGGGTCATAGCATAGCGTAGGATGATCGGAGAAGCCTCACAACTGAGGTAAATATCTAACGTCACAGGTACCCTTGCAGGCTAGTACGATATAATAACATACCTCCCAACTTTTTGTGATGAGAAAGAGGGACACTTAAGCCACACCCTGTCATACCTCCAACCACACCCTCGATCACGCATACCATAAAGATTTCATTAGAAAAATATGTTGTTTTATAATTCACACCACACCGATACTTTATATCCTGGTTCATTTCCCTTCATATTAACATTTTAAAACTAGTAAAATAGCAATTTAAAGGATGGGAATAAAGTTTAGAGTAAAACACATTTTTAGTAGATATATATATATACATAGAAAGAGGGACAAAGTCCAGAAAGAGGGGCAAATGAGGAGGAAAGTGGGATAGAGGGACAGTGCTCCCAAAGAGGGACTGTCCCTCCAAAAAGGGGACAGTTGGGAGCTATGTAGTAAAAAGTCCTCCTGAGGGTTGCCTTACCCAGCATACGTACAGAAACGCGAGAAGGACGGTGAGATGCTCCTATCAACAACCTCGAGCAAAGTTTTAGAGCGTTCATAGCTGAAGACACAAAGTAAACAGGGAAGAATCTGCACCAGCCGCGCATGCGCAGTATTACAGTAACCCTGCTCGTATGTGCCCCGTCTGCAGGCTCTGGACTCCCGTCACATGACCTTCAGCACCCGGGTACCTTTCAGGGAATACCCCGGCGACAGCACACGGTCCGGCCAATCAGCTGGAGGCGGGTGCACAAGCCTAGTCACCCCGACTCCAATGAATGTTGTAACATTGGTTCCGAATAGCTAACAGTGCTAGGACTAGTAAACACATAACTGTGTGCAGAGCGCCATCTAGTGGCCTTTAAATAGAAGACACCTCGCTGCCACACAATTTTAAAAAGTGAGAAATAAACACAGATAAGGTAGACCTGCATAGCGTAGCTGTACACAAACTGAACTGATGAATATAATGAGAACAAGAAAAATCTTACTCACTGTGCATTATTATTTATTAACTTGTTCTCCTCCATACGATTTGCCATTCAATTCACAGCCCCAGAAACCCATGCAGAGCCATATAACAGGTGCAAAAATAGCCTACCAGTCACCATGGTCTGATTTTAAGGTAATCACTGAAAAAGACATCTTGGATATCCTCTCAAACCTTCGCCAGACTACCTGCGATCTGGACCCTGGCCCCACTAAGTTCATGTTGAAATGCCCTGAACTATTTACACCAGCATTCCACAAAATAGTCAACGGTTCCTTACAAGAAGGGTGGTTTCCCTCTACTCTGAAAGAAGCAATAGTCAGGCCACTACTCAAGAAACCATCGGAGACCCAGATGCTCTAAACAGCTACAGACCTGTCTCCAACCTCCCCTTTCTGGGAAAAGTTATTGAAAGGCTGTCTACCTCCAACTTGAAGCCAGGCTTTCCAGAAACAACATCCTTGACCCTCTTCAATCTGGCTTCAGGAAATATCACAGCTGTGAAACAGCCCTCACCCAGATTTGCAATGATCTGCTCATTACAAGAGACAAGAGTCAATGTTCCATCCTGATTTTGCTCGACCTCTCAGCGGCTTTTGACACAGTCGATCATGAAATCTTGCTCAACAGGCTGCAAGAGTACTGTGGCATAGATGGCACTGTTCTCCGGTGGTTCAACTCCTTCCTGGCTGGCAGAACACAAAGGGTAGCCTTAGGGCCCTTCCTCTCCAACCCTGTACCACTAAAATGCGGTGTACCTCAGGGCGCAATATTATCCCCTTTACTGTTCACCATATACATGCTGCCACTTGGAGAAATCATACAAAAACATGGCCTGACATATCATTGCTATGCTGATGACACCCAGCTATATTTGTCATTCAAACCTGATGTCACAGACCCTACTCCACAAATAAACGCATGCTTAGCTGAGCTTCAGGAGTGGATGAATCATAATTGGCTAAAACTTAATGCTGACAAAACTGAGGTTCTTGTTATCGAGGGCCAGGGCTCAACAGCAAAGCAGCCCCAGTCTCAACCAACACCGCTACGGATAGGGAGCTCAGACCTGAACAACTCAGACTGTGTGCGCAGCCTGGGAGTACTGATTGATGGGAAATTAAGCTTCAGGAATCAAATCTCAGCTGTTGTGAAACATTCCTTCTTTCACCTAAGGAATATTGCAAGGATTAAACACCTAATTCCTTCATAGGATCTTCCAACCCTAGTCCATGCCTTTGTCACATCAAGGTTAGACTACTGCAACGTCCTCTACACAGGCCTGCATAAGAAAGACCTACGCCGCCTGCAATAAGTACAGAATGCCGCCGCAAGGCTGTTAACGAGCCAACCTCGCCATTGCCACATAACACCAACCCTGTGCTCACTCCACTGGCTACCGATAAAATGGAGAATTCTGTTTAAGATTGGCTTACTGACATTCAAATCCTTGCACAATCTGGGCCCTGGATACCTGAAGGACTTGTTTCAACTGCATCACATCCCCCACAATCTTAGATCAAAAGGACATAACACCTTGGTCACCCCCAGAGTCCACCTCAAAACCTTTGGAGACCGAGCCTTTTGTCATGCTGCTCCTACACTTTGGAACTCCCTGCCACACCCAATCAGGACAGCTCCATCCCTGGAAGCATTTAAGTCTAAACTGAAAACCTACCTCTTCAGTCTGGCATTCATGAACATCTGACTATCTCCTATGTAACACAACCCAGCCTGCAACCCTGTATTAATCTGAGACACAGCTATGCGCTTTGAGTCCTATGGGAGAATAGCGCTTTACAAATGTTATTGTATTATTGTATTGTATTTAGTGCCAGCATTTTCTGTGCATTATAAAATAAAGATATCTGTGACAAATAAAGGGGAGTAAACCGCTAGTCTATAAAGAAAAAGTTAGATTCTTACCTAGATAACAACAACAATGACATTTCTATAGCATTTTTTTCCCATAGGACTCAAAGCGCTTAGGCTCTCTCAGATTCAGTAATTGGTAGTAGGATGAAGTATGAACACAACAAATACTAATAAGATGTTTGCACAATGAGGAACATTTCCTTTAAGGTGCTTATTCACATATTGCCTCACAGAAATAATTATTTGAGGCAATATGTGGATAAGCACCTTAAAGGGAAACTGCTGGCCGTTGTGACTGCTGCAGAAAGGGAGCTCTATGAATAGGCGAGGGAAGCCTGTAAATATCCCAAATGCGCATTTAGACCATTGTCACTAGTTGTCCAACTTATTTGGTGAGTCGCTCACCATGTGGTGTTGGTGGTGGGAGTGACATTAATTAAGCAGCGCTGGTTAAGTATATGTTTGGCTCATTCTTGCCAATTTCTTGATAATTTGAGTTACATTATATTTGTGCACTACCTTAGCTCACAGGGTAACAGAGATCAGTGGTCCTGATCCCTCACACTATTTGAAACTCTATGTATGGCCAAGGGCACGAAACACTTTCCCTGATTTGCCAATTATTGATGTCAGATGCCACCTGGTTTCGACAGAGCTTAAACTGAAACAAGAAACTGACCTTCATTGCCAGTTCTCTGAGGAACGATGGCAGAAGATTCTTATGCTTACCAAAAAGTCTCAATAGCTTCTCTGATAAATGAATTGAATTATACAATATTGACCAGGTGCTACCTTACTCCACGCAGACTACACAAGAATTACCCCAATACCAGCTCCCTATGCTGGAGGTGCAATAGAGCACTGTTACACATCTTCTGGGACTGCAAAGCTATTAAACCATTCTGGCAAAATGTCCATAAATATATTAAAATCCTTACAGATGGGGAGGGACACGATTGGTGATTCCTCATACTACCTGCTACACAATACCCCTAAGCCCTTTAAAAAATGTAAGTGCTGATTGACAAGGCATCTGATCCAGGTGGCAAGAGTTCTTATTTCTAGACACTGGAAATCTCCCATGGTCCCGACCATTCTAGAATGGATCAATGAGATAACGTTTATTTACCAGATGGAATCTTTGACTTATATGATCCATGGCAGAGACGAGGCATTCTCGTCAAACGTGAATTCACTGGGACATGTTCTTGGAGTCAGATGACTATAAACAAATACCTCTAAACCATCCATATCCAACTCTGTTCCGCTGGCAAAATGTGGCCTCCAGAGCCATTAAATTTGGCCCTCAAGTGGTTGTCCCACTTTGCATTATGTTTGGCCCACTCTAGACCACCAGGAAAGCTATATGGGGGAGGTAGGGGGAAAGCTCTAAACACTGGGGAATTGTATAAGGGAGAGAGGGGCTTCTAGACACCAGGAAACTTTATAGGGGAAGGGGAGGGCCACTAGACGACACCAGGGAACTGTATAGGAGTTGGGGGGGGCATTAGACACCAGAGAACTGTATAGAAGAGGGACGGGGCACTAGACACCAGGGAACTGTGTTGAAGAGGAAGGGGCAACTAGACACCCAAAAACTGTATAGGGGTTGGAGGGGGGCCAGTGGACATTGAGGTTGGCCCTCAACTAGGTCCCAGTGTACAATTTCGGCCCACTTTGTATTTGAGTTTGACACCCCTGCTCTAGACACTTGAAGCGTTATTGGTACTCATCTCTTGTATCCTCTCCTTCCCCTTTGGGTTGGGGCTAGCGTTCCTTTCAGTAGTCTGGTATGTCATATCTGTATGATGTGGAGTCGATAGGGTCGGTTCCGGTGTGAGGTGAGGTCTTTTCTTCGGCCTTTCTTCATCCTCTTCCTCTCTTAGGCTTCCATGGAGCTGGGGCTTCATGGAGACCCTCTCTCAATTTCTTTTTCTGCACCCCTGTGTTGCAAACCTAAGACAGACAGAATACCTCTTTGGGAAATGTAGAGTAATGTACTGTTTTAGCCATCAGTAAAAGCAAGAAGTTTTGAATCAGGATGATACCATTCATTGGCTAACTTTTTACGTTAGCTAATAAATGGTATCATCCTAATTCAAAACGTCTTGCTCTTTGGCAACTGTTATTGATTTTAGAAGATTGCTTCAGTATATTTCTGAAATGCCTGAGGTACTTTATATTATGCAGTCATCGGTAGTAGACAGAAGATTGATGAAGGCTTTGGATCCAAGATGTCAATAGTTGTGCACTTGACTTGTCTAGATTAATGATGGGAAGTTACTATTCTCAGCCATTGGCCTCTTTCTTATCTGTGAATGTTATTTGCGATGTTCAATATTTGCATCATGTTTACTGGACCTTTGTTAAAAAAAAAAACTTTGTTAAAGAGGAACTGTTGCAAAAATATAAAAATTTAAAACACATACAAAAAAGAAGTATGTTTCTTCCTGAGTAAAATCAGCCATAAATTACTTTTCTCTTATGTTGCTGACATTTACAGTAAGTAGTAGAAATCTGACATTACCGACAGGTTTTGGGCTAGTCCATCTCTCCATAGGGGATTCTCAGCATGGCCTTTATTCTTTATAAAGATACCCCCTGATAAAGATTTATACAAAGATACTGACCAGCCTCCCTGCTTACCGTACACTTTTTTGGCAGTTGGACAGAGCAACTGCCATTCACTAAGTGCATTTTGAAAATAAAGAAATCCCTGTGAACCCTCCATGAGGAGATGGGCTAGTCCAAAACCTGTCGGTTCTGTCAGATTTCTACTACCTACTGTAAGTGACAGCGACATAGGAGAAAAGTAATTTATGGCTCATTTTACTCAGGAAGAAACATACTTCTTAATTGTATATGTTTACCTATATTTAGAATTTTAAGATTTTCACGACAGAGGTCCTTTAAATCACGTGTCGAACTCCAGGCCTGGAGGGCCAGATCCATGCCAGTGTTTAGGATGGACTGAGAAAGAAAGGAATGTGTTCTACCTGGTGGACCACACCTCTCCTGATTCAGACTCATCAATTCATTTGAGCTGTATTAAAAATGTGTGAGGATCTCGGCCCTCGTAGGACCGGTTTGACATACCTGCTTTAAATAATCTTTAAAAAAAAAATTATTTGAGCCAGACTCCCCGGTGTACACACACCCCCTTCCTTCCTCCAATCTGTGTTCACCGCAGTGGAGACAGAGCTGTGGCTGCTCGATCTGTCAGTCACCTGCCTTGTCAGGTCAGTTTTCTGTGCGTTCGGTGCAGCAGGGTAGGGAAACAGCAACCAGGGCATCATGGGAGCGAGCATGTCTGTGTGTCTAGGTAAACAGATACTAGTTGCGCTGGGTCTAACTGGTGCCCTGTATCATTCACACAGTGTTGTATAAGTTCAAACCATTGTTCAGTGAAGCATCTGAAGATTTATTAATACAATAAAATGCATTACATTATATTACATGCGAGTCAAGCAATAATAATATATGACTGTCTCATTCAGGCTAACAATCATCCACAGACCCTCCAATGTGCATAAATTGCCAAAAAATAGGTAAAAAATGTAAAATAAGCCCTAGGGATAAGCAATTGCAAAAAAAAGTAGAAAAAATAAAAAATATATATCATGCAGGTACCTAAAAATAGAGTATCAATATTTGTAAATTGGACTCCCTCCAGGGAAAAAAATGCTGGTGTATCCCAATGTAAATCACAATGAAGTCTCACGGAGGGTTGGCTCCCCTGGACTTGGTATGAAATCAATCTTCTAATGTCGGTTACGCTTATAAATGTCAGGCATCAAGGCTCTATTCAGCATATAAGTTGCATATAGTTCGTATAGTTCATGAGTGGACTCACCTCCTTCCTCGAAAAGCCAATAGTGTTTTCAGGTTGTAATAATGGTGATTGTACTCACGACCTGAGGTAAAAGTTGCTGAGAGATTTGTAGGGGGTCCAGTTCGTGTGTCCAAGCTCCGGCCGGCAACTCAGTGACACTATACGGCTCCGTACTGTATCCACGATCATCCGCAGTGATCGCGTGTAGTAGTTCCGGGTGGCGGCTGTTCTACTTCTGGTGACGTCACCTGCTCCTCGCGTCCTCTATTGCTAAGTTACCGCTGGATTGCGGTTAGCGAAGGATAATAGGCAAATTTAGGTCTAGTAGTGCTTGTTGCAAAAAAATCCTCGCTACACAATATCGGATGGTGCAGAGTGAGGGTTAGGACTAACGCGTTTCGGCAGTCTACGGCTGCCTTTATCAAAGTCAATTGTGAAGTGAATAGCCCCATCAAAGTTGATATATACTGCTGCCCCCTCCCATCTCTCAGACATGTTATCTCCTGGGTCCTAGCGTGTCCATCCAGCATGATTGACAATGCGCATATCTGTTGCATACATTTCTTATCACTTCGCTTCAAGTTACCTAATTTTTAAATGACTGTCTGTGTGTCTGTGACTCCCTGAGCACCATGCTGGCCAGTGTAGTAACAGATACTGCTCTCTATCTGATCTCTGCTCATCTCACGCATGCACAACCCGAGTTTCCCCCCCGGGAAGCCCAGCTAGTGAGGGTCCTGGTACGCATGTCCACTATCCAAGTGGACAAGGAGTTAGAATGAAAATTTGATCCGGCGAAGCAAGCAGGCAAAGGGACATTGATTCACTTTATGTCACTGAGTTAGTTTCTTACATAAACAACTAGAGGCAGGGCCAGTTCTCTCATGAAGCAAGGTGAAACATTTGCATCAGGCGCAGAGACTACAGGGACAGCATGTTTGTACTGTGTATTTACACTTACAGCATGCAGTCAGAGTAGGAGGAGAAGTGAGAGGAGAGTGAGGTGAAGAATGTCATCATTGGGGAAAAGTAGCTTGTTGTGCTGTGTGAGGAGTCTGACAGTGAGTGAGGAGGGGGAGGCAGGAGAACAGCAGTGTTTACTTGACTTGCATAGCAGAAGGAAGGAGGTGGCACTGCTGTCCTGACTGAGAAGGAATGGAGGATGGCTGAGGGTGAGCAGTTTGTTTGTCACAGACTCACAGCCAGCCAGTGTGCTATTGTGTTGAGCTGCAGCATGTCATGTGAGAACATTTAAGGGAGTCTGAAGCGAGAATAAATCTCGCTTCAGACCTCATAGATAGCAGCGGCATGTGTGCCCCTGCTAAAACGCCGCTATCCTGCGGCTTAACAGGGGTCCCTTCACCCCCAAATCCCCTCCGTGCAGCCGGGGAGCGCTTCCGCATTGGGGCAGGGCTAACCACCGCAGCCCTGCCTCATGCGCGTCTATCAGACGCGTACCTCCGCCTCTCCCCCGTCCCTCTCAGTCTTCCTTCACTGAGAGGGGCGGGGGAGAGACGGCGATGCGCGTCTGATAGACGCGACTAGAGGCAGGGCTGCAGCCGTTAGCCCTGCCTCCAGGAAGAAAAAATTCACGACCAAGTTTATGATCATATTTTGCGGGGGTGGGTTTGGGGGTGAAGGGACCCCTGTTTAGCCGCGGGATAGCGGCGTTTTAGCAGGGGCACACATGCCCCTGCTAACTATGAGCTCTGAAGCGAGATTTATTCTCGCTTCAGAGTCTCTTTAAATGAAGCAGAGTAAATTGTCAGGTGCTGTGCGATCATTCCAAATCGGGAAGGGGGGGGGGGACATCCTCACAAGTTTGCCTCAGCGGGCCTGAATTTAAGTCAGATGAGCCTATAGGCACAGATGTACTGGCACCCTACACCTCGCCCTCCATGAACCTAAAAATCCCTGCCGAACCGCACCGCAAGTGTGCTGGCTGCCCTAGCTGCCAATCCTCTCTTACTTCCCTTGTCTGGCGTAGGTAGGTAGCTACAAGTGCCATTTAGTATTAAGAAGCCAGAGGTACTCTCAGTATTAAGTAGCTAGAGGTGACCCAAAGTATTAGGTAGCTAGAGGTGCCCCCAGTGGAAGGTAGATCTCTTCCGTGGAATGCTGAATCGGGTGAGTAACCTCTCATTTACACTCCACTCGGCACTCTGCATAAGGAAGGAGGGAGTGAGCCGCCTTTCCATCATCAGGCGCCTGTAGGCACGAGCCTACAGTGGCTTATGGTAAATTCTGCCCTGCGCCTCAGGCAGCAAAAAGTCTAGAATGACCCTGCCTAGAGAAAGCATAATCAGAGGAGGGAGCATTATCTGATATTACACTGGCCAGCTGCAGCCTATAGCTTGTCCTTGCCCTTGGGGTCATCTGGGGAAGAAAGGCAGTTGCTGGGGACTGAGGACAGAGACTTGTTGCAGCATACTTTGACACATACTTTGTAAACGTGGAGGTGGGAGTTTCTGAAAGACACAATGCATCAGCTATGTTCTTTATAAAATAAAATAAAAAATCTGGGTGATAAAGAGTGTGCTGTGCTGTAAGCTCTGGGTACTGGATATGTGTCAAACTAATGGCGTTTAACTTCCGTAAATGATTTTAAACTGTCAGCTTAAGTCAGGATTCACTACTTGTGCTACCATGGGAGTCCAGAGGGGATTCACAAGGACAGGAACTCAAACAATGCATTCTGGGTGAGATATAAATCCTGTTATTGACCTCGCCTACCAAAAATTCCACCACTAACACTCTGTGGGGTATCACGCTAAAAAAGTGTGAGTTAAATCTTCTTACACGCATTAATGAAATTAGCGCAACTTTATTATACCGTGGGCACGCTACGCACGCTACTGGCAGCATAGCATGCGCTCCATAGCAACGCCCGATCCTTGGAAATGCTGCGCGCTAGTGATGTATCGCTACTGTGATACTTCACTAGTGCAGCCGCTACTATGTTAATTAACGTAGTAGTGGCCAAGCTAGTTAAGTATCCTGTTAGCGATACGTCACTATAGTGCGGCATTTCCAAAGATCGGCCGTTGCTAATGAGCGCACGCTATGCTGCCAGTAGCACGTGTCATGTGCCCACAGTATAATTAAGTCATGCTAATTTTATTAATTTATTAAGAAGATTACTGTCAGGCATGGACTTACCCCCACTGCGGCTAGCAGCATGAACGCCGCTCTCGGGGCGGACGTCACCGGGACTCCGAACTTCCGGTCCTTCTCGGCTGCCAGCGCCGCCGGCCAGCATTCCAGCCACATGTCGTCACAGCAGAGCAGGGCAACACGCTCACGCACGGAGCGTCATGCCCTTTATGCTCTAAGGAGGAGGCTTTCCTGATCAGCCTTGCTGAGTCACTCCCGCCCCCTTTCTGACATCATCTGGGGGTGGGGGTTGCTGGGTTGACAGCCTGCATTTAAGCAGCAGACTGCCAGTGCTTCTTGTCCGCTGTAGCGATCACACTCCTGTGTTAGCTCTCGGATCCACAGTATACTTATATATTGGTTACGCCAATATATAAGTACTGGAAGAAATATACCATTGTATTTACCTGTGCCTTTGACCTTTTGCCTGTTCTTGACCTCGAATTTTCTCTTAATCCTTTTGTACCGCTGCCTATCTGATTTACCGTTGCCAACCTTGCTGTGCTCTCGTTTATTCTCTTGCCTATTGTCTCTGTACCTCGTATCTCTGATCTCTGTTGCCGAACCTTGCTTGTCGACCATCCCCGCTAGCGGGCCCGTGCCGCTGGACGGAAGTCCGTGCTCTGTGGGCCCTCGTCACAGAGCAATACTGTCACAGGAGCCCTCCGTGGCTGACCGCACTTAGCCTTCTAAACGGTGCCAGCGCACAGATCGTGCGAACTCTGGTCGCAGTCAATGCGCAGGAACCGTTAAGAATTAGCCGCAGACAACTCAGAAGGGAGCCTGTGAGACACGGGTGATTACAACTTCACCCACTGGTTCAGAGTAAACTGCCACCACCGCGGTTACTATGGGACCGTGGGGCCCACTAACTGACTGACTAATCCTGCGAATAAAACGGTTAAACACACGATATTCTGTCTAGCCAACAACAAACAAACAGTAGCGTATCTTCAGAGACCCGGGATCATTTCTGTGTGTGCTGATAAGCAGGGTAGCGAAACAGTGAATGACTTGGGAAAAGTCGTTTATTCACGCAATATAAATAATTAATATATACAGACAATTATGAAAATCACCAATTAGTAAAACAGTAATAGCCAGTATGAAAAATAAAAGAAGGGAGAAAAATACTTAGTTCCTGGAAAGATGTCCTTATTGTGGGAAGAATCATAAAGTCCTTGGTTTCAAAGTCCAGAGTTCAGAGTTCAGACCAGGTGGATGCCAGCATATCCTCAAGCTGGCACCTGAAGAGTTCAAGATGTTTCAGAGTGGAGGACACAGCCCGGCTGCTGGCTCTGTGCTTTTGATGAAGCTGGTTTGGGGGTGTGGCAATGCCGGCCCCCTCTGAACTACCAGCAAATGACAGTTCATTCCCTCTCAGAGATTTTAGAGCTAAACTTATGAATTGCTGTAACTCCTGAACCATACACGTTACATTTAGGGGGGTAACAGCTTCATACTTGGAGGAAAATACAGATTAATATGATATCCGACATGGCTAGTGCATCAGATCAGGGTCCTGAGTAGATTCATACCTGGGTTGTAGGGGCCCCGGGCCCCTCTCGACTGGTATCAAGAGATCCAGCATGACCCTACGGATCCAATGATACCGCTCTCATAACCACCCTATTTATTGTATTCTGTAAATGGGCAAAAGATTATATTGTACATTCATTTCTTCCTGCTAAGGCCGGAGTCAGCCTGACTGGAGTCCAGCTGTGTCTGCTTCTTGTCTATGAAAGGCCCTGTTGGCTCCTTCAATTAACATCTGAATGTGAAATCTGCTTAGACAACTTTGAGTTTACACCTCTGGCTTGATCAGCAGTCACAGGGCCAGTCTTCCTGCCAGCTGCTTGTCACCTTATACTTGATGGATGGGCCATCAGCACAGCTTGAAGCCAGGGACTCTCCAGTGCAGATTAGGCTCAGGCTCATTAGCATATCAAAAGAGCCATCCAGCATGCTGGTGCTCTCTCTCTGTTGAGAAGAGACTGCAGCTGCCCCTACACACTCAACCCAGATTGTATCGATTTGAAGCGCAATCGATGCAGAGAATCGAGTGCGATCGCTTTCCTTCACGGGCGGTTACAGGACGCAACCGTCCGTGACAGCCCTCCCTGGGGAGAAGGCAGATAGACATGCATCAGCAAGATGTGTGTCGTTGCCGCTAACCTGCGAGATCTGATCTAGTTCCCTGTTGGCGTTCTGGTGTCGGCTGCCCGCTGCGTGTCGGCCAACCTGGCCGACGGGTCTCGGATTGCCGGTGCGGCGGAAAAACCTAGTGGAGCCTGTGGCTCGGTTCCCCTGGACCGGTCGCGGTCTGCTACCCCCAGGGTGGACCCGACATGGACCGTTCTGGACAGGGCGTTTGCGCCACTGCAGTCGGACGTGGTGTCTGCCGGGACTGCTGACAACGGGCAGTGGGTTGGTTAGGTCAACAGCCAGCCCATGCAGGGTTCTCCGGCTAAGTGGCTGTGGACCTAAGGGAACCCCGCGGGAATCCCTGGACCTTCCTCGCTCCTGACAGACGGCACATGCCCTGCAGTAGTTTGCTACATCCCTGTTCATCCGGGGCCAATAAAACTGTTTCCGAATACCGGCAAGTGTCTTGCGGACCCCTGAGTGCCCTGTCAGAGGATTACCATGTGCGGATTTCAGCACATGTCCCCTGAACGCACTCGGGACCACAAGCCATTTGGTATTCGCGTGGGATCTACCTGTAGGGGGCTGTACAGACTCACTGTACAGTCTCCCACCTTTCCAGTACACCTTGAAAGCGGCCCCGTCTGCGAGGGGCTCAGCGGCTTGCTGCCTGAGCACCTCCAGACTTGGGTCACTTTGTAGTGCGGCTGCGAATATGGCGCTGTCGGTTTCAGCCAACTGGCTCATGTCACACGAGGCCAGCGGCTGAAAGGTCTCATCCCTGCGGTCAGAGGAGGGGGAGGAGGCCGGAACCCCCTCCACCTGTTCTGAGCTCGGGTTCTGAGCAGTGCAGCTGCGCGGTACTGCTAGCACAGGTACACTGTCAGAATGGCACAGACGGACATTACTCAAATCATCATTGCATGCAGTAATGGCATTGACAGGTATAGACATTTTTTCATTACAGACAGGTTGTACAGTAAACTCAGGTACAGTTACAGCATCATCACAACAGACAGTCTGTACATCAAACTCAGGTGCCTTTGAAGCAGGCACTATTGAACCTGGTACCCTTGAACTGGGCACATTCAACCCACCTCCCCCTGGTGCTCCCCCAAGTGTATAAAGTACCTGGTGGTGGGTGGAGAGTCCGTCTCCTTCCGTGAGCGACAAGGCGGTCGTGGCAGGTTCATAGTAGGACACAAGCTTGCCCAAATCAGTCCCTAGCAACACAGGGACTGGGAGATGCTTCATAACCCCAACAACCCTTTCTTGGATCCCTAATCCCCAATCCAGCTTCACTGTCGCGTGGGCTATGTGAAAAAGGGTGCCCTCTACTCCAGTAAGGGCAAGGGATCGGCTGGAGCTGATGCTCTCCTTTGGCACAAGGTGTGAGTGAACTAACGTGATGTCAGCTCCGGTGTCTCGGAATCCGGTGACAACTTTGCCGTTCACTCTAACAAGTTGCTGCTGGTCGGTTCGGTCGCGGATTTCCTTTCCGCGGGCAAACAGGACAAAATCTGATGATCCAGGCTGTGGTTCGCTGGCGGGTTGCCTCTGCTGTGGGTGAGGTGCAGGTGATGCAGATGATCCAGGTGCTGGTGGTGTCTGTCTCCGCTCCGGACAGTCGAATTTCATGTGTCCGGGCTGGCGGCAGTAGTGACAGGTGGCCTCTCCAGGCGCTACCGACCTGGGTGCAGAAGCTGTGCTGGGTGGCCTCTGTGGCGGACGGCTCACAGGGGCAGGAGAGTCTGCCGAGGTATTGGGCTGACCTCCCCTCCCGCTAGATGGGACAGTCCTGCGGGTATCAGCCACCCGGGTAGTTGCAAAAGTCTCAGCAAGGTCTGCAGCGACAGTTGCTGAAGCCGGCTTGCGTTCTAGCACAAATTGTCGTACATCAGCAGGGCAAATGTTCAGAAATTGTTCCAGGACTATCAAGTCCTCCAGGACGCCATAAGACCCTTTGGTGAGGCCTAGTGTCCACTGGCGGAGTGTGGTGAGCAAGCTGCTGACCACATCTCGGTACGAATCAGAAGACTTTTTCTGCCAGGCCCTGAACTTTTTCCGATAGGCTTCTGGCGTCAGCTGGTACTTAGTAATGATAGCGTCTTTTATAGCAGCATAATCATTATCCTTCTCCGCAGGCAATTCTGCGAAGGCATCAAGCACTTTGTAGCGCAGCAACGGTGTCAGATGTCTGGCCCACTGGTCTTGGGACAGACGATACTGACGGCATGCTTTTTCAAAAGACCGCAAAAACAAGTCAATGTCAGTGTCTTTTTCAATATTAGCAAATTTAAATTTTGCACTTACGGGTGCTGCAGCTCCTTCAGCAGGGAGGCTGGGCGGTGAACTCCGGCTGGCCTGTTGCACTTTTGCCATGTTTAGCTCATGCTGTCGTTGGCGCTCCCGTTCTCGCTCAGCGGCATCCCTCTCTGCGTGGCGTTCTGCAGATTGGCGCTCCCGTTCCTCTCGTGCTTCCATGTACTGCATGTACTTGTCCAGGTCAGTGTCCATCAGCTTTTGTAATGCCTGCTGCATTAGCGGATCAGTACAAACGGACAGTCCAGTACTGGCCGGTTCCGGGCGAGTACTTTCAGAACCTCTAAGATTGGGGACCACACTGACAGTCTCTGGCGTAACTGTTGCAACAGGGCCCGCAGGATGCTCAACCTCTGTACGCCTAAGATCTTCAGCCTCTGGTTCCCCTTGATTGTCAGATGGGCTGGTATCCACCTCAGCGGACACTCCCGGCTCCCGCAGTTGCTGGGCATCCCATCTGGACAAGTCTGCTATCAGGTCCCGTTTTGTCTTGCGGAGGATGCCAATGCCCCTCTCTTCGCAAAGATTTTCCAGGTCTGCTAGGCACATGTTCTGGTAGTTCCCGGACATTTCCATGCCAAATAAAATAAAACTTTGGGGAAGGGGTACTGGCTACACAGTCTCTCTGTATATATAAAAAATATATTGCCTTCCAGCTACACCAACGAATTAGTTCGTTTCTCGATAGCGCTAGCGCTATCGCAGATACTTTCAGCACAACACAGATCCCAACCGCTGCCTAACACTGTCACAGGAGCCCTCCGTGGCTGACCGCACTTAGCCTTCTAAACGGTGCCAGCGCACAGATCGTGCGAACTCTGGTCGCAGTCAATGCGCAGGAACCGTTAAGAATTAGCCGCAGACAACTCAGAAGGGAGCCTGTGAGACACGGGTGATTACAACTTCACCCACTGGTTCAGAGTAAACTGCCACCACCGCGGTTACTATGGGACCGTGGGGCCCACTAACTGACTGACTAATCCTGCGAATAAAACGGTTAAACACACGATATTCTGTCTAGCCAACAACAAACAAACAGTAGCGTATCTTCAGAGACCCGGGATCATTTCTGTGTGTGCTGATAAGCAGGGTAGCGAAACAGTGAATGACTTGGGAAAAGTCGTTTATTCACGCAATATAAATAATTAATATATACAGACAATTATGAAAATCACCAATTAGTAAAACAGTAATAGCCAGTATGAAAAATAAAAGAAGGGAGAAAAATACTTAGTTCCTGGAAAGATGTCCTTATTGTGGGAAGAATCATAAAGTCCTTGGTTTCAAAGTCCAGAGTTCAGAGTTCAGACCAGGTGGATGCCAGCATATCCTCAAGCTGGCACCTGAAGAGTTCAAGATGTTTCAGAGTGGAGGACACAGCCCGGCTGCTGGCTCTGTGCTTTTGATGAAGCTGGTTTGGGGGTGTGGCAATGCCGGCCCCCTCTGAACTACCAGCAAATGACAGTTCATTCCCTCTCAGAGATTTTAGAGCTAAACTTATGAATTGCTGTAACTCCTGAACCATACACGTTACATTTAGGGGGGTAACAGCTTCATACTTGGAGGAAAATACAGATTAATATGATATCCGACATGGCTAGTGCATCAGATCAGGGTCCTGAGTAGATTCATACCTGGGTTGTAGGGGCCCCGGGCCCCTCTCGACTGGTATCAAGAGATCCAGCATGACCCTACGGATCCAATGATACCGCTCTCATAACCACCCTATTTATTGTATTCTGTAAATGGGCAAAAGATTATATTGTACATTCATTTCTTCCTGCTAAGGCCGGAGTCAGCCTGACTGGAGTCCAGCTGTGTCTGCTTCTTGTCTATGAAAGGCCCTGTTGGCTCCTTCAATTAACATCTGAATGTGAAATCTGCTTAGACAACTTTGAGTTTACACCTCTGGCTTGATCAGCAGTCACAGGGCCAGTCTTCCTGCCAGCTGCTTGTCACCTTATACCTGATGGATGGGCCATCAGCACAGCTTGAAGCCAGGGACTCTCCAGTGCAGATTAGGCTCAGGCTCATTAGCATATCAAAAGAGCCATCCAGCATGCTGGTGCTCTCTCTCTGTTGAGAAGAGACTGCAGCTGCCCCTACACACTCAACCCAGATTGTATCGATTTGAAGCGCAATCGATGCAGAGAATCGAGTGCGATCGCTTTCCTTCACGGGCGGTTACAGGACGCAACCGTCCGTGACAAATACGCTATTACTGTGTGCACCAATCACTACACACTATTTGGGTGGATAGAGGTTAGTTAGTATATCGGATTATCGGTGAGACTGCAGATCACTTATAATCGGGTATATATCTGTGTTTCCGGCGATACTGCAGATCACCGGTAATCAGATACTCTCTGTCCTCACCGATTGTTACAGAACGTGACAGTACAGCGGACCATACAATATGGAAGCTCTGGTCCAGCAGGTTAATACTCTGACGACAGTCGTTACTCAATTGAGCCAGACCGTTAAAGACCAGCAGGTCCAGCTCAACCGACTAGCAGAGGTTGTGCAAAACTTGCAGGCGCCAGTTATTCCCGCTCCTATATTACCTGTCGAACCTAAAATGCCGTTGCCCATACCGTTTTCAGGGGAACGTTCTGATTTCCGTAATTTCCGGGATCGTTGTCAGTCATATTTTCTGATGCGTCCCACTTCCTCTGGTTCTGAATTACAACGGGTCACGCTCATAAAGACCCTCCTACAGGGCGATTCGCAGACCTGGGCCTACAGTTTACCCTTAGGTCATCAGGCCCTTACCTCTGTTGAGAAATTTTTTGAAGCCATGGCGGTCGTATATGACGATCCAGATATTTCCGCCACGGCTGAGAGAAAACTAAAAAGACTCAGACAGGGTCAGAACTCTGTTGAGACTTATGCTGCGGAATTCCGCAAATGGTCATTCTCCACCAGGTGGGAGGCACAGTCTCTTCTGGATAGGTTCCTGACGGGGTTGGCTGACTCCGTGTCGGAGTTGATGTTAAGTCACCCTGAACCCAGAACCTTGGATGAGGCCATAAGTCTTGCAATTAAGATAGACCGCAGAGTACGCTTTCACAGGTCGGCCAGACAGCGACCCATCATGCGGTTTCAGCCTACCACGAGTCTTCCTAGTTCCACTTCCACTGACGAGCCCATGCAGTTGGGCCACTCCAAACTATCTGAGACAGAGAAATTGAGAAGGAGGAAGGAGGGTCTGTGCCTATATTGTGGGGAGAAAGGTCATATCGCGTCCGTTTGTACCAGGAAGGCGGAAAACTTCTCCGCCTAGGGTTAGTCGGGGGTACTACCCTAGGCGAGAATTCTGTACCTCCCAGAGATAAGGTCTTATTACCCATTTCCATTTCTTGGGACAAACAAGACAAGTTACTGCAGGCTTTTATTGACACGGGCGCTGCAGCCAATTTCATGGATTCAAATCTGGCACTTAAGTTAGGCATACCGATCATCCCTTTAGAAAAACGTATCATAGTCACCGCCATTGACGATTCACCATTACAGGATAGTCAACCTGTCTCTGTCACACCTGAGTTAACTTGTACCGTGGGGGTTTTACACTGCGAAAAGCTACGATTTTATCTCATTAGAATGCCGTCTTGCTCTATTATTCTGGGCTTGCCCTGGTTACGTTTGCATTCTCCACAGATTGATTGGGCTTCTGGGCAGTTGCTGTCCTGGTCATCTTACTGTCAGAAGCACTGTATATCTAACGTCCCGCTTCGTTCTACTCACCTAGTTCTTCAGGGTCTTCCTCAGCATTACGTATCTTATGCCGATGTGTTTTGTCCACGGTCTGCTGATTCACTACCACCTCACAGACCGTATGACTGCCCGATTGAGCTCAGACCTGGGACAATGCCCCCCAGGGGTCATCTTTATAACCTCACTGGCCCCGAGAAAGTGGCCATGAGGGAATACATCCGGGAAAACTTAGACAAAGGGTTCATCCGCCCCTCCAGGTCACCCGCTGAGGCAGGGTTCTTCTTTGTGAAGAAAAAAGATGGTGGTCTGCGTCCCTGCATCGACTACAGAGCTCTCAACGCCATCACGATTAAAAACCGTTACCCGCTTCCTCTGATTGATGATCTCTTTACTCAGGTCACAGGTGCCCAGATATTTACTAAGTTAGATCTCAGGGGAGCTTACAATCTGGTCAGGATTAGACAGGGTGACGAATGGAAGACAGCGTTCAACACTCAGGACGGGCATTACGAATATCTGGTCATGCCTTTTGGTCTGTGTAATGCCCCCGCTGTCTTCCAAGAGCTGGTTAATGATATTTTCAGGGATGTAGTGGGGAGATTTGTGGTTGTTTATTTGGATGACATCCTGATCTTTTCTCATAATATCAAAGAACATAGGTCGCAGGTTCAGTATGTGTTGCGTAAATTACGCGAAAATTCATTATATGCCAAATTGGAGAAATGTTTGTTTGAGGTCACTGAGGTTCCATTTCTAAGTTATATGATCTCCAGTTCCGGGTTATCAATGGATAACAGCAAAGTCGCGGCAGTTTTGAACTGGCCTCAACTGGTTGGTCTGAAGGCTTTACAACGATTTTTAGGTTTTTCTAATTATTACAGGAAATTCATAAAAGGGTATGCCTCTCTGATAGCTCCTCTTACTGACATGACGAAAAGAGGGGCTAATACTATCAACTGGTCTTCTGAGGCCATCTCTGCGTTCCAAAGCCTAAAATCAGCCTTCTGTTCCGCCCCCATTCTGCACCATGTCGATTCTTCCAGGCCATTTATCGTGGAGGTAGACGCATCTGAGATTGGTGTTGGGGCAGTCTTGTCGCAGTACTCCGGGTCACAAGGGAGACTTCATCCCTGCGCTTTCTTCTCAAAAAAATTTTCTGAGGCGGAAAGGAATTATGATATCGGGAACAGGGAGTTGCTGGCAGTAAAGTTGGCTTTTGAGGAATGGCGACACTGGCTTGAGGGAGCGGAACATGTGATCACAGTTTATACGGACCATAAGAACCTGGAGTATCTGAAAGGGGCTAAGAGATTAAATCCTAGGCAGGCACGTTGGTCTTTGTTCTTTTCTAGGTTTGACTTCATTATCACGTTCAAACCTGGAAGTAAAAATATCAAGGCAGATGCTCTTTCCCGATGCTTTGACATAGAATCAGTACTACCCTCTGAACCAGATCCAATTTTATCTGAGAAAGTTGTGTCAGCCAGTATAGACTCAAGTGAGGATCTTGCTTCTGCCCTTCTTCCTCATCAACCGGACAGTCCGGCAGGGAAACCTCCTGAGCTTATGTTTGTGCCTTTACAGTTCAGATTACAGGTACTGCAGCTTTTTCATTCGTCTAAACTAGCGGGTCATCCTGGAGTAGCCAGAACCAAAGAGTTGTTGTCTAGAAGTGTCTGGTGGCCCACTTGGAGGAGTGATGCCGAGGAGTTTGTTGTCTCTTGTGCAGTATGCTCACGGAGCAAATCCTCACGAGTATCTCCGGTGGGTACCCTCCAGCCTCTACCCATACCCTCCGAGCCCTGGACTCATATATCCATGGATTTCGTGGGAGAATTGCCTCCTTGGGATGGTAATACGGTGATTTGGGTTATTGTTGATCGATTTTCTAAGATGGCTCATTTCGTGCCTTTGAGGAAATTTCCCTCTGCTAAAGAACTGGCAGATCTTTTTGTGATCCACGTTCTTCGCCTTCATGGGGTTCCTGAGAACATAGTGTCTGACAGGGGGGTGCAGTTTGTCTCAGAATTCTGGAAGGAATTTTGTAGGGTACTGGGGATCACCCTCTCGTTTTCGTCCGGTTTTCACCCCCAGACCAATGGTCAGACAGAGAGGGTGAACCAGTCACTGGAACAGTATCTCCGGTGTTATGTGGCAGACAATCAAACGGAATGGGTCCAATACTTACCATATTCCGAATTCACCCATAACAATCTTCGGAGCTCTTCCTCTGGGTTTTCACCTTTTCAGATTGTTAATGGAAGATCTCCAAGGTTTTCTCCCCTTCCTGTTGGTACTTCCTCTTTTCCTGCCCTGGAAGCCTGGCAGGAGACGCTAAGATCTCTTTGGAAGGAGGTAAACGCTAATTTGAAAAAAACAGTTTCTCTCCAGAAACGACAGGCTGACCGAAGGCGTTCACCCGAGTGGGAGTTCTCTCCCGGAGATCTTGTCTGGATCTCTACTCGGCATATCGCCTTGCGGCAGCCATCAGCGAAACTTGGGCCTAAATTTATAGGTCCATATCCTATAGCCAAAAAGGTCAATAGAGTATCTTATCAGGTAACGTTACCCCAATCTATGCGTGGGGTAAGAACGTTTCATGTGTCTTTGCTAAAGCCCGCGGTACATGTGGACTCTTGCCCTCCCCCCGTTATTGTGGACGGCGAACCTGAGTATGAAATCGAGAGAATTCTGGATTCTCGTTTTGTTCGGAATTCTCTCCAGTATCTGGTTCATTGGAGAGGATATGGTCCTGAGGAGAGGTCCTGGGTACCAGCACATCGATTCCACGCACAGGAACTCATACAGGAGTTTCACGACTCTCATCCTGATAGGCCTTCATTGGCGCGTTCGGAGACCACGCCTCAGGGGAGGGGTAATGTCAGGCATGGACTTACCCCCACTGCGGCTAGCAGCATGAACGCCGCTCTCGGGGCGGACGTCACCGGGACTCCGAACTTCCGGTCCTTCTTGGCTGCCAGCGCCGCCGGCCAGCGTTCCAGCCGCATGTCGTCACAGCAGAGCAGGGCAACACGCTCACGCACGGAGCGTCATGCCCTTTATGCTCTAAGGAGGAGGCTTTCCTGATCAGCCTTGCTGAGTCACTCCCGCCCCCTTTCTGACATCATCTGGGGGGTGGGGGTTGCTGGGTTGACAGCCTGAATTTAAGCAGCAGACTGCCAGTGCTTCTTGTCCGCTGTAGCGATCACACTCCTGTGTTAGCTCTCGGATCCACAGTATACTTATATATTGGTTACGCCAATATATAAGTACTGGAAGAAATATACCATTGTATTTACCTGTGCCTTTGACCTTTTGCCTGTTCTTGACCTCGAATTTTCTCTTGATCCTTTTGTACCGCTGCCTATCTGATTTACCGTTGCCAACCTTGCTGTGCTCTCGTTTATTCTCTTGCCTATTGTCTCTGTACCTCGTATCTCTGATCTCTGTTGCCGAACCTTGCTTGTCGACCATCCCCGCTAGCGGGCCCGTGCCGCTGGACGGAAGTCCGTGCTCTGTGGGCCCTCGTCACAGAGCAATACGCTATTACTGTGTGCACCAATCACTACACACTATTTGGGTGGATAGAGGTTAGTTAGTATATCGGATTATCGGTGAGACTGCAGATCACTTATAATCGGGTATATATCTGTGTTTCCGGCGATACTGCAGATCACCGGTAATCAGATACTCTCTGTCCTCACCGATTGTTACTGTGATGATCGCTGCTGCAGCAGCTGTTGCTGGAAGTAGTAGTGCTGCAGCTCAGGCAGTTCTGATCTATTTCCATGCAAACTGCATAGCTTTGTCTGTCTTTCCCTGCTGTCAGCTTGTGACTGATTATCATTCACCTGTGTGGGAATCTGCATGTCTGCTCCCATTGGATGACCTCAGTATAAAGATCTGCTTCCTGCAGGGTTTCCTTGGGTTTGCATAGCTTCAGTTAAGCCTGTCTTGCTGTCGCTTTAGCCCCCGATCGTGTTTCTTGTTATAATGATACTTTGCTGGTTTTGCATCATATATTGGTTCATTGCCCATATATATGCATACCAGCACGTTTATTATTTTCCTTGTATTTGTGTTACGTTGATACATCAGTGTCGCTGATGTATACGTACACGAACTGTTTATATCCTGTGTGCAGTTAGTCAGCTTTCCAGCACGTTTTGGTAGGTTGCGCGTACCGTGACCACCCGTGCTGAGGTAGTTACCCTGCTCCTGGTTACCGTTTGTGGATTGCGTTCATCTCTGCGAAGAGATAACGAATCCTTCTGAATCCTGTTCTGTTACTGTTTGTGGATTGCGTTCATCTCTGCGAAGAGATAACGAATCCTTCTGAATCCTGTTCTGTTACCGTTTGTGGATTGCGTTCATCTCTGCGAAGAGATAGCGAATCCTTCTGAGTCCTGTTCCCTGTATTACTCCATTCCTAGTCAGCGTTCCTGCTTATGTCATATATCGGTTCATTGCCGATATATACATATGTTAGTCAGACGTTACAAATAGTTTCATTGATAGCTGTAATTGTAATACGCTAGGAAAACATACTTATTGTATATTTATCTGTGTTACGTTCATCTATCTTAATCCTGCTGTTCCCTGACTGTCCTGTCCTGTCTTTGTGAGGCACGCCATCGCCGCAGCGCATTGGCTGCCTCATTCCAGTCTGTCTGGTTTTGGACGCTTGCTGTCGCTAAGTAGCCGCTTGCTAGCAAGCGTTCATTCTGTCTACCTGTCCTGATCTCCTCAGTTCTGGTTTGTGCGCTCAGCGCTACTTTGCGCTGAGACGTTATAACGAAAGCATTGTTTGTGGCTGTCAGATCTGCACCGGCTCTGTGCGCCACAATCTCCTATTGGAGTCAGTCCTCCCCTCCACTATACTAGGGATAGCCTGTTTCCTGGTGCTAGTGTGTGTACCTCCTCCACGCCAGCTCATGCGTTGCATGCTGACTGTGGAGAATACACCACCAAGCCTTACATTATGCAAACCCCATTACCAATCCCTATTGTGGGGGGAATTTCCAGAAATTATGACACTGTTTGTCAGGGGTCTTGCTCCTTTAAAAAATTTGAAAAGCTTGGTCCTGAAGTTACAGACAAATTTATATCAGAATTGGTTAAAGTTCTGGCCAATCCCGACTTTCGGGCTTCTGCAATTTCTACCTGGTCTGATTGGATCGTTTGTGCTCTTTTTAAGGGCAAACTTTTTGATTGGGCAATCGATGTCTTAGATCACACTCAGTTTAGACAAAGTCCTTTGCAATTTATAGCTTTTGTAATTCACAATTGGTTGCGCATAGATCCATTGCCTTTTCCTCTTAATGAACTCCTGGCAGCAGGCCAATCAGCTGCTCCTTCAATTGCTTGCAAGAATGAGCAGCAAGCAGAAAGTGTTACTGATAATTTTCCTGCAGCTTTGAATAAATCATCAAAAACCGCAAGGTCAAAGGCAAAACGCAAACGTTCTAAAAAACGTGTCCAATCTGCAGAGTCGTTATCCTTAGCGACTGAGACCTATAATGAGATTCTGCCATTAACAGATAATGAAATGCAATTGTCTTTCAGGGGAGTTAAATGGACTTATGAAACTACTAATGAACTTTCATCACTGGCTAGGGAAAATAAAGATTTTTGTTTAACCAGTTCGCATTCAGTCGTTTTTCGCTTCATGCATCCGAACAATGTTCACCTCCCATTCATTAGCCTATAACTTTATTACTACTTATCACAATGAACTGATCTATATCTTGTTTTTTCCGCCACCAATTAGGCTTTCTTTGGGGGGTACATTTTACTAAGAGCCACTTAACTGTAAATGCATTTTAAAAGGAAGAATAAGAAGAAAACGGAAACAAATCATTATTTCTCACTTTTCGGCAATTATAGTTTTAAAATAATACATGCCTCCATAATTAAAACCCACGTATTGTATATGCCCATTTGTCCCGTTTATTACACCATTTAAATTATGTCCCTATCACAATGTATGGCGACAATATTTTATTTGGAAATAAAAGTGCATTTTTTCCGTTTTGCATTCATCACTATTTACAAGCTTATAATAAAAAAAAAAAAGAAATATTTCATCTTTACATAGATATTTAAAAAGTTTAGACCCTTAGGTAAATATTTGTGTTTTTTTTTTTTTTTTAATTGTAATGTTTTTTTTTTTTTTTAATTAAACATTTTATGTGGGTATTTTTGGGAGGGTGGGATTGAAATTGTATTTTTTTTGTAAATATATGTGTATTTTTATTTTTATTTAACATTTAGATGTAGTTTACTTTTTGGCCACAAGATGGCAGCCATGAGTTGTTTACAGTGACGTCACTCTAAGCGTACCACGTACGCTTAGAGCGACATAGGAGGCAGAAAAAGCGTAGCTTCCGAGAGAAGCTGTCGCTTTTTCTGCGGGGGAGAGGAATCAGTGATCGGGCACCGTTGCCCGATTCACTGATTCACTGGCTAACAAACCGCCGGCCGAGCGCGCGCGTGCACGCGCGCGATCGGCCGCGTGGACGCGCAGGAGCGCACATGGCTTCCTGGACGTGAGTTTCACGTCCAGGAATGTGAAATAGTTAAAAGAATTATCTGAGTATGATTATGAGGAGATATTACAGAGTATTGAACAAATCAACTTATTTGTGAAGCAAGGAAAGTTTGCATACACTACAGTTAAACACTTGCTACAGGTATTAGAGATTCTTAAGAATAAGGAATCTGCCAATCACCTGCTAATTAACCCAATCTATGTCCCTGCCACAATCATATCTGCAAACTGTGATCTGACTGCCTGTTAAGTATGCTTGGAATCCTCCATTTGAGAAAGGAGAGATGGAAGCTCTGGTCAATGAATGGAAGAATGATTCAAGTTCATTTTGTCAATTTTACAGTGCAAAAAGTGAATTAGTATTGAATGCATGCATTAAGTCTGCCTATAACCTAATAAAAACTGGTGTGTGTGGGTATGACTTTGTGGCTCCATTGATCGATGTGTGGAAAATGATTTTGGATGATTTTTATGCGATTCAATCAGTTGATACCAGGGAAGACACACTGTCAATTGGAGACTGTCCCACTTCTCCAGTTACTGAGTCCCTGCCATGTCTTGTGAATGTTCCTGTAACTCCACCCTGTACCATGGATAACTCAGTGTTACTTCCCAGTAAAACAGAAGCCACTGATACTTTCTTAACTTTGCCCTGCACAAATTTCTCAGCAGAGAATCCAGAGGTCCTGCTGACTTCTGAGTCCAGCCTAGCCAGTACTCATGAGTCTTTGTTCAGTGAAACAGACACCAGAAAAATCTTGCCTGTCTCTGCAAACACTTCTGCAGAAATTACCCGTGTTAATAAAGTTCAACTCCTGTCTGATCCAGCAGATGCCAATAGATGCACTACATCAGTTTCCGAGTCCCAGCAATCCTGTCCAGAAATCTCAGAACCCCAGCATCTGAATTTTCCAATTTTACAATTGAATGGTGATTCAGATGCGCAAACATTGTGTCTTGATCTTCCTGTTTCTACACCTCGCTCTAGTTTCGTGAATAGCTCAGAGCATCTGCTCTGTGAACCTGAAATCGCAGAATTATTAACTTGTTCAGAAAATGTTCCAATAAATTTGCCCTGTACCATGAATTGTGCAGTAGATCTCTCCAATGAAACTCAGGTCACAGAATCATTATGCTGTCCAGCAGGTGCTTCCATGGTTTTGCCCTGCAATATGGACTGTTCAGTGATCCTGTCCAGTGAAGCTGTGGTCGCAGAGTCTTATGCTTCACCCAGTACTTTGGATATTTCAAACCCTCTAGCAGAAGGGTCTGAGGCACTGCTTACCTCAGTTGGTGTTGCAGTATTATTCACTTGTCTAGCAGCTGTTTTGGAATTACAGTCTGCTCTAATAAAACTTGGTGAATTTCTGCCCAGCAAAGCAGAAGCCATTGAAATATTGTCCTCGTCAGCAATTGTGTTAGATACCTTGCCCTGTACACAGTCTGATTTAACCAATGTTGAGTCCCTCTCCAGTGTTGTAACAGCCGAGGAACTCCAGCCCTGTCCTCTGAATGTTTCAGAAGTCTTGCCCTGTAACATGGATAATTCTGATTCTCTGGTCAAAATAATAGAAATCTCAGAATTTCAGTCCGGTCTGATGAGTGTTCCTGAAACCCAGCCCTGTATCCTGAAAGATTCTGGTTCTCTGGCCGCTGTGGCAGAGGTTCCAGAGTCCCCTTCCTGTCCAGGGAATTCCTCAGTTTTGCCTAGTCCAGTGGGGGCTGCTGCAATACTGACTTGTTCTGCAGCGCCTCATGAGCTCCAATCCAGTGTATTAAATGAGTCTCTGTCCAGTCCAGAGGTAGTTGTGGAGTCCCTATCTGGTTCAGTGCATACATCAGAAGATTTGTCCTGTCTTGTTAGTGCCCCTGAATCTGATTTGTTACTGACTTTGCTGGAATCAGCGACATCTAAGTCTGATCCAGCATTCTCGTGTAAAAGTCCAGTAGTTGCGAAGTTTAGTCATGATGATTTTTTTTTGGCCAGTCCTGGTTTTGGTCCTGTCTTGGCTGACCCTGAGGCTCACAGTTCCTTGACATGCCCAGAGGTTTCTCTTGTGCCGGTGTGCCCAGATGTTCTTTGTGTGCCAGAATGCCCAAGTGTGTCTAAGGTGTTAGCGTGCTCTGATGCTTCCTTAGTGGGAACACGTTCTGACGTCTGCCTGCATGCCCAGAGATGGTTCTGGTCCCTGAAAGCCCTGATATTGATGTTTGTCCTTGTGGCCCTGACTCGGGAATTGCCCTAGGTTCCATAGGGGTTCTTGATAGTTCTCCATGTGAGCCTAAGGGGCATTCTGACCTATGGGGATCTCTTTGGAGCTTCAAGGTGTTCTGGGAGGTCTCTGAGAAAACTTGTCCTGGTGCCTTGGACTGGTTCAACAGTGGGTTTTGTGTTGGTAAAGACAGTACCGGTGGGCATTGCAAAGGCTTTGGCATTTCTGAACGGTTCCTGGAAGTCGGTGGGTATCGCTCAGGGAATTTCGGAGGGCTTTCTTCTGGAAATCATGGTTCTGATGGGTGTCACATTGGGGCTTGTAGTACTGATGGGCATGGTTCTGTAGGTTCTGGTTCTGATGGGTCCAGTCTTGTGGGGACTGATTCTGAAATTCGGTCTTGCCGGGCTGTTCCGGTCATCATGAATTATCAGTCGGACTGTTTTGTTGGGAATTTCAGTTTTGAAAAGCGTCTGGAATCCGCTTTTAAGGGCGGGGGTACTGTGATGATCGCTGCTGCAGCAGCTGTTGCTGGAAGTAGTAGTGCTGCAGCTCAGGCAGTTCTGATCTATTTCCATGCAAACTGCATAGCTTTGTCTGTCTTTCCCTGCTGTCAGCTTGTGACTGATTATCATTCACCTGTGTGGGAATCTGCATGTCTGCTCCCATTGGATGACCTCAGTATAAAGATCTGCTTCCTGCAGGGTTTCCTTGGGTTTGCATAGCTTCAGTTAAGCCTGTCTTGCTGTCGCTTTAGCCCCCGATCGTGTTTCTTGTTATAATGATACTTTGCTGGTTTTGCATCATATATTGGTTCATTGCCCATATATATGCATACCAGCACGTTTATTATTTTCCTTGTATTTGTGTTACGTTGATACATCAGTGTCGCTGATGTATACGTACACGAACTGTTTATATCCTGTGTGCAGTTAGTCAGCTTTCCAGCACGTTTTGGTAGGTTGCGCGTACCGTGACCACCCGTGCTGAGGTAGTTACCCTGCTCCTGGTTACCGTTTGTGGATTGCGTTCATCTCTGCGAAGAGATAACGAATCCTTCTGAATCCTGTTCTGTTACCGTTTGCGGATTGCGTTCATCTCTGCGAAGAGATAGCGAATCCTTCTGAGTCCTGTTCCCTGTATTACTCCATTCCTAGTCAGCGTTCCTGCTTATGTCATATATCGGTTCATTGCCGATATATACATATGTTAGTCAGACGTTACAAATAGTTTCATTGATAGCTGTAATTGTAATACGCTAGGAAAACATACTTATTGTATATTTATCTGTGTTACGTTCATCTATCTTAATCCTGCTGTTCCCTGACTGTCCTGTCCTGTCTTTGTGAGGCACGCCATCGCCGCAGCGCATTGGCTGCCTCATTCCAGTCTGTCTGGTTTTGGACGCTTGCTGTCGCTAAGTAGCCGCTTGCTAGCAAGCGTTCATTCTGTCTACCTGTCCTGATCTCCTCAGTTCTGGTTTGTGCGCTCAGCGCTACTTTGCGCTGAGACGTTATAACGAAAGCATTGTTTGTGGCTGTCAGATCTGCACCGGCTCTGTGCGCCACAATCTCCTATTGGAGTCAGTCCTCCCCTCCACTATACTAGGGATAGCCTGTTTCCTGGTGCTAGTGTGTGTACCTCCTCCACGCCAGCTCATGCGTTGCATGCTGACTGTGGAGAATACACCACCAAGCCTTACAGTTACAGAACGTGACAATTACAATCAAGGCCAATGTAATTTTGATAGTTCTCTTCAGAAAAGCTATATAAAGCCACTCTGTAATTTTACCAATCTAAACATTCATATAAAAAACTAACACATACCCGTATATACTCGAATACAAGTTGACCTCGTGTTTAAGTCGACTCCAATATTCAACCCTCTTAAGCTGGAATTTTATATTGACTCAAGTATAAGTCTACCCAGCAAAGTTAATGGCTGCACTTGGGGACCAGGAGGGGTTAATGACTGCATTGCATACAGAATTGCAGCCATTAACCCCTCCAGTTCCTTAGAGCAGGAATACCTCCTCCAGGCCCCCAGGTGCTGCATATGTTCACTCCCTTTTATGCAGACCAAATTCTCCCCCCTGCCCCTTTCCTTGTTAATTGTTGTGGCCAGGACTTTCAGACCTGTCCTTTCCTGGCATTTCCTTTCCTCAAAGCATCACTTACCACTGGGTAAATTGCTGCACATGGGAATGTCACTATTAGTACACACATTACTCAGTGTGCTCAGTGCTGCCCGTGACTCATGTATAAGTCGACCCCTATACTTTTATGAAAAGAATCAGACCTAAATTTCTAGACTTATACTTGAGTATATATAAAAATATTAACAGCTGATTTGGTCATCTTTCCCAAAATGACTCCAATAAAAAAAAAATCACCTGGTATATTGTAAGTATGCTTCTTCCAGAGTATAATGAATCATACATCACTTTTCTACTATGTTGCTGTCACATACAGTGGTTAGTAGAAATCAGATGGAACTGACTGGATTTTGACTAGTCTATCTCTTCATGGGGTATTCAATTTATTTAATTTATTCTCTACAAAAGCACTTCCATAAAAGCATCTATACAAAGATGCGGACTGCTCACCACCTGTTTGCACACTATTTTGGTACTTCAACTAACCAACTGCCATTCACTAAGTGCTTTTGAAAATAAGGAAAACCCTGAGAATCCCCCATGAGGAAATGAGCTATTCCAAAACCTGTCAATTCTGTCAGAATTCTACTACTTACTGTAAGTGATAGCAACATAAGAGAAAAGTAATTTATAGCACATTTATTTATGTGTTTTCTTTTTATTTATGTGTTTTCATGTATTTTAGATTTTACAATCAGTGGTCATTTAAAGTGTAACCAAGGTGACATGAGACATGGTGAGATAAACGTGTATGTACAGTGCCAGTTAATAACTAGGTTTTCTTTTTCTGAGTGAAAAAGTCAACCTTCAGGTATGCAAGTGACAGTTTCTCTTTTATGAGACCCTTGTCAGATTACAGCATAACTCTTGCTGATAATGAATTAAAGCCATAAAAAATGTCATATCAGAAAACAGCTTATGACTGCAGGGAGGGAATAGACAAAAAATTGTTCGTGTATTTCAGCTCTAGGACATTTAATATATTGACTGCCATTGAAAAGAGAAAATACTTAAAATGCTTAAAGGACACCAGAGGTGAAAATAAACAAATGAAATAAACAATTGTACCTATCCTCCTTCTTCTAAAGATGACTTTTTAAGATATTCCACAGTTTTATTTTATATTTAAATCTACTCTTTAAGTTTTACTGTTTTATTATTTTTGCTCAATGACACATTCATTGAAGTATGCCAGAGCTAAAATATATGAACTATTGACCCTTTTTATCTCTTTCCTGCTCTCAGAAGCCATTTTCTGTGAGGAAAGTGTTTTATAGTTGGAATTTCTTATCAGTGAGGGTCACACTGTACTCTAACCCAGTCCTGACTCAGAGAGGAACTACATACCTGATGTTTAACTCTTTCAGGCAGAGAAAAAAGAAAATAAATACAGCATAGCAGTGGTGTAGCTAAGGACCTGTGGGCCCCAAAGCAAGTTTTACATTGGGGCCCCCCAAACACTCTACACATAACAATTGTAACGGCGCACCAAATCCTTCCAATGGCAACTACAGTGTCCGAGGTGCAAGAAGGGGATAGGGAACAGTTAGTTAATGATTACTACTATTCAAAGTAACTGTAGAAGTCATTATTATGAGTACAGGACCAATAGAGAGCTGATACTGCAGTTGAGGGGCCCATCTGGCCCAAGGGCCCCGATGCGGTTGTTACCTTTGCAACCCTTATTGCTACGCCCCTGCAGCATAGTTATTTGTGTGGTTGGTACTGTACAAACACATGTCTATCTCATCATGTCACGTCGCTTATCCTTTAAACATAAAATGAAAGCATGAGGCATCAAAAAAGTCATTTTTTTAGGAGTAGGTGGATAGATAAAATTGCTTATCTCACCTTTTTTATTTCCCCCGTGAGTTCACTTTAAGTGCTCTACATCTCTGGAGAACATGATCCACCAAATAAACTTACAACTCAAACGCCAAACATAAAGAGGGATTATTCTCACTCCAGAAACTGTATACACTAAAACCGCCAGTATCCGGCACCAACGGGGATTGGCTGATGCCAGATAAGTGTAGTTTCTGGCTGCTTGAGAGTCAATGTTCAAAATAGGCCTAGCTAAAAAAAAACAGTACAATACCCCAAAATGTATAATTACCATAAACTCTCTATTAACCTCCCTGGCGGTTTGTTAAAATCCGCCAAAGGGCAGCAAATACCTTTTTTTAATTTTTTTTTTTTCATGTAGCGAGACAATGTCTCGCTACATGATAGCCGCTACTGAGCGGCATCCCCCCAGCCCCTCCAATCGCCTTAGGCGAACGGAGATCAAGAGATCCCGTTCAAAGAACGGGATCTCTTGGAGGGCTTCCCCCGTCGCCATGGCGACGGGGCGGGATGACGTCACCGACGTCGTGACGTCAAAGGGGAATCCGATCCACCCCACAGCGCTGCCTGGCACTGATTGGCCAGGCAGCGCACGGGGTCTAGGGGGGGGGGCGGCTGCGGTGACGGGTATAGCAGCGGATCGGCGGGTAGCGGCGGCGATCGGAGGTTACACGCAGCTAGCACAGTGCTAGCTGCGTTTAACAGAAAAAAAATTATGCAAATCGGCCCAGCGGGGCCTGAGCGGTGCCTCCCGGCGGCATAGCCCGAGCTCAGCTCGGGCTTACCGCCAGGGAGGTTAATGTTGAAATAATGTAAGTGAAAACAAAATAAGACAAAGGACAGACTTAACTGAATGTAACAGAGATTTATCACTATATAAAGAAGAGTTAAATAGATTTATGCATCTTACGCCAGGAACTTTTTTTCTGGTTGCTCTCTTTCCACCTTCCAAATTGCCCATTCCTTCTTTTCCTTTATGTCTTGCTACTTCTTTTTTTCCTAAAAAGAGACGCATGCAGTCGTTTTCTCCCTTTATACTTACCATTGCGGTCGTCCTTCTGCCTGTTGATTATTCCTTCTTACATTTTCTAACACCTTCCTTTCCTTGTCACTGCTCCTTCTTCCTAAAATCACACATGTACATACAAATGTTTTTTTCTTTCTACCTTACCTATACTGTCTTCCGTTCCCTTCTTCTTTCGGCCTCTTCCCACCTTGAAATTTTCCTATTCCTTTTTTGCATTTTGTCTTGTTCGTTCTTTCTTTTCCTCAAATGACACACATGCATAGTCTTTTTCTCCCTCTTATTCTTACTGTACCATTGCGGTCTTCCATCTGCCCCTGTGTTTATTCCTTCTTAAATCCTTCTTAAAACAGACTTTACCTTGTTACTGCTCCTTTTTCCTGAAATGACACCCATGCATGCAGTGTTTTTTTCCTAGCATACTTACCAATACCGTCTTTCTTCCTTTAGCCTTCCTTCTACCCTCCCGTTTAAGCCTTCTTACATCTCCTAACACCTTCCCTTCCTCTGCTCCTTCCTCCTAAAATGACACATTTACATGTACAGTCTTTCATTCTGACTTACCTTTAATAACTTCCTTTTCCTTCTTCTTTCAACCTTTTTTCACCTTCCAAATTGCCCATTCTTTCTTTTGCATTTTGTCTTGTTACGTCTTTTTTTCCTGAAAAGAGATACATACATACAGTGTTTTTCTCGGGTTTATACTTACCATTGCGGTCGTCCTTCTGTCCGCTGTTTATTCCTTCTTACATCTTCTAACACCTTCCTTTCCTTGTCACTGCTCCTTCTTCCTAAAATGACACATTTACATGTACAAAGTTTTCAATCTGACTTACCTTTGATGTATTCTTTTTCCTTCTTGTTTCAGCCTTTTTCCACCTCCCAACTTGCACATTCCTTCTGTTGCATTTTGCCTTGTTACCTCCTCTTTTCCTGGAATGACACGCATGCATGCAGTCTTTTTCTCCCTCTTATACTTACCATTGTGTTATTCCTTCTGCCTGTCTGTTTATTCCTTCTTACATCTTCCATAACATACTTTTTCTTGTCACTGCTCCTTTTTCCTAAAATGACACACATGCATGCAGTATGTTTATTCCTGTCATACTGACCATTGCTGTCTTCCTTCTTCTTTCTGCTAGCCTTCCTTCTACCTTCCAGTTTAAGACTTCCTAAATCTTCTAACACCTTCCTTTCCTCTGCTCCTTCTTCCTAAAATGACACATTTGCATGTACAGAGTTTTCATTCTGACTTACCTTTGATGTCTTCCTTTTCCTTCTTGTGTCAGCCAACTTGCATAATCCTCCTGTTGCATATTGCCTTGTTACTTCCTCTTTTCCTGAAATGACACACATGCAAGCAGCATTTTTTCCTGTCATACTTACCATTGCTGTCTTCCTTCTTTATTCTTAGCCTTCCTTCTACCCTCCTGTTTAAGGCTTCCTAAATGTTCTAACACCTTCCTTTCCTCTGTGCCTTCTTCCTAAAATGACACAATTACATGTAAAAAAAAATTCATTCTGACTTACCTTTGATATCTTGCTTTCCTTCTTGTTTTGGCCTCTTTCCACCTTCTTTCCATTCCTTCTTTTGCATTTTCTCTTGATACTTATTTTTTCTCCTAAAAAAAGATGCATACATGCAGTCTTTTTCTCCGCTTATACCAGGTGTCAAACTCAAATACAAAGTGGGCCAAAATTGAGCTCTGGGACCAAGTCACAGGCCAAGCTCAGTATAGTAAGTATAGTGGCCACCTCTCTCTCACTTATAAAGTTCCCCGGTGTTTTATAGCCCCCCTCCATCCCCTATACAGTTTCCTGGTCTCTAGTGGCCCCCTTCCCTCCCCTATACAGTATTTTGGTTTCTAGTGGCAACCCCTTCCTCCCCTATACAGTTTCCTGATGTCTAGTGGCCCCCCTACCTCTCCTATACATTTCTCTGGTACCTAGTGCTTTCCCCCTCCCCATATGGCCTCCCTGGTGATCTAAGGCTTATCCTTCAATATAGCTTATCTGGTGGTCCTAAGAGGGCCAAACTTAATGTAAGGTGAGGAAACCACCGAGTGCCAATTCTGATAGCTCCGAGGGCCAGACTTGGCCCAAGGGCCTGGAGTTTGACATGTATGATCTAAAACAATAATTCTGATGATTACAGCTTCCAGAGGTGCACCACAGCACAAGGACAGCTCCGGAGTAATCCTGGTGAAATCACAACATGGCATTGACTCTTCAAAGAGCGGTGCTCAAACTGCAGTGGTGCACCTGTGGGACCCCTGGAAGAGGTGATGTCCTCCACCCAGCTCCTCAATCACAGAGGGGTCTTCAGAGAAGGTGGGCAGTCGAGGTAGCCTAACAGAACGTCAGCTTTCCGCTGTAGGTCATCAGATCAAAGTGGATGACTCCACATTATTTATAATATCCTGACAATAATAAGCATGATGATTATTCCTATCACTACAACTATGCGTTTTAACAAATTAGCATATTCAAGCTGAGGCATATAAAATGGAGGGCAGTGAACCACAAGATGGAGGATATTTAAATGTGTAACAATTTATTTTGCACCTCCTCCCCACCAAAGCTATACCATTCCTTAACCTGACTAAAATGCGTCATTATCAAATATAGTTTACTTAGACTACTATCAATACTATTGCATCAATAGTTTTTTGCATAATAACTTCTTCAAATAGATGACTTTAAATTAGGACACTCTCTTGAAATGCCTTCATCATGATTGTAAATCAGTATGCATGTTTTGCAATACGTCCAAACACCTACTGGCCATACTCAATGATATGGTCAAAATGATGGGAGAATTTAAACTAAGACTAGAAGAACAGATATGTGAACGGTTTTACATAATATCGTCTGCATCCTCCCCATGTAGCCATTCTATTTCTCACCTGACTAAATTACACCGTTATCGAACATATTTATCTTGACCATTATTGATACTATTATATTGCGGTGATTAATACAAACGCTACTCATCTCCACATTTTTACTGCAAGATGAAGCTCACACAACTTTATTTGATTTCATTCAAACTAAACACATACATTTGTCTATCTAAAACAGGGGTGTCAAACTCAAATACAAAGTAGGCCAAAACTGAGCTCTGGGACCAAGTCGTTGGCCAACCTCAAAGTGTTGTGGCCACCTCTCTCCCTTATAAAGTTCTCCAGTGTCTTATAGCCCCCCCTCCATCCCCTATACAGTTTCCTGGTATCTATTGCCCTCCCCCCACCTCCCCTATTCGGTTTCCTGGTGTCTACTGGCCCCCACCCTCATCTATAGAGTTCCCTGATGTTTAGTGGTCCTCCCTGCCCTATACAGTTACCTGGTCTCTAGTGGCCCCCTTCACTCCCCTATGTAGTTCTCTGGTTTCTAGTAGCAACACCTTCCTCCTGCTTGCAGCTCCTTGGTGTCTAGTAGCCCCCTTATCCCCCCCCCCATACAGTTCCCTGATACCTGGTACTTTCCCCCTCCCCATATGGCCTCCCTGGTGATCTAGGGCTTATCCTCCAATATAGCTTCTTCGGTGGTCCTAAGTGGGACAAACTTAATGCAAGGTGAGGCATCCACCTGAGGCCAATTCTAATGGCTCGAGGGCCAGATTTGGCCCATGGGCCGGAGTTTGACAAGAATGGTTTACACTCACCATTGCGGTCTTCCTTCTGCCCGCTGTTTATTCCTTCTTACATCTTCTAACACCTTTCTTGTCACTGCTCCTTTTTCCTAAAATGACACATGTACATACAAAGAGTTTTTATTCTGCCTTGCCCGTGTAGTTTTCCGATTCCTTCTTGTTTCAGCCTTTTTCCGCCTTAAAATGTGACTATTCCTTCTTTTGCATTTTGTCTTGTTACTTCATTTTTTTCCTGAAATGACGCACACACACATGCAGTGTTTTTCTCCCTCGTATACTCACCATTGCGTTCTTCCTTCTGCCCATCTGTTTATTCTTTTTTACATCTTCCTTTCCTCTGCTCCTTCTCCCTAAAATGACACAATTACATGTACAGAGTTTTCAATCTGACTTACCTTTGATGTATTCCTTTTCCTTCTTGTGTCAGCCTCTTGCCACCTCCCAACTTGCACATTCCTTGTGTTGCATTTTGCCTTGTTACTTCCTCTTTTCCTGAAATGACACGCATGCATGCAGTCTGTTTCTCCCTCTTATACTTACCATTGTGTTCTTCCTTCTGCCTGTCTGTTTATTCCTTCTTACATCTTCTAAAACCTTTTTTCCTTGTCACTGCTCCTTTTCCCTGAAATGACACACATACAAGCAGTATTTTTTCCTGTCATACTTACCATTGCCGTCTTCCTTCTTTATTTTAGCCTTCCTTCTACCTTCCCGTTTAAGGCTTCTTACATCTCCTAACACCTTCCTTTCCTCTGCTCCTTCTTCCTAAAATGACACATTTACATGTACAGAGTTTTCAATCTGACTTACCTTTGATATTTTGCTTTCCTTCTTGTTTCGGCCTCTTTCCACCTTCAATATTGCCCATTCCTTCTTTTGCATTTTCTCTTGATACTTATTTTTTTTCTCCTGAAAAGAGATGCATACATGCAGTCTTTTTCTCCGTTTATACCAGGGGTGTCAAACTCAAATACAAAGTGGGCCAAAATTGAGCTCTGGGACCAAGTCGCAGGCCAGTGAAATCATATATACATTATTTCATGTGTGCTGGTCACAGTACACAGGAATAAAGTGGGAGAGCAAGGGGGGGGGGGGGGGGGGGGGTGATCGTGTGGCCAAATAGCAAAAATACACCCTACATACATTACAATAAATAAAAATACATTAATTCCCCATTAAAATTAACCCCTTACCTCCCCCACTCTCCCACAGCAACTAAACAAGTTGTATATTTGTGCTCATTCATATGGATGCATATACACAGGGGTCACCTAACTACCTATAGGAGAGGGGGCTAACCACACTAAGTGGACATTTGGCTACCTAAACTGAGGGGGCTACAACTGACTACCTAATACTGGGGGTTGCCTAATACCACATCTAAGGGGGGATTTTTACACCCTTGAACTGGAAATCATTTAGCATTGAAACTGCCCTGGATACAAACCTAAGTAACAATACTTATATACATAAAATAATGATATACATTAAATAAATTAATTTTTTTTAAATTGACAGAACTATATATATATATATATACACACAAAATAAGGTGCCTTATACATTTTAGCTTTCACACCAGTCATGTAGATGTACGAGCTGCAATGTAAAAAACAATGCATTATGAATCTAATGAGCTGCTTGGCTCAATGTGAACCAGCCCTTAGGTAGCATCTTCTAGGTCAGGCATGGGCAAACTTGGCCCTCCAGCTGTTAAGGAACTACAAGTCCCACAATGCATTGCAGGAGCCTGACAGCCACAGTCATGACTCATAAAGGCAAATGCATTGTGGGACTTGTGGTTCCGTGACAGCTGGAGGGCCGAGTTTGCCCATGCCTGGTCTAGGAAGTGCCACAGAATATGTTTACACTTTATAATTCAACAATAATAATCTTCCTAAAGATAACAGGTTGCATGCCTCCTGAATAACATCATAATAACATAATCATGACCACAAATAACATAATTATGCAGCATAATCCCAAATGACTTAATTAAATGGGCAGCACGATGTTCCCAAATAATGAATTAATGAGGCTGCATGACCCAAAACACCACAATCAGCGTGCATGTCAACAAATAACCTGGTTTCATAGGGCGTATGACTTAAAAATAGAATAAACAGGCAGCAGTTACTGGTCAGCATCATCATGACCCTAAATAATCATTTGGCAGCAGCTATACCCCAAAGAACAATTAGACAGCAACATGACTCATATAACAAAACAATATTGTGCAGTATGATCCCAAATGTCCTTTGGGCCCCTGAGCTGTATGTTAAACCGTATCCCCCCCCCCCCCCACACACACACACACACACACACACCTGGTCTCCCCCCTGTGTTTCCAGGGGCATGGCTGCAGAATGAACTCACCCGGCTGGCACGCTCTGCCGTCAGTCCATGTGCTTCTGTCTTCTGGCGCCTAAATTTCCTGTTTGCATTTTGTTTACTTAGATAGACTGTCATCTGCAGCAGCAGTAGCAGCGCCCCATCTCATGTGCAGCTCTGTATGCAGCTGCCTTCATTCAATCATAGCCGCCCTATATACGCTATTTCCAATAATAAAGAAAGCAGATTCAGTATATATGTACACTCTCTCACAACCCTCCAATACAACTGAGGCCTATCTGTATTTATTTACATCTTCAAAAAGTTTCACTAACACATTTACACAGCAAGATTACCTTACTTCAGCAGGTTGGGGGCGTAGCTTTGCAGAAATTAGGGCGGAGCTTCCCAGTGCCCCTTCTAAGAAGAATAGTGAAGTGCCAGACCTAACCTCTAATTTTCTGCTAATCTATTACAGCAATGAATTCTCAATCACTGACTGACAGTGTTCCTATCTAAACCAGGTGTCCACAGACGGGTCACTTCTACTATTGGCCACTAGATGGTGCTCCGGACACAAAGTTGTCATATCTGCACATGCACACTGACCCTTCATTGCTCCGTGAGAGGAGTGGAGTGGGCGGGCACTACCCTGCTGTACAGAAATGTGTGTAGCTGGGGACAGCCAGGAGACACCCCTACCTTTTCTCATCCGACCGCTAGTCTGTCCGCAGAGGATGTTTACCCGGTTACCACAGTAATGACGTAGCCTGCGCGCTGTGAGGTTGATAGTGATGTAGACACGTGACGTACGGCATGCCTTCCCCTGCCTAATGTACTTTTATATATATATACAATAGTAATGTGACAAGCGTAGTTTATGCAGTCTCAATCCACTGACTGACAGTAGCTACCAGGTTTTCACAGACGGGTCACTTCCAATGACGGCCACAAGATGGCGCTCTGGACTAGTGATGGGTCGTTCGCGAACGAGCCGGCTCTAAGAGCCGGCTCTTTGCTGTGAACGACAAGAGCCGGCTCTCAGTTTTAAAAGAGCCGATGCCTCAGCCGCCCCACACAGCTCTGATTTGCTGTGTAATAAAGGGCGCTGAGGCATGCTGGGAGATGTAGTCCTCCTCTTGCAGCTTGTAGGAGTGTATGGGGCGGAGCAGAGCAGTAGCAGGAGGGATTGCCCCAGTCAGAGAAGCAGTCTGGAGTTGTCATGGAGACGGGGGCGGGGCTTTTACTCCGATTCTGAGTGGTGTCCAGTGATATTTAATGGAGAGCCGATTGAGAGCCGTAAGAGCCGGCTCTTAAATGGGAACCGATTCAGAAGAGCCGATTCTCTGAGAAGAGCCAGAATTCCCATCACTACTCTGGACACAAAGTTGTCATATCTACACATGCGCACCGATCCTTCATTGCTCCATCATAGGAGTGGGCGAGCACTAGTCTCCTCTGCTGTACAAGAATGAGCCAGGAGACACGCCCACCTGTTCTCATGCCGCTGCCGCTAGTCGGTCCTGCTTACCCAGTTACCACAGCAACCGTGGCAGCTGCGAGCTGTGTGCGGGAGATCAAGATGCAGCGACGTGACGTCCCTTGCGCAAAGTGCTTTAAAATACATATTAATGTTCGATGATACATTTACGCAGTAATATTACCTTATCAAGGCTCACTTCCTCGGACTATGGGCGGAGTTTCGCGTGAATTAGGGGGCGGAGCTTAACGGCCTTCTAAAAAGACTATTGAGGCGCTGGTCCTAATCCCTAATTTGCTGCATTTTACATGTAGAAATCGGAATGAATTCTCACTCTACTGACTGACAGTGTGCCTATCTATGCCGGGTCACTTCCATTGACGGCCACTAGATGGCGCTCCGAACACAAAGTTGTCATATCTACACATGCGCACTGATTCATTGCTCCGTGAGAGGAGTGGGCGGGCACTAGTCTCTGCTGTACAATAATGTGTGTGTAGCTTGGGACAGCCAGGAGACACGCCCACCTCCTCTTCTTCTGCTCCTCCCGCCGCTAGTCTGTCCGCAGAGGATGTTTACCCGGTTACCACAGCAACCCCAACCTGTGAGGTTGATGGTGAGATAGCCACGTGACGTTCGGCATCCCTTGCCCTGCCTAATGTACTTTAACATTCATATATATATATATATATATATACTCCATTATTTAGTGTACTAAGCATAGTTTATGCAGTCTCAATCCACTGACTAACAGTGCCTACCAGGTTTTCATAGACGGGTCACTTCCAATGACGGCCACCAGATGGCGCTCCGGACACAAAGTTGTCATCTGCACATGCGCACTGATCTGATGCTCTGTGAGAGGAGTGGGCGGGTACCAGTCTGCTCTAATGTTGTGTAGCTGGGGACAGCCAGGAGACAGAAACACACCTACCTCTTCTCATTCCGCCGCTAGTCTGCCCCTGTTTACCCAGTTACCACAGCTGCGAGCTGTGCGCGGGAGATCAAGCTGCAGCCACGTGACGTGACATATGATCAAGATGCAGCCACGTGACGTGACGTCCCTTGCTTAAAGTGTCTTAAAATACATAGTTATGTATATCTTCTTAATGTTCGAGATGACACATTTACACAGTAATATTACCTTATCAAGGCTCTCTTCATTGGACTATGGGCAGATCTTCTAGGGGGCGGAGCTTCGCGGAAGTTAGGGGGCGGAGATCTACGACGTTCTAAAAAGACTATTAATTTGCAGCATTTTACATGTAGAAATCCGAATGTATTCTCACTCTACTTACTGACAGTGTGCCTATCTATGCCGGGTCACTTCCATTGACAGCCACTAGATGGCGCTCCGGACACAAAGTTGTCATATCTGCACATATCTTCATTGCTCCGTGAGAGGAGTGGGCGGGCACTAGTCTGCTCTGCTGTACAGGAATGTCTGTGTAGCTTGGGACAGCCTGGAGACACGCCCACCTCTTCTTCTGCTCCTCCCGCCACTAGTCTGTCCGCAGAGGATGTGTACCCGGTTACCACAGCAACCCCTAATGACGTAGCCTGCGCGCTGTGAGGTTGATGGTGATGCAGCCACGTGACGTACGGCATGTCTTCCCCTGCCTAATGTACTTTAAAATATATATATATACATACTCCATTTATTTACAGTGACCAGATTTTTCTTGGCTCAACCTGGAACGGAGGTGGTATGTGTGGGGACTACGTAGGGTTGCCAGGACGACAGATGGAGAAAACCGGACAGGGGGTGGAGTTAGGGGCGGAGTCAGAAGCGCACTTTTATGTAGAGTGGGGCTAAGCAATGGGCTTTTTTTTTTTAAAAAATGTATAGTATTTATATCGCACTGACATCTTCTGCAGCACATTACAGAGTACATAGCCATGTCACTAACTGTCCTCACCAGTAGTACTGGTCCAGTGCACATAAGAGACAGTTTTTCACCAGTAACTGCACATAAGAGACAGCTTTTCACCAGTAAATGCACATTATAAGAGACACCTTTTCGCCAGTAAATGCACATAATAGGAGACAGCTTTTCCCCAGTAAATGCACAAGAGACAGCTTTTCACCAGTAAATGCACATAATAAGACACAGCTTTTCACCAGTAAATGCACATAATAAGAGACAGCTTTTCACCAGTAAATGCACAAAAGAGACAGCTTTTCACCACTAAATGCACATAATGACAAACAGCCAGTGTTCCCAGTATATGTAGCCAGGGATATATGTGCCCAGTATATGTAGCCAGGGGGTATATATGTCCCAGTATATGTAGGCAGGGGTGTAAATGTCCCAGTATACGTAGGCAGGGGTATATATGTCCCAGTATATGTAGCCAGGGGGTATATGTGCCCAGAATAGGTAGCCAGGGGGTATATGTGCCCAGAATAGGTAGCCAGGAGCTATATGTGCCCAGAATAGGTAGCCAGGGGCTATATGTGCCCAGAATAGGTAGCCAGGGGCTATATGTGCCCAGAATAGGTAGCCAGGGGCTATATGTGCCCGGAATAGGTAGCCAGGGGCTATATGTGCCCGGAATAGGTAGCCAGGGGGTATATGTGCCCAGAATAGGTAGCCAGGGGCTATATGTGCCCAGAATAGGTAGCCAGGGGGTATATGTGCCCGGAATAGGTAGCCAGGGGCTATATGTGCCCAGAATAGGTAGCCAGGTGCCCCCCGCCCTCCCCCCCCCCCCCCCCGCAGGAGGAGAACAGTGCAGCAGAGAGAGAGCTGGGAGCAGCGGTGGAGAAGGGGGGCAATCTCCCCCCCCCCTTCCCTCACCTTAGGGTGCTCTCTCTCCCCCGCTGTCTCCTCCAATATGATGTGCAGGCTGGCGGGTGGCTGCGGGCGGAAGTTACCTCTGTGTCGCAGGCGCCGGAAGTTCGGGTCCCGCAGCCGCTGAGATTTGACTCAAAAAAGATCCGGATCAAAGATCCGAATCATTCATGAGCCGGACAACACTATTCAGACTGATTAGTGTTGTCCGGCTCATGAATGATTCGGATCTTTGATCCGGATCTTTTTTGAGTCGAATCTCAGCGGCTGCGGGACCCGAACTTCCGGCGCTGGAGTGACACAGAGGTAAGTTCCGCCTGCAGCCACTCGCCAGCCTGCACATCATCCTGGAGGAGACAGCGGGGGAGAGAGAGCACCCTAAGGTGAGGGAAGGGGGGGGAGATTGCCCCCCTTCTCCACCGCTGCTCCCAGCTCTCTCTCTGCTGCGCTGTTCTCCTCCTGCGCTGCGGGGGGGCTCTAAACCGGACAACTTAATTGTCCGGTTTAGCATGCCTTTTTGCACCGGACACAGCGCACAAAAACCGGACTGTCCGGTGTAAAACCGGACACCTGGCAACCCTAGGACTACGCCAAAAAGGGGGCGTGTCCATGATCACAGTGGGAAAATGGACGTGTCCTAGAGATGGGAAGTTCGGATATTTTCAATGATCCGGATGATTCGAATCGGATCATTAAAAAGAACCGGATCTTTGGTCCGAATCTCAGATCATTTTACTACCGAAGCATTCGGGGGTGAAATGAACAGCAGGACAGGTCTTTCCCTGCTGTGGACAGGAGAAGGGGAGGGGGGTGGACACGCAGAGAAGGGGAGAAGATGGACAGAGGGCAGGGAGTGGACAGAGAAGGGAGGAGGGACGAGCAGAAATGTTTGCTTGCACACAATACCCACATGCTGCAATCCTTTACATGTATTTCACCTATAAGTTCATCTGTGTACTTTGAATGCAAACGTCGCACAGTGAAAGAAAGCATTCCCAGAAGTAAAGTGCAGCTGTTTAGAGCAGTGCAAGGAGGATCATATTGCGCTGCAACAGTGCCTGCAAAGTTACTGAGCTGTGCTGAGCTGAGCCAAAAGCTTCCAATGTGTTCACTGCACAACTACGGAACAGACAGCCTATAATCAGCAGCAAGTTATAGCCAGTATGTGTGCCCTACACATATCTGGCAGTGGCACCCATGTCCCCTCTCTCTCATCTACCTGTCTCCCTGCAAGGCTGGCTCCCCTCCAACAGAGCGATCCATCTCAGCTCTGCTTCCAGGACCCCGCTGCCCGCTGAGAGGGAGCGTGTCGCTCCTGGCCCCGCCCCTTTTGCGATCCGAATCACTCATTTTGATGATTCGACTCACAAAATAGATTCGGATCAAAGATCCGAATCGTTCATGATCCGGACAACACTAGTGTCCATGACATGGTTTGGACGGAGTGAGCTGTAATGTAACTCTAAAGCAGTGGGCCCTCCCAAACTCTGAGGCAGAGTTTCCTCCCAAAACACAGATATGCAAAGTGACCCTAAAGGTAATTAGGCAATGTTCCCCAAACACATAAGAAAAAGCAGTGTTCCCACAACCTAGGATCACCAACACAGGAGCCCCAGAAGGCTCCTGTGTTGCAGAAGCTGCTCATGCTACAGTATTAGCATACCATTTAATAATCATGATGAGCCCCCAAAATGCCAAATGCTGCAACAATAACCCCAAAGTAGCAAATACAGTCTGTATGACCATCAAGTAATAACTGCAGCAACTGTTACCTCTGACACTGGAATTGCAATAACCGTTACCTCCGACAAATTAAACAAAACTACCATTACCTGTGACACATGAAATGCAGCAGAAAACGATTCATCCGACTAGGAGTGGATCCTATGGTAATCATTAGGATCCAAACAGATCTATTCAGCCCGTTCCCGCAAATGGAGTGCAATTTTGGGGAAGCTGCAATAAATCTGTCGCATTGACCGCTCGCTAAAAGAGAGGGAAAGTCACTGGTAAAAAAAAACTGATGCCCAATAAAAACTCATCTGTTAATAGATCATTTTTTATATGGACCAGTTTTTCATTCATGTAGTGTAAACCGGCCCTTAAATTTCATACCCTTGACACGATTTTTCTGACAACTTTTTAAACAGCAAACGATCATTTTTGTGATGTCGCATAACGTCATTTAACGAATATTCATTAAACAATATTTAACATTGTGTTGAAAAAACAAGAAAAAGCTGCGCTGATGGAAACACAAAATCACATGGAGCGCTCTAAACTAAACAATACTGTATGTTGTTGTCAAATGTCACTCAAATGTTATTAGTAGCGCTCAATAGCTTGATTTAACAGAGGGAATTGAAAACAGTCACCATCCAGCTGCTTGGCAACCATCAAACTGAATGTCCCAGGATTCAATAAGTTTCCTCACAGATCAGCCGACATGTTAAAGGAAAGAGACAAAAAGCACATAGCGTAATCCAGTAGCAATAATGTTGCCCATCACCTACATTGAACAATCACCTTGTGCTGGAACACACTCCCCCTATGTGCCCGCACTCACCCAATCAGCCTCCAACAAATCCGGAGGTATGGATGTATAGCGTAGTCAGGGGATAGGATTCAGTTCACCATGATCAGGTTCTAAAACTCAAGAAAGCGCTGTATAGTGTAAAATCATTTAATGCTGTAAAGTTTTTTAAAATTATCAAACTCACAAGCGTAAGAGATCAATAGGCATATAATCACACAAGTGGATGCAGTCCCGGGTAGCCGCTCACATGCACGCTGCCTTAGACCCTCACGTCCTGGACTTCCTGGTACTCTCGATCATGTGACGTGGCTCCGCCCTATGCATTTCGTCATAAAAATGACTCATCAGGGGCTCACGTCACTCCAGCACCAGCAGCTCCTATAAACCCTCCCATCAGATTGACCCCGCCTATCATAACAACGGAATCCTCCGCAAGCCTGCATGTCAGCGCTCACCCTAAAAGGGACGCGCTACAGAGTATACAGACTTGACAAGCAGCTGGATGGTGACTGTTTTCAATTCCCTCTGTTAAATCAAGCTATTGAGCGCTACTAATAACATTTGAGTGACATTTAACATTGTGTGACTACCCTGACGATCGTTTGTTTTGAACGACCATCATGACAGATCACTGGACCAGCGATCGTTCAGATGGCCATTGACAGTAACAGAAATGACCATTATTGTTGAAATGATCAGTTGCGATGAACATTCATTCAACATCTGGGAACGATTGTTTGTCGGAATTGTATCCCTGATGCATTGTCACGTGCATACTTAGCTTAGTTTAGAGCAAAACTGTCCAATTTGCAGCCCAACCCTGGCCCTAATCATGCAGCAGGTGGTTTCGGGCGCGCACAGTGCTTAGCGGCGAAACTAGGCGCAGATAGCAGTGTAATTGTAATTCGGGGCCCCAGAGATCACCAGACACGGAATGACATCTTCCTCCAAGTTGTGACAATCGGCTGCATACATACTAATCACTGATTCTGGTCCACCTCTTAGGGCCCGTTTCCACTAGAGCGAATCCGCATGCGTTGTCTGCATGCGGATTCGCATAACCATTACAAGTGGATGGCCCTGTTTCCACTTGTCAGTTTTTTGCTGCGTTTTTCTGTGCAGGATTTTTCTGCACGGTAGAGCCTGCAGAATTCGCCTGCGTGTGGAATGCAGGCGAATCACAGGCAATGTATTTAATAGGGGAAATCGCACATGCGTTTTTTACCGCGATTTCGTGTGCGAATTCGCACTAAAAATAATGTAAATTGAACCAGGCAGTGACATGGTTAAAATCGCTGATAGCCTGCCTATGCGAAATCGCGGCATAAAAACGCACGCGGCATCGCATCTGCATGCGATTTCGTCAGCGGTGGAATCCCGGCGATTCGCATCGCACTAGTGGAAACGAGCCCTTAGGTCAGGTTTAGAGTGAGGTGTTGAAGTACGGCATAACGGATGCTCTGTTATGTGGCTTGGCGCAATGCACGACCTATGCAACGTTCACAGGGCATTGTGGTGCAATGGAGTGAGGCAAAACATTAAAAATGTAGCATACATTTTATTGGCTGTAGTCTTCACAGTATCCCGAAGTATGTGTGGTGCCACTTTCCCAAATCACTGCGTTTCTGCTGCAATAGGTAATGCAACAGGCACTGTAAACATAGCCTTAACGGACACTTGAAGTGAGAGGGATATGGAGGCTGCCATATTTATTTCCTTTTAAGCAACCTAGCTTTTCATCCTTCCCACCCTTGCTCTGGAATCTTCCAGACTTCAAATTGCTGTCCTTTGCTGTGTGCGTTATACCTGCATCATCCAGGGGAGAACATGATCTTTCCGAAGTCTTGAATTGAAGCCTGTAAGCAGTATCATTATGTGTCCCACTGCTTTCATCTAGCAAATTAGGCAAATAAGCAAGCTCATTTTTCTCTTGGGTATATCGCAATGGTACATGCTAGGCTGACTTCAGCATGTAACGTTGGTAGTATAGTGGAGAGCATAGCTACTTTCCAAGCAGTTGACCTGGGTTCGATTCCTAGCCAATGCATGTGAGCTTGCTTTTGACAGCCTACAAATCCCTGAAAGACGACAGAGAGAGAGAGCCGGAACGGAATTTTTTTTTCAGCCGGAATGGAAATTGCATTTCTGATCATCTCTACTCTCTAGGACTTGATGCCTTTGAACTGAATATGAAAAAAAAGCGTTTCACTTACCTGGGGCTTCTGACAGATCCTTGCAGCCGTCCTGTACCTGCGACATTACCAAACAAACCTCGGTTCCCCTGTCGCGGCTCACTTTGCGCTGCGCGGCCCTGGTTGCATATCTTCGTTCATGCTCCCGTCGACAGGAGCATAGAGATTTTCTCGTACTGCGCCTGCGCAGGACGCTCCTGGCTACAGGAGAGCGTACGAGGATGCACACGACCAGGGCCCAGAAAGAGCAGTGGCCGTTGACTTACAAGTTGGCATCAATGAAAGTAAGCCGGGGCAGGGGAACTGAGGATCGTTTGGAAACGAAGAGGGCACAGGACCGCTGAAGGGTGATGAGAGAAACCCCACGTAGTTGTGAAGTTTTGTTTTTTGTAATCTTCAGGTCCACTTTAAAGTGGATCCGAGATGAACTTTTATTCATTGCATAATTGTGTTCCTTACACATTGTTTATAGGGCATTCCTCAAGCCAAATACTTTTTTGTTTTAATACTCTAATTCCCTATAAACTAAACAAGCCTCGCCCACAGCTTCTCCAAAACGCCAAGGTACTCAGACCCATGTAGCAGGGGCTTATGGGAGCTCAGTCTGGGCAGGAGGAGGAGGTTACTAGCCAGAGATTTCAGAGGCAGAGGGGAGTGAATTTTTCACAGGCTGAGGGGTGGAGATGCAGTTGCAAATTACCTGTGTAATGATGACAAACAGAACATGGCCGCTCTCATTGTATCACAGGAATAAATCATCATAATGAACTGTTGAAGCTGAATGCAGCCAGATTTGCTGTGTAAACTATCTAAAGTTTAGATAAGATATATAGACAAGTTACTTGTTATAGTTAGTTTTTCATCTCGGATCAGCTTTAAGTTGTCCTTTAACCACTTCAGCCTACAGTGTTGTTCACCTTATGCATCTGAGTAACTTCATCTGCCAATAACTTTATAACTACTTATCACAATTAACACAGTATTACTCCTGCGCACTCAAAAACAATTTAATACCATCAATTAAATAACAATAAGAATCATACCACACGAGTAGCTCCACTAAAATCGCAACCACACTGTCACTCACATCCAGACAAATCTGCAGGTATGCAGAGACCTTACACACCTCTCACACTGAAAAGTCCTGCAGGATCCTGCTTATTAGCCTGATGGTTCAGAGCAGCAGTGAACCATCATGCTAATTAGCAGGATCCTGCAGGACTTTTCAGTGTGAGAGGTGTGTAAGGTCTCTGCATACCTGCAGATTTGTCTGGATGTGAGTGACAGTGTGGTTGCGATTTTAGTGGAGCTACTCGTGTGGTATGATTCTTATTGTTATTTAATTGATGGTATTAAATTGTTTTTGATTACGCAGGAGTAATAATGTGTTTTTTGTTTAATTCAAGTGGATTGGGGTACAGATCCATTTTTCTCCTTGCAGCCAACATTTTTGTTAAAGCTCCTTATTGTGGTGCTGCTAGGTGCGCGGCAATCATACATATCCTACTTATCACAATTAATTGATCTTTATCTTTTTTTTCCCGCCACTAATTAGGCTTTCTTTGGGTGGTACATTTTGCTAAGAATTATTTTTTCCTAAATTTGTTTTAACAGGAAGATTAAGAAAGAAATGGAAAAAATTCATTATTTCTCAGTTTTTGGCCATTATAGTTTGAAATTAATACATGCTACCGTAATTAAAACGCATGTATTTTATTTGCCCATTTGTGCCGGTTATTACACCATTTAAATTATGTCCCTATCACAATGTATGGCGACAATATTTTATTTAGAAATAAAGGTGCATTTTTTCAATTTGCGTCCATTACTATTTACAAGCTTATAATTTGAAAAAAATATAATAATATACTCCTTTGACATGCATATTTAAAAAGTTCAGACCCTTAGGTAACTATTTATGTTGTTTTTTTTTTATTATTGTATTTTTTTTTTAATTTAATAAAAAAATGTACTTGGTGTAAGGAAACGCGGAAAAGCCGCCGCATGTACTGACGGCAAGGCGGCTGATTCCGCGTCCAGCGCAGCGGTTTGCACGCAGCAGCGTGCTTCTGGTGTTGCTGGGTCAGTTAGTTCACACAAATTCAGGAATACGCGTGCGCGTGCACGCTGAGAGGCAGAACATTTATGACAGCCAAGGAGGGATCAGCTGACCAAGCGGGTCAGCTGACCTATGAGCAAGTGACTATTGGTCAATCACTGATGGGTGGCGCCGGAGAGCGATGCTCTATATATAGTTACTGTTGCTCAGTCTCAAATTGTCTGCCGTTGCGATCACTACGGGGAAGCACTCAGACCTTAGTCAGATCCTACAGTGTGTTTGAACCAGGAGGACCTGGGAATTCACACTGAGCCAGATTACTTCTGTTTATCATTGTGTTATTGTCACGGACGATTGCGGGGACGCAGGCGCGTCCTGGAACCGCCCGTGAAGAAAAGCGATCGCACTCGATTCTCTGCGTCGATTGCGCTTCAAATCGATAGAATCTGGATTTATTGTGTAGGAGGTCTGCAGTCCTTTCTTAGCAGAGGAATAGCATCACCTTAACTGCAGGATGGCCCTTTTGATATGCTAATGAGCCTGGGCCCAGAGAGTCCCTGGCTTCAAGCTGTGCTGATGGCCCATCCATCAGGTATAAGGTGACAAGCAGCTGGCAGGAAGACTGGCCCTGTCACTACTGCCGCCAGCCCGGACACAGTGTTAGGCAGCGGTTGGGACCTGTGTTGTGCTGAAAGTATCTGCGATAGCGCTAGCGCTATCGAGAAACGAACTAATTCGTTGGTGTAGCTGGAAGGCAATATATTTTTTATATATACAGAGAGACTGTGTAGCCAGTACCCCTTCCCCAAAGTTTTATTTTATTTGGCATGGAAATGTCCGGGAACTACCAGAACATGTGCCTAGCAGACCTGGAAAATCTTTGCGAAGAGAGGGGCATTGGCATCCTCCGCAAGACAAAACGGGACCTGATAGCAGACTTGTCCAGATGGGATGCCCAGCAACTGCGGGAGCCGGGAGTGTCCGCTGAGGTGGATACCAGCCCATCTGACAATCAAGGGGAACCAGAGGCTGAAGATCTTAGGCGTACAGAGGTTGAGCATCCTGCGGGCCCTGTTGCAACAGTTACGCCAGAGACTGTCAGTATGGACCCCAATCCCAGAGTTTCTGACATTACTCGCCCGGAACTGGCCAGTACTGGACTGTCCATGGGTGCTGACCCGGTAATGCAGCAGGCATTACAAAAGCTGATGGAGACTGACCTGGACAAGTACATGCAGTACATGGAAGCACGAGAGGAACGGGAGCGCCAATCTGCCGAGGCGCGGGAGAGACGACAGCATGAGCTCAACATGGCAAAGGTTCAACAGGCCAGCCGGAGTTCACCGCCCAGCCTCCCTGCCGAAGGAGCTGCAGCACCCGTAAGTGCAAAATTTAAATTTGCTAATATCGAGAAAGACACAGACATTGACTTGTTTTTGCGATCTTTTGAAAAAGCATGCCGTCAGTATCGTCTGTCCCAAGACCAGTGGGCCAGACATCTGACACCTTTGCTGCGCTACAAAGCGCTTGATGCCTTCGCAGAATTGCCTGCGGAGAAGGATAATGATTATGCTGCTATAAAAGACGCTATCATTACTAAGTACCAGCTGACGCCAGAAGCCTATCGGAAGAAGTTCAGGGCCTGGCAGAAAAAGTCTTCTGATTCGTACCGAGATATGGCCAGCAGCTTGCTCACCACACTCCGCCAGTGGACACTAGGCCTCACCAAAGGGTCTTATGGCGTCCTGGAGGACTTGATAGTCCTCGAACAATTTCTGAACATTTGCCCTGCTGATGTACGACAGTTTGTGCTAGAACGCAGGCCGGCTTCAGCCACTGTCGCTGCAGACCTTGCTGAGACTTTTGCAACTACCCGGGTGGCTGATACCCGCAGAACTGTCCCATCCAGCTGGAGAGGAGGTCAGCCCAATACCTCGGCAGACCCTCCTGCCCCTGTGAGCCGTCCGCCCCAGAGGCCACCCAGCGCAGCTGCTGCACCCAGGCCTGCAGCGCCTGGAGAGGTCACCTGTCACTACTGCCGCCAGCCCGGACACATGAAATTCGACTGTCCGGAGCGGAGACAGACACCACCAGCACCTGGATCATCTGCATCACCTGTACCTCACCCACAGCAGAGGCAACCCGCCAGCGAACCACAGCCTGGATCGTCAGATTTTGTCCTGTTTGCACGCGGAAAGGAAATCCGCGACCGAACCGACCAGCAGCAACTTGTTAGAGTGAACGGCAAAGTTGTCACCGGATTTCGAGACACCGGAGCTGACATCACGTTAGTTCACTCACATCTTGTGCCAAAGGAGAGCATCAGCTCCAGCCGATCCCTTGCCCTTACTGGAGTAGAGGGCACCCTTTTCCACATAGCCCACGCAAGAGTGAAGCTGGATTGGGGAGTGGGAGGGGTCCACGAAAGGGTTGTTGGGGTTATGAAGGATCTCCCAGTCCCTGTGTTGCTGGGGACTGATTTGGGCAAGCTTGTGTCCTACTATGAACCTGCCACGACCGCCTTGTCGCTCACGGAAGGAGACGGACTCTCCACCCACCACCAGGTACTTTATACACTTGGGGGAGCACCAGGGGGAGGTGGGTTGAATGTGCCCAGTTCAAGGGTACCAGGTTCAATAGTGCCTGCTTCAAAGGCACCTGAGTTTGATGTACAGACTGTCTGTTGTGATGATGCTGTAACTGTACCTGAGTTTACTGTACAACCTGTCTGTAATGAAAAAATGTCTATACCTGTCAATGTCATTACTGCATGCAATGATGATTTGAGTAATGTCCGTCTGTGCCATTCTGACAGTGTACCGGTGCTAGCGGTACCGCGCAGCTGCACTGCTCAGAACCCGAGCTCAGGACAGGTGGAGGGGGTTCCGGCCTCCTCCCCCTCCTCTGACCACAGGGATGAGACCTTTCAGCCGCTGGCCTCGTGTGACATGAGCCAGTTGACTGAAACTGACAGCGCCATATTCTCAGCCGCACTACAAAGTGACCCAAGCCTGGAGGTGCTCAGGCAGCAAGCCGCTGAGCCCCTCGCAGACGGGGCCGCTTTCAAGGTGTACTGGGAAGGTGGGAGACTGTACAGTGAGTCTGTACAGCCCCCTACAGGTAGATCCCACGCGGATACCAAGTGGCTTGTGGTCCCGAGTGCGTTTAGGGGACATGTGCTGAAATCCGCACATGGTAATCCTCTGACCGGGCACTCGGGTGTCCGCAAGACACTCGCCGGTATTCGGAAACAGTTTTATTGGCCCCGGATGAACAGGGATGTAGCCAACTACTGCAGGGCATGTGCCGTCTGTCAGGAGCTGGGAAGGTCCAGGGATTCCCGCGGGGTTCCCTTAGGTCCACAGCCACTCAGCAGGGGAACCCTGCGTGGGCTGGCTGTTGACCTAACCAACCCACTGCCCGTTGTCCGCAGTCCCGGCAGACACCACGTCCGACTGCAGTGGCGCAAACGCCCTGTCCAGAACGGTCCATGTTGGGTCAACCCTGAGGGTAGCCGACCGCGACCGGTCCAGGGGAACCGAGCCACAGGCTCCAATAGGTTTTCCCGCCGTACCGGCAACTCGAGACCCGTCAGCCAGGTTAGCGGCGCCGCCACACATCTTGCGGATGAGTGGCTAAGCCACGGACAAGGGGGGGGGGCTGTCACGGACGATTGCGGGGACGCAGGCGCGTCCTGGAACCGCCCGTGAAGAAAAGCGATCGCACTCGATTCTCTGCGTCGATTGCGCTTCAAATCGATAGAATCTGGATTTATTGTGTAGGAGGTCTGCAGTCCTTTCTTAGCAGAGGAATAGCATCACCTTAACTGCAGGATGGCCCTTTTGATATGCTAATGAGCCTGGGCCCAGAGAGTCCCTGGCTTCAAGCTGTGCTGATGGCCCATCCATCAGGTATAAGGTGACAAGCAGCTGGCAGGAAGACTGGCCCTGTGACTGCTGATCAAGCCAGAGGTTTAAACTCAAAGTTGTCTAAGCAGATTTCACATTCAGATGTTAATTGAAGGAGCCAACAGGGCCTTTCATCGACAAGAAGCAGACACAGCTGGACTCCAGTCAGGCTGACTCCGGCCTTAGCAGGAAGAAATGAATGTGCAATATAATCTTTTGCCCATTTACAGAATACAATAAATAGGGTGGTTATGAGAGCGGTATCATTGGATCCGTAGGGTCATGCTGGATCTCTTGATACCAGTCGAGAGGGGCCGGGGCCCCTACCACCCAGGTATGAATCTACTCAGGACCCTGATCTGATGCACTAGCCATGTCAGGTATCATATTAATCTGTATTTTCCTCCAAGTATGAAGCTGTTACCCCCCTAAATGTAACGTGTATGGTTCAGGAGTTACAGCAATTCATAAGTTTAGCTCTAAAATCTCTCAGAGGGAATGAACTGTCATTTGCTGGTAGCTCAGAGGGGGCTGGCCTTGCCACACCCCCAAACCAGCTTCATCAAAAGCACAGAGCCAGCAGGCGGGCTGGGTCCTCCACACTGAAACATCTTGAACTCATGAGATGCCAGCTTGAGGATATGCTGGCATCCACCTGGTCTGAACTCTGGACTTTGAAACCAAGAACTTTATGATTCTTCCCACAATAAGGACATCTTTCCAGGAACTAAGTATTTTTCTCCCTTCTTTTATTTTTCATACTGGCTATTACTGTTTTCATAATTGTTGATTTTCATAATTGTCTGTATATATTAATTATTTATATTGCGTGAATAAACGACTTTTCCCAAGTCATTCACTGTTTCGCTACCCTGCTTATCAGCACACACACAGAAATGATCCCGGGTCTCTGAAGATACGCTACTGTTTGTTTGTTGTTGGCTAGACAGAATATCGTGTGTTTAACCGTTTTATTCGCAGGATTAGTCAGTCAGTTAGTGGGCCCCACGGTCCCATAGTAACCGCGGTGGTGGCAGTTTACTCTGAACCAGTAGGTGAGTGGTAATCACCCGTGTCTCACAGGCTCCCTTCTGAGTTGTCCGCGGCTAATTCTTAACGGTTCCTGCGCATTGACTGCGACCAGAGTTCGCACGATCTGTGCGCTGGCACCGTTTAGAAGGCTAAGTGCGGTCAGCCACTGAGGGCTCCTGTGACAGTTATTATTCAGACTAGTTCCAGGGTGTCGAGACCACGGACCTCACACCCAAGATTAGGGAACTTGTATTCTCATTGTGTTATTATTCAGACTAGTTCCAGGGTGTCGAGACCACGGACCTCACACCCAAGATTAGGGAACTTGTATTCTCATTGTGTTATTATTCAGACTAGTTCCAGGGTGTCGACACCTTGGACCTCACACCCAAGATTAGGGAACTTGTGTTATCATTGTGCTATTATTCAGACTAGTTCCAGGGTGTCGAGACCACGGACCTCACACCCAAGACTAGGGATACTGTGTACCATCTTAGTATTCCCCAGACTAGTTCCAGGGTGTAGAGACCACGGACCTCACACCCAAGACTAGGCATTGTTTGATATCTGTTATGACCTACTGCTTTCTTGACTATCCCTCTGCTCTCTGATTCGGTACCTACGCATATCTGATTATCTGTTGCCAACCCTGCCTGCCTTGGATACCGAATCAGCCTTCTGTCTCTGTACCTTATCTGTCTGTGTGTTGCCGACCTGGCTTGGCCGACCTCTAGAGCTATCTCTCTCCTTTTAGAGATAGTCTCCAGACCTGCTAGTGACATCCACCTTCAAGTGTCACTCACTCACAGGTCCCTCCTACCTTCAGTCTGGGACTCCACCCCTTTGGAGGTCTCAGGCTGCTGGAAGGCTCTTGTACGTCTCAAAAAGGCAGTATCGCCCATACTGCCAAAAACCACCTGCTCCTCGGGTGGTTTTACTCAAAGTCATTACTGTTGCACTAAACACTCACACTATCTAGGTGTCCAGAGGTTAGTTATACTTGGATTATCGGTGATTCTGCAGATCATCAATAATCAGGTATATATCTGCATTCTTGGTGATACTGCAGATCACCAATAATCAGATTCTCTCTGTGTGCTGGCACCGATCGTTACACTTGGGTAATTTTTGGTGTGGGAGGTAAACAGCTAATTTAAAATGTAATATAATGTAATTATTTAATAAAAAATGTATGTGGGTGTAGTTTACTATTTGGCCACAAGATGACCACAGTCAAAAAAGTCCTGGAAGTGAACGATCACGTTTCCAGAAACTATAAAGAGGATGGGAAACTTTTTTGTTTTTGCAGAAAGACCGCGGTGGGACTTAGACTGGTGAATGGGAACTATATTCCCATTCACTGATCTGGGGGGCTAACGGCAGGTGGCGGGAACATGATCGCGCGCCTCAGGCAGCAGGAGCTGCACGGTCTATCTGGACGGATATATCCATCCAGATAGACTTAAAGAGACACTGAAGCGAAAAAAAATTATGATATAATGAATTGGTTGTGTAATACGGATAATTACTAGAATTTTAGTAGCAAAGAAAATTTTCTAATATTTTTATTTTCAGTTATATAGTGTTTTTATAACATTGCATCATTCTCTAATATTTGCAGTTTAGACACTACTCAGCATTCTAAATGGGTTCAAAAGTTCACTAGCCTGTTCTGGAAAATCTTCCCTGCAGAGGGAAAAAAGATTGTCTTTTAAAGCTAACTATCTGAAGTGTCAGAGTTCTCTGCGACTTCGAAAGTCATGGAGTTTAATGGCTAATTTGCATAGATAACAACTGGAGTTTCTTAACTCTTCCTTTACTGGAAACAATATAAAGCTGGATCTACACGAGGCGATCCGGCGGCTCGATTAGCCGCCGGATCGCCTCTTCCGCATCCCCGCGCGTACCCACCGCGTCCCCGCTCGCCCGCATGGTCGTCGGAATTGGATCCGCCCTCGTCCCCGCGCCACGCCGCTTATCTTCCGCTCGATTCCCTGCCATTGTCCCCACGTGGGGAACGAGCAGGGAATCGGCGGCGGCAAAATCGGACCTGATGGATCTTATCAATCGAGCCGCATCAGCGGCTCGATTGATAAGGAACATCGCCTCCACATCTCCTCATGTAGTCGAGGCTTTAGACTTGTGTCTCTGCTGTTAATGTTTTTTTTCTTAGCTGTACTACACATACAAATCATTCTATCATATATTTTCTTTCCCGCTTCAGTGTCTCTTTAAGTGGTTAATCTGTGGTGGTCATAGCATTTCAAACCCAAAATCCTAGACACCCAGAAGGTGAGTCAGGTGTTGGTATTATGGAGGGAGGCAGCATTGAGAGTTTTTTTAAGGCAACATTTGTTTTAAGACAGTGAAATCTATTTAGGCCTTCTTCACAGTTGCCATTGCATTCCCTGTGACTGCAGTAATGCAGCACAATGGATCAGGAAAGTGGCGCTGTGTGTTATGCTCATGTTGCGTCGGGTACAGTGACGCATACAGTCAATAAAAAGTATGCGTGAACACTCCCGCTGCACTGTGAAGGTCGCGTAGGTGGTGCATCACAGTGTGGTAAGCTGTATTAAAGAGCTGCCCCGCAATGCACCACTGTGAACTTTTTTTATCGGGGAAGGGGTTGAAGATATGTAGCCAGTGCTATAATTTGCTCTTGAGGGGCACTTCTTATGTTTTGTTGTATTTTTTTATGGGGGGATGCTGTTCATTCCTTTGTGCAGAGTATAGTCTCTGTCCCTGCCAGAGTACCATCAGTATTCTGGACTGGGACCCACCTGCGCTTTCTGAAATTACAACGATTTCTGGAAGCGCAAAGGACCACTTTTTATATAGCGATTTCCCACAGTGATCGCTGGTAATTGCCAGCTATGGGATTGCTCTTAGAAAATTCCAAAAATACTGCAGGAGCCACAATTACGATTTGAGGGTATCGCTGCAGTGGAAGCACCTGCATTGGCTAACATTTGCCTAGCGCTTTTGGAATCGCCAGCCATTCCAAAGCTGTGGGTCCCAGGCTTTTTTAAAAAATCAGCTTTTGGACTTTATAAATATAGCCCTTTATGTTGCTTAAAGAGAATCTGTATTCCCAAAAAATGCCCCTGGGCATACTCACCTCGGGATGGGGAAGCTTCTGGATCTTATCGAGGCTTCCCCCGTCCTCCTCTGTCCCACAGTGGTGTCGCTACAGGTCCCTGAACGGCAGCCATGTATATATTTACCTTCCAGGCTCCAGCGCAGGCGCAGTAGCGGCTCTCGGCTAGAGTTGGGCCGAACGGTTCGCCTGCGAACGGTTCCATGCGAACTTCCGTGGTTCGCGTTCGCGTCCCGCAGGCGAACTTTTGCGGAAGTTCGGTTCGCCCCATAATGCACCATGAGGGGCAACTTTGACCCTCTACATCACAGTCAGCAGGCCCAGTGTAGCCAATTAGGCTACACTAGCCCCTGGAGCCACTCCCCCCCCCCCCTTATATAAGGCAGGCAGCGGCGGCCATTACGGTCACTCGTGTGCCTGCATTAGTGAGAGTAGGGCGAGCTGCTGCACACTCTCTCTCATAGGGAAAGATTAGTTAGGCTTAGCTTGTCCCTGGCTGCATACCTGTTCAGTGAACCCACCACTGCATACCTGTTCAGTGAACCCACCACTGCATACCTGTTCTGTGAACCCGCCACTGCATACCTGTTCTGTTCAGTGAACCCGCCACTGTATACCTGTTCTGTTCAGTGAACCCGCCACTGCATACCTGTTCTGTTCAGTGAACCCGACACTGCATTCCTGTTCTGTTCAGTGAACCCGCCACTGTATACCTGTTCTGTTCAGTGAACCCGCCACTGTATACCTGTTCTGTGCAGTGAACAGTTTGGTGTGTCAGTGTGAAGCAGTACCTTAATTACATTACCTGATTGATGTATACACATGCAAGATGTTTTAAAGCACTTTAGGCCTGTCATTTAGCATTCAATATGATTTCTGCCCTTAAAACGCTGCTTTGCGTCAAATCCAGATTTTTCCCGGGGACTTTTGGCGTGTATCCCACTCCGCCATGCCCCCCTTAAGGTGTAAGACCCCTTGAAACATCTTTTCCATCACTTTTGTGGCCAGCATAATTTTTTTTTTTTTCAAAGTTCGCATCCCCATTGAAGTCTATTGCGGTTCGCGAACTTTAACGCGAACCGAACCTTACGCGAAAGTTCGCGAACCCGGTTCGCGAACTTAAAATCGGAGGTTCGGCCCAACTCTACTCTCGGCTCGGAAATAGATGGAAATAGCCGATCCCAGTCAGGTCCGCTCTACTGCGCAGGCACAACTTGTAAGTAGATCTCATCTTCTTTAAAATGCCTGATATTTCTTTTAGTTGGATTAGCCCTTGTTTATAAACCCCAATCAGACCTCTCTATTCTTGTTGAGGCCATTTTGTATATTACAATAAAAAACTAATAACCAAACGCGTTAGTCGATCACGCCTGGTGCAAGATGTCAGGCAGAAGTAGGTTGCTTAGGTGAGCGGTGGTACGGCGGCCGATGTCGAAACGAGCGTTAAAACAACAAAACCCCCACGGCTTCTGCCACAATGTATAAATGTGCCCCCCGCATACATTGTACATTATCTGTCCCGTTTCAGCCTCTGCGCGGTGTCGGTAACCTCCGGGCAGGCTCCATACATGCCACTTAGATACGCATAGCGTCTGACGTCAAGTCTGCTCCGCCCCCCCCCTATTCAACAGTGCTGTGATGACCATGTTTCCAAAGCCGAAAAACTCTGCCTGCATGGTTGTAGCCTGCCCTCACCTTAGCAGCCACCAATCAGGATGAGGCAGCCGTGTCCTGATTGGTGGCTGCCAAGCTGGGGGCGGGCCGTGGTCAGGCAGGTGGGAGTGCACAAAGCCCTGGCGGTTATTTGGTCAAAAAATCACCTAGGCTGGTTCTGGCAGGGAGGCAAAGTACCTGCCTGGATGGATGACGTCAGGACAAGTGAGTATTTCGAACCGCAACCAGGCACCGCGGCCGCATGCTGTAGGACGCGAGCATCCAGGCCAGCACAGGTACAGTGATGTCCAACTACAGCGACCCGAAAGAGGGTGCTGGAGGGCATTTATAAGCATCAATGGGGCAGAAAGGGGAACCGGGGAAGCAGTGGGCATCAGGACGGCTCCCTATACAAGCCTGCACCCCCCATTTCTCCTATTGTCTTTGGCTCTGGTATCCTTTAAGTTGGATTTGCTGGACAAAATGCCTATATACTTTTCTATGTAAAGCCCCCTACACACAGGCTGACTGAGGTCGCTGGCGGTCTGGGATTGGGACCCGATCCCTTGGGCAACATTGCTGGGCCAGGCTGTAGAGGTGCAGAGTCAGCTACGCAGCTGACGAGGGGTTCTGTTGCTATGGCAGAGGTGGAGGGACGAGTGTGCAGAGGTGATGTCACGCAGCAGGCGGGGCTAGCAGCGTGCACAAAGCAATCTGCCGTTGCTTGGCTGAGTTGACCTGCCAGTAAGATTTGGTAGGGTCTAGCATCCACCAGGCCCTTGATTCTCTCCAGGCATTAGGCAACTGCCTAGGTTTGCTTTGTGGATGATCCGCCTCTTTTTATAAGAGTTCTGATGTAATATCCCTCTCCCTGCTGTAGGCACAAGCTTGCTCACGTACAGAGTTATGGAGTTTCTTTCTCATGCCGCTTTGCCCATCCCCGTCACAATACGGCCTACCTGGTCAATGTTGCTTCAACAAAATGATGCAACTTTGATCAAAGGGTGTAGGGAAGTTTTGGTGATTCTTGTATGGACCATTACCAGCTAAACGAGATGAAGGGAGGGACCAGGAACCCAATGGTGCAGTATTGTTCAGCATTCAGGTAATTAAGGTGTGTGTACTTATACTCATAAGGATTATGATTCCTTGAAATGTTTAGCTCTAAAATGTTATCAGATGCCTTTTCACTGCCTCATAAAGCTCCTTTGCCATCTATCTACTTGTTAAGAAACTGGACTGGATTTCAAGGCCAGTTTAAGGGGCCCTGTGGCCCTGGGGTAAACCGTAGCGTTGGCCCCTCTGCTCTCCAGGGCCCTGCAAGTATAATAACAGCAATAATCACCTATAAGTCCTAGCGGGTGAGCGGACGGGCAGCGGCTGCACTCTGAGACACGCTGTCTCCGAATGCAGCCGCTTCCCGTCCGCTCACCTGCCGGGGCTAATAGGTAATTATGGATGCTGTTATACTTTCAGGGCCCGGGGAGCAGTGCGAGTGGGCAGAGTAGGATAAATGTAGCAGGGTCGGCACTGCGGGGGCCTCAGCAGAGGTTGGGGCAAATGCCCCCTTTGCCTCTATGGTAGCGCCGGCCCTGAAGCCGTTCACAAGCTAACATAGATAACTTTAAGTTTTTTTAACTGTTGCTTTCCAGGAAAACGGAAAGGGACTTCAGATATTTTCTTAGTAGGATTAGTTCTATATATATTTGTCCCACATCACATCATCCGAAGACATAACAACTTACCTTTCAGTAAATTTGCAGACTTGGTGTGTTGCAGATATCCTGCGGCAAGAGAGCCCGGCACAGAACAATCACACTGCAACACCTCATGTATAATACACCATGACACAGACTACACCAACAGAATAATTTGGCTAGCTCCACCCGCTCATTGACATTGGCTGTACGAGGCTGGATGTCGTGCTGAGTGGAGGGGAAGTGCTCGTCACTGGAACTAGGGGAGGTGAGTAATCCTGCTGCCAATTTCTGCATATAATCCTGCTGGGGAGCCCACTAGACGCCAGGGAAGTTTTTTTGTTTACTATTAGATACTAGGAAAAAATATGGAAATTTACTAAACACCAGGGAATCATATAGGGAACCCACTAAGACAAAAGAAAATTATATGGGGGCCCGCTAGATACCAGGAAATCCTATAGCGGGCTACAAGACACCAGGGGATCATATAGCGGGCCACTAGACACCAGGGAATCATACGTGGTAACACTAAAGACCCACTAAACACCAGGGAAATATATATACTTAGCAAACTCTATCTTTTTTCTGTTTCAAAGTTTTTTATTGTTTTTTTAAATTGTAATGAAAGACAGTAATATAACCAAGTATACAAATAGGATTGTAGAGTCAAACAATATCTTCGACAATGTAGGCGTATTTAACAAAGTTATATAACGGGTTTAGGAACACTTGAGTTTTGCCAAGGGCCTCTCATTCTATATGTAGATAATTAGGATTCTTAGTGGTCCTGAACTCAGGAGAATACACCTACTATAGACTGTTATCGACTAACCCAGTCCCGGGCTCCTAGGAGCCAGCAGGTGAGAACAAAAGGAAGGAAGTAAAGTCAGGAAGAAGAGGAAAAGAAAGAGGGAAAAGAGGGGAAGACAGGAGGACTGAATCTACCATAGCTCAGCCTATACAGTGTAATGCACCACCTTAGTTTAAACCCATATATCTTTTCCAGGGATCCCATATCTTTTGGTATTTGTCTACCTTGTCATCTAGCACTGCTGCCAAATGCTCTTGTACCATAAAAGTCGTCACTCTTTGTTTAACCTCTTCAAATGGCACAAACTGGGTTTTCCAGGCTCGCGCTATTGTCTGAGATACGGCTGTAAAGATAAAGTGGGCTAGTACCCTCTGCGATTTATGGAGGGAGTCTACTTTGCCGTGTAGTAAGACTATCCAAGGGTCTCTTGGGATTGCTTTATTGAACAGAGTTTGAAGCATTCTAAAGACCCTTGACCATAGTCTTGAGAGCATAGTGCAGGACCAGAACACGTGGAGCATATCCCCTTTTTTCCCACATCCCCGAAAGCATAGGTCCCCACTTGCCCCGGGTATGTGGGCTAGTCTTGCAGGTACCCAGTACCACCTTAAAAGAACTTTATAGGATGATTCAATTATAGCTAGATTAAGTGACAGCTTGGGGATTGTGTTCCAAGTCCCCTCCCATTCCTCCTTTCCCTTCAGATCTGATTCCCATCTCATTACATAGCCATGACAAAAAGATGGCGAAGGGTCTGTTAAAGTTGTATAAAGATGTGAGAGAGTCCCTTTCGCAAAGGGATTATGCATGCAGAAATTTTCAAATCTGGTTAGTATAATGGGAAATTGAGTCTGAGATGGGAGAAGGGAGGACAGCCAGTGCCTGAGTTGTATATAGCGGAACCTCTCATTGGGGGGGATCTGATATTTTTCTTGCAAGTTTTCCCATGTGAGGATCCCAGAGTAACCCAATAGCGACTTAACCTGCTCCAGTCCACGTTCTCTGCACCATTTAAAATTATATGGATTCTCACTACCAGGAATAAACAGAGGATTGTTTATGAATGACATTAGGGGCCGGGTAGGAAACATCAAACCTTTTGAGTAGCGGATAGAGTCCCAGGCAGACATGTAATGCTGCAACACTATTCCTAAGGATTTAGGCCTTAACTGTTTGGGTAACCATAAGGAGGTTTGGATTGATTGTGGGGACGCAGCTGGGATTTCAAACAAAAACCAGGCTGGCATTTTAGGACCCTTGTACAGATCAATTAGATGAGTTAATTGAGCTGCCTGATAGTAATTATTTAGGCTGGGGACTCCCAGTCCTCCTTTGGTTCTGTGGGTATACATAGTAGATTTGGGGATCCTGGAGCGTGAATTGTTCCATATAAATTTAAACAACTTTGACTGTAACATGCGTAAGAAGTGGGGAGGAACGTGGACTGGTAACATTCGAAAATAGTACAAGATCTTTGGGAGCAATGTCATTTTAATGGCGTTTATCCGACCCAACCAGGAGAGGTTATAGGAGGACCACTGCACTAGGCATTGAGAAATCTGTTTGGCGAGGGGGTAATAGTTATGTTGGAATAGTGTTTTATAATTGGCTGTCAGGTTTATACCTAGATATTCCATTGAGATATTAGACCATGCAAACGGGAACTTAGCTTTAATATATTGACACATATCAGGCCCCAATGTAATATTGAGAAGTTGTGACTTCTGGGGGTTTACTTTTAGGCCTGAGACTTGGGAGAATTTGGACAGTACTGTAAGTAGTTCCGGGATGGAGGTGGTTGGTTCCGTGACAAACAGAAGGAGGTCATCGGCAAAGAGGTTCAATTTATGTTTAACCCCTGCCATCTCCACCCCCTGAATGCTCTGGTTCTCTCGTATAGCTAATGCTAGCGGTTCTATCGCCAAAATAAAGAGTATAGGTGACAATGGGCACCCTTGGCGGGTACCCCTTGTTATATTAAAAAGTGGAGAGGAGTATCCTGCATATTGCACTTTCGCCTTTGGTTCTGAATATAGGACCTTTATCCAGGTTATAAAAGAGTCTCCCAGCCCCCATCTCTCTAGCACTTTAAGCAAGTAATTCCAGGACACTGTGTCAAACGCCTTATATATATCCAAGGACAGACACAGGCCTGGAATTTCCCTATTTCGTAGCAGTTCGATAACTTCGATCGCCCTGAGCGTGGCATCTGTAGCTTGCCGGCCCGGTACAAAACCGACCTGATCACTATGGATAATATCTCCTAAAAACATATTTATTCTAGTAACTAAAATTTTCCTAAGGAGCTTATTGTCAATGTTAAGAAGGGATATTGGTCTAAATTGTTGAATCTCGAGCTCATCTGTGTCTGCTTTGGGTATCATTGAGATATCTGCTTGGAGGGAGTATGTATTTGGGATGAGGCCCCTTTTGTATGCATTAAAAAGAGAGGCCAATAGAGGGCTTAGAGCAGCCGAGAATTTTTTGTAGAACAGCCCCGAGAAGCCGTCTGGGCCTGGCGACTTAGAAGGTTTAATAGACTTTATTGCTAGCTGCACCTCCTCCAAGGAGATATCTCTTCCTAGAGTTTCTGCTAGATCTGAGGAGATACGTGGGAGTGGGATTCCATCTAGAAACGTATCAATTTCACTTGCATTGGGATCTTTTTGAGAGCCATATAGTTTTTTTAGAAAATCATGGAACCCTGACACTATTTTGGAGGGGTCTGAGGTGGTCTGTCCATTTGGTAAGCGAACTGACCTTGTTGGGGGCTTATAGATTTTATTTTTAAGCTTGTTAGCAAGCAAGGTGTGCGATTTATTGGCCCAGCGGTAGTATCTGTGCCGCTGCCAGCGTAATTGTTTTTCGGCTGCATCAGTTAGTTTTAGGTCTAATTGGGCTCTGATTTGGTCTCTTTCTAATTTTAATGCAGGGGATGGGTTGGCTTTCCAGTCTGATTCGATCGCTTCTAGTTTGATAGTCAGATCTGAAATGTCCTTTTGACGTTGTCGTTTTTTATGCGAGGCTATTCCAATTATCCTTCCTCTGATCGTTACTTTCAGAGCTTCCCACAAAGAGATGGAAGACGTTACTGAGTCTTGGTTATCATCTATGTATTCCTGGATGTATGTGTGTAGTTTCTCTAATGTATCTTTGTCTGAGAGTAGGGAGTCATTCATACGCCACTGATAACTGGCTCTCTTTGGGACTAGGGACGATAGGTGTATTGAAATTGGGTTGTGGTCAGACCAGGGTACTGCTAAAATCTTTGCTTTGTGCGCGTTAGGTAAATAATGTTGTTGGAGGAAAAAGTGGTCTATTCGGCAAAAACTATTATGTGGATTAGAGAAGAAGGTATAGTCTCGTGTTGTAGGGTTTAATTCTCTCCATACATCAAAAAGATTTTCTGAGCGGAAAAGAGTATGGAGTGTGGAGGGGTTAGGGGACCCCGGTTGTTGTGTAGAGATGTGACGTTTGTTTGGTTTAGACCTATCAAGAAGCTCATTCAAAACGGCATTGGTATCCCTGCATAGTACCAACATTCCTTCCTGGTGGCGACCTATGACTTGTAAGAGATGGGAAAGGAACCTCTCTTGGAAAGAGTTTGGGGCATAATAAGAGACTATAGTCATCTTAATATCGTGCAGCGTTCCTACTAACAGCACATATCTTCCAGTTGGGTCGGCTATTTGTCGTGTACATTTAAAGGGCAGACCTCTGCGGAAAGCTATCGTGACCCCTCTGACCTTTTCCCTAGCGCAAGAATTGAATACCAAGGGGTAGTGGAAGCTGAGGTAGGAGGGATGAGAGGAGACCGAGAACCTCGTCTCCTGAAGACAGACCACGTCTGCCTTGCATGATTTGTAGAGTTGGGCCGAACCTCCGATTTTAGGTTCGCGAACCGGGTTCGCGAACTTCCGCGGAAGGTTCGGTTCGCGTTAAAGTTCGCGAACCGCAATAGACTTCAATGGGGATGCGAACTTTGAAAAAAAAAAATAATTATGCTGGCCACAAAAGTGATCGAAAAGATGTTTCAAGGGGTCTAACACCTGGAGGGGGGCATGGCGGAGTGGGATATACGCCAAAAGTCCCCAGGAAAAATCTGGATTTGACGCAAAGCAGCGTTTTAAGGACAGAAATCATATTGAATGCTAAATGACAGGCCTAAAGTGCTTTAAAACATCTTGCATGTGTATACATTAATCAGGTAGTGTAATTAAGGTACTGCTTCACACTGACACACCAAACTGTTCACTGAACAGAACAGGTATGCAGTGGCGGGTTCACTAAACAGGTATACAGTGGCGGGTCCACTGAACAGAACAGGTATGCAGTGGCGGGTCCACTGAACAGAACAGGTATGCAGTGGTGGGTTCACAGAACAGGTATGCAGTGGTGGGTTCACAGAACAGGTATGCAGTGGCAGGATCACTGAACAGGTATGCAGTGGTGGGTGGGTTCACAGAACAGGTATGCAGTGGCAGGATCACTGAACAGGTATGCAGTGGTGGGTGGGTTCACAGAACAGGTATGCAGTGGTGGGTTCACAGAACAGGTATGCAGTGGCAGGATCACTGAACAGGTATGCAGTGGTGGGTGGGTTCACAGAACAGGTATGCAGTGGTGGGTTCACAGAACAGGTATGCAGTGGCAGGATCACTGAACAGGTATGCAGTGGTGGGTGGGTTCACAGAACAGGTATGCAGTGGCAGGATCACTGAACAGGTATGCAGTGGTGGGTGGGTTCACAGAACAGGTATGCAGTGGCAGGATCACTGAACAGGTATGCAGTGGTGGGTGGGTTCACAGAACAGGTATGCAGTGGTGGGTTCACAGAACAGGTATGCAGTGGCGGGTTCACAGAACAGGTATGCAGTGGCAGGATCACTGAACAGGTATGCAGTGGTGGGTGGGTTCACAGAACAGGTATGCAGTGGCAGGATCACAGAACAGGTATGCAGTGGTGGGTTCACAGAACAGGTATGCAGTGGCAGGATCACAGAACAGGTATGCAGTGGTGGGTTCACAGAACAGGTATGCAGTGGCAGGATCACTGAACAGGTATGCAGTGGTGGGTGGGTTCACAGAACAGGAATGCAGTGGCAGGATCACTGAACAGGTATGCAGTGGTGGGTGGGTTCACAGAACAGGTATGCAGTGGCAGGATCACTGAACAGGTATGCAGCCAGGAAAAGCTAAGCCTAACTAATCTTTCCCTATGAGAGACAGACAGCAGCTCGCCCTACTCTCTCTAATGCAGGCACACGAGTGGCCGTAATGGCCGCCGCTGCCTGCCTTATATAAGGGGGGTGGGGCTCCAGGGGCTAGTGTAGCCTAATTGGCTACACTGGGCCTGCTGACTGTGATGTAGAGGGTCAAAGTTGACCCTCATAGTGCATTGTGGGGCGAACCGAACTTCCGGAAACGTTCGCCTGCGGGAGGCGAACGCGAACCACCGAAGTTCGCCGGGAACCGTTCGCCGGCGAACCGTTCGGCCCATCTCTAATGATTTGTAGTACTTGAAGGCTTTAGCTCTTTTCTGCGGGGAATTAAAGCCTTGGACATTATGCGAAATAATCGTTAGATTTTCTGAATTAGTTGGCTGGGCCATGACGGTGGTTTACGGTAAAATGCCTAAAGATAGGTGCCAAAAAGTTAAACCAGTGTTTCCTGGGGTAGATCAGTCCAAGAAAAGTACTAGAAATAGAAAGAAGGGAGAAAAGTATGAAAGATAGGAACCAGAGGAGTAGGAAAAGAGGTGCGGATTGTGTCCCCCTGAACGGAGTCCAAACAGGGGGAGACAATGTTAAATCAGGTCTCGGTCTAGCCTGTGTTCGTAGAACACAAACTACCGGAAACGCATCTGACAAAGTCAGGTGCCAGGCCATTGTTAAGGCCGGGGACGCGTGGCCCCCTCCGGTCGCATGGCTTACCAACTATAAATTTGAAGTCACTAAATTTTTCTCGTCACAGTTTTTTAAAAACACTCATAGCTACCGTACAGAGAGCGGATGTCTCCTTTGGGAGTTTTAGTTTGACTTCCGCTTTCTATTGGGCCCAAGTTTCTATGCTGCATAGATAGTTAATACAGTAGCATAACTTATACTCATTATCATTCAATATAAAGCAGAAACCAGTGTGATAAAGTCCGAGGTTTTGGGTTTGCCTCTATCAACCTGTGGGAACAAGCGGGGTTAGTGAGACTGAATCTAAAGGACCAAAAATGCTAACACGCTCAGATCAATCAACTCTTCATGAAATTAAAGGATTTAGACCGTGGTCTGTTAGATCTCAGCAGCGTTGTAAACAAAAAGAAAAGTGATAAACAAGAAGAGGAACAACAACAGCTAAGTTGAGGGTCTAAAATAGAAACCCGTAACCTGGGTCCATGGCAGACAAAAAAGGAGGAAGGCAGTTTCAGTTTTCACCCAGGATCAGACATCCTAGAAGGGGAGAGAGAGCTTCTGCGCCGTCTGGATGTTGTGCGGCGCGGCTTTACCGTTTCCCATAATGGCGCCGAGCGTGTGGAATGCTGGCTATGAGCAGGGGAGCTTGCTGGGGAACCTGCTGGTAGTGCCAGTTTCAGCGATTCAAATTTCTTTTGGGCTTCTTCTGGGGTAGTGATGGCTATCTGCCTTGAGTTGTAAGTAAACAGCAGCTTGAAGGGGAAGCCCCACTTGTACTTTAAACCGTGCGCCACCAGAATTTGTAGGAAGGGTTTCATGGCTCGACGACGTTGTACAGTAGCTGGGGCCAAGTCAGTGAAAATCTGATATTGATTATTTTGGAAAGTGAGATCTGATTTGTCCCTTGCTGCACGTAGGAGAGCTTCTTTTGTGTTGTAAAAGGTTAGTTTCACGATAATGTCCCGAGGAGGGCCCTCCGCTTTGACTGGAGTAAGGGCTCTGTGAATGCGATCAAATTCAAGCCTGTCGATAGGGATTGCCGGGTCTAACTCCTGAAATAGAGCCGTTATTGTGGAGGTTAGGTCGGTGACCGACTCAGGGATACCTCTAATCCTGAGGTTGCCCCGGCGTGCCCTATTCTCAAAGTCCTCTAGTTTTAGCTGCATTGTCTCAGAGTCTTTATCATGCGCCTCCAGCGCTACATCTGCAGAGTCCATGCGCTGCTCTAAGTCCGTTATCCGGGAGCCTAACTCACGGATCTCTTTTTTGAGCTGGGTGGTAATTTTAGTGGAGGCCTCGTCCAGCTTGCGGTGGAGAAGCTGCTCTATTTTGCTCAGTAGGGCCTGGTCTCGGGAGTCTGGGTCAGCCATACCTTTGCTGGAGGATGTCTGCCTGCGTTTTCCTTTAGCTGCAGGCTGGAGGGAAGAAGCGCTGCTGTCATCGGAGGCTGGGCCTGGCGAGGCCTCACGCTGCTTTTCTCCAGGCGCCATTTTAGGTCCGCCGCGGTGAGCAGAGGAAGGGAGTGTGGCGTGCGTTCTGCTGGAAGTTTTTGTACGGCGACCACCCATGTAGGTTCAGGGGTGTATCGGAGCTTCGGGGAGCCTCGTCTGGTGCGGATTAGTGCGCTGTGACGGGAAGGATCACGGCTGATGCGGCCGGAGGGTGCAGAGCAAAGTTAGATTGCGGCCATCTTCCTCGGCTGCTGGCCACGCCCCCCTCTATCTTTTTTCAAGGGTACAGTATTTGTTAATGTTGAAAAACACTGGTCAAGTAGGTAGGTTGGATAGTAGGTTGGGTTTTCGTGCAGTAATGAATAAAATGAACACACCAGAATCAGCGCTGTTTCCATTTAATAAATACGATGGTCAAATTTACAACAACCACAACAAAACATTTGCAAAGCACTTTTATCTCGTAGGACCCAAAGCGCATAAGCTTGTCTGAGATCAGTACATAGTGATGCGTACAGAAGGAAAAGTTATGTGATCATAAATGCTAGACTATGCAGGTAGCTTTTTAGTTTTGATTTAAATGCATCCAGGGTTGTAGCTGTCTTGATTACACTTGGTAAGGCATACCACAGGGTAGGAGCAGCATGACCGAAAGCTCTGGCTTCAAAAAGTTTTCAGTTGAACTATGGGGGTGGTCAAGTTACTGGATCCATTTGATCTGTGGATGTGGAAGGTGTGACGCAGTTGCAACAAATCCTTCAGGTATCTAGGACCTAGTTCGTGTAGGCTTTGTTCACATTATAAATCACCAGCGCTATTGCAAGCGTTGAGAGATTTATACAGCACTTTTCAAAGCAGTTTACCTTGCGCTTTGCTCTTAGAAAAGCACTTTTGTAAGTGCTTTTTGTTGAGCGATTAGTATATTCACTTCCTGACGTCAGTCAGGAAGTGAACTCTTTGACCCGGAAAATAATAAATACAATGTATTTATTCTTAAAAGCTCTCAGGAAATTACAATTCAAAGCACTTTTTCAAGCAATTTGCAATTTCCCTATACCTTCCATTGAGCAAAAATGCTCAGAAAATGATACATGTAGCGCATTTGCGATTTTAATTAAATCGAAACGCGCACATGCGAACACTGTAATGGGAAATCATTGCGCTTTTAGGGCGATTTCTAAAATCGCCAGCGCTTAAAAAAATCAGAAACACTCATATTGTGAACAAGCCCTTAGGGATTTCAATGTTAGCATGCAAATTTTGAAAAGGATTCTCCATTTTAAGGGTAGCCAGTGTAGTGAGCAAAGGATTGGTGTTATGTGGCAATGGCGGAGTTGGCTTGTTATCAGTCTTGCAGCAGCATTCTGTACTAGCTGCAGGCAGTGTAGGTCTTTATTTGGGAGGCCTGCATAGAGGGCATTGCAATAGTCCAGCCGTGATGTGATGAAGGCGTGAACTAGGGTTGGAAGGTCTTCTGAGGGAATGAGGTGCTACATTTTTGCAATATTCCTTAGGTAAAATAAGGAATGTTTCACCACAGCTGAAATTTGATTTCTGAAGTTGAATTCGCCATCAATCAGTAAACCCAAGCTGCGCACAGTGTTGGAGCTAGTAAGGTCTGAATTCTCTTTTCCGTGGTGTTGACTGTGTCTGGAGCTGCTTTGCTGTTAAGCGTTGACTTCTCAAGACAAGAAATGTATATACCGTATATTTCGGCGTATAAGACGACTGGGCATATAAGACGACCCCCCAACTTTTCCAGTTAAAATTTAAATTTTGGGATGCACTCACCGTATAAGACTACCCCTCTACTGTACTGTATGTACTGGTGCTATACTGTATAAACAGGTACAGATACTGGTGCTGTGCTGTGTGCAGTACCCAGTATACAACAACCAACCAATCACTGCATGTAATGTACCTTACCGGCGATTGGCTGGTTGTTGTATACAAAGCCTGCTTGGACTGGTTAGCAATCCCTGTCTCCAAGACTACTTGTACAGCACCGCCCTTGCTGCTTTCATACGAATGCTGCATACGGCAGGGATGCAGCCGCAGACGTTTTTGTGCTCTGTCCCACCATATGTGGCAACCGCAGATTCTCCAGTCCGGCTCGGAAGTTTCAGCACCCACCCTATGAGACGACACCTGGCATATAAGACGTCCCCTGACTTTTGACAAGATTTTCCTGGGTTAAAAAGTAGTCTTATACGCCAGAATATACAGTATATATCAAAGTAAAAAGACAATCAGAGCAATCATAAAGGACCAGATCACACGGATGCTTGGGGGCATCCTCCGGCCTTCCATTCTGCGTCTTCACGTTCGGGGGCAGCGTCGGGCTTCCTACGGCGATAGTTGACGTCCCGTCGCGCACAGCGGTTTTGAAGACGTGGCCATGAATCAACTCTAGAAGCCGCATGCGGCTTCTGAGGTTGCATGAAAAGACGTTGTAAATCGGGATCGGAATTCCGCATTTACGCAGTCGATGGTAATCGGCGGTAGCTGCGTGATGCTAAGCGCTCCCATTCACTTGAATGGGAGCGTTTAGCCAACGAGTCCCGGCCGCTTAGCGGTAATCGCCGCCAAGCGCCCATGTGAACCGGCCATTAGTATTAGTAGGTGAAGAGAGATACAAAACATAATTTAAAAGTATAGAAAACTAGGACAAAAAATTACCGACTATGACCTAAACACTTGTTCATACTGTCAGCAGTTTGAATGTGTGCTCACTGCTAGCATGAAACTATTTGCCCCCATTAAAAAGACACTGAAGCGAAAAGAAATATGACATCATGAATTGGTTGTGTAGAAGTGGTAATTACTAGAACATTGGTAGCAAAAAAAATATTCTCATATTTTTATTTTCAGTTATACATCTTTTTTTATAACATTGCATCATTCTCTAATATTTGCAGTTTACACATTACTCAGCATTCTAAATGTTTTTACAGAACAGGCAGTGAACTTTTGACCTGTCCTGAACTGTTCTCTGCAAAAGAAAAACACAATACAGTTAAGATAACCTAATCACAAGTCAGAGCTCTCTGCAACAAAGTTGTGGAGCTCAGTGGCTATTTGCATAGATAACAACTGGAGTTTCTTAACTCTTTCTGTACTGGAAACAAATATTACACTTACAGTATGTCTCTGCTCCTAATGCTTTATTTCTTAGCTGTACTACACATACAAATCATTATATCATAATTTGTTTTCTCGCTTCAGTGTCTCTTTAAATAGAAAATAATGTGGCTACCCTTTAACACCACTCCAAAATGTACACAGACACTTTTATTATGATGTCCACATTGCACCATCTGCACAACAAAAGTCAGGTATTCTAAGGGGAGTGAATTTAGAGCCAGAATACTCCTATAGGATGTCCTGGTTCCATGACAACTGTATGTACGGTATTTGGTATGTTTATGGTTTTGCTGATCATTCAGTTAAACTATAGTGGTTTTAGATAGTGCTCCCTAGCTTTCTCTTATGGGAGACATTGGTTGTGTGTTACTAACAGGCGTCACTGGAGTTGGTGTCACCCGGTGCGGAAACTTAACAGTGTTGCCCCTTTCTTACCCCAGGAACCTCCAACCTCACCAGGCTAAACAAAACCAATAAAACCTTTTTTGCAGTAATGGTACTTGTTACTGACATTTGCTGAGAATGGGGTTTGGAAGGCATTATACTGGACCCATTTGCTATAGGGTGAGTGAGGAGATAGGGTTAGGGATTATTATACTTGGCACACCTTGCTATAGGGATGGGAGGTCAGGCCATGCTAGCTAAGGGGGAAGATGGAGGGGTACTGCAATGCACACACTTGTCATTGTTGGTTGGAAGGGTTTATACAGGATGCACTTGTTATGAGGGGAGTGGGAGGTGGGGGGGGGGGGCAATGAATGTTATGCTGGCCCCACCCTGGGGAAGGGGGGTCTGGCCATGTTTGTTGTGGAGGGTGAGGGAGGGGTACCATGCTGGAAACATTTGCTTTTGGGGGTGGGGGGGGGGGTTTGATGGGGCACCTTTGCTAAGGGTGAATAGGGGGATGCTCAGGTGATCACGACATGACCCTGGAGGCTTTTGAACTCATCACTGTTATCCAAGCCCAGGTTTACATCACAGGAGCCTATAGGCACAGATGTCCTGGTACCCTCCATCAACCTACAAAACCCCCGCCGAACAGCAAAGCAAGTGTGCTGGCTGTCCAGCTGTCACTTCTCCCTTACTTCCCTTGCCCGTCATAGGTAGCTACAGGTGCCTCTTAATATTAGGTAGCCAGAAGTACCATCAATATTAATTAGCTAGAGGTGCCCCCTAGTATTAGGTAGCTAGAGGTGCCCCTAACTGAAGGGACATCTGGTCGGTGGAATGCTAAGAGCAGGGGGAGTAACCTCTCATTTACACTCTCATCAGGACTCTACATAGGGAAGGAGGGAGGCACTTGGGGAGGGGAGTGAGCCACCTTTCCATCATCAGGCGCCTGTAGGCACATGCCTACAGTGCCTTATGGTAAATCCGGCCCTGCTGTTATCTCAGCTCATAGCAGCTAAAAGGAAGAAAAGTAGGAGGGAGAGTAGATCAGGCACTAGCCTAGTTTATGTCTACATAGTCTTATCCTAGGTACACACCATGAGATTTTCTGGTAGATTTACTGTCAGATCGATTTTTTTCCAACATGTCTGATCGATTTTTGATCGATTTCTGACAGTTTTCTTTTTACTCCTATGGGAAATTGATCGGAAATCAGTTTGGACATGTTGGAAATAATCGATCGGACAGTAAATCTGCCTGAAAATCTCATAGTGTGTATCTAGCATTACTCCGCTCTCCCTTAGAATGGAGCTTGGTGTCACCCCCTCTGCTGGTGACACCTGGTGAGGTTGGTAACTACACTGGTGTGACTGATAGCACGGGTCTTAACCAATTGTTTTGTACATAGCATGCTGGATTTTTCGCTCCTACCAAAAGATATTTTTATAGTATGTCCTTCAAGACTACGCCTGGTCAGATGCTCAGGAAGATAACCTCACGAGGGTGCTGATAAAACCCTTGATTTTGTCTCTATTGCTCTAAATATTGTCCTGTAAATAAAATATACTGTTATTATATTTCAGGAAATAATACAATGCAAAGATGATAGATGAAAGTCACTACAGATGGCTCTGGATGTGGGCATTTGAGGAGAGAAGTGTAACAGCTGCACCATTATCTGCAAGCTCTGTGGCTAGCATGCTTATATTGGCATTACTACATAATGAGACATTGGCCAGGAACAAGCTGAAGAAACAGTTGATCAATACAGGTACGAAGAAAGCTTCAGCAATTGCCTAGATAAGCCATCCATACCCATTGTTCATTTTACAACTGAAACATTATTGGCTCCACTGGGCAGGTACTCCCTGGTTAACAAATGAGAGGGACTGTAGGTTTGTCTTTAAGGACTAGACACTTTTTTTCCATTCAGACCACTGCAGCTTTAACGGTTTATTGCTCGGTCATACAACCTACTATCTAAATGAATTTTACCTCCTTTTCTTGTCACTAATACAGCTTTCTTTTGGTGCTATTTGATTGCTGCTGTGATTTTTAGTTTTTATTATATTCTTTAAAAAATACATGAATTTTGGCAAAAAAATGATTTTTTTTTTACTTTCTGTGGTGTCATTTTTCAAATAAAGTAAAATTTCTATATACATTTTTGTCCAAATTTATTGTGCTATATGTCGTTGATAAAAAAAATCCAATAACTGTATATTTATTGGTTTGGGTAAAAGTTATAGCGTTTACAAACTATGGTGCATAAAGTGAATTTTCCCATTTTGAAGCATCTCTGACTTTTCTGAGCACCTGTCAGGTTTCATGAGGTGCTAGAATTCCAGGATAGTATAAATACCCCCAAAAAAGTGTCACACATGTGGTATCGCCATACTCAGGAGAAATAGTATAATATGTTTTGAGGTGTATTTTTACACATACCCATGCTGGGTGGGAGAAATATCTCTGTAAATGAGATTTTTTTGATTTTTTTACACACAATTGTCCATTTACAGAGATATTTCTCCCATCCAGCATGGGTATGTGTAAAAATACACCCCAAAACACATTATACTACTTCTCCTGAGTACAGCGATACCACATGTGTGACACTTTTTTGCAGCCTAGGTGCGCTAAGGGGCCCAACTTCCTATGAGTATGTAACGATTGTGGAATTCTCTCCGTGATCAGCGCACAAGACGTGCACTGACACTGCGGAAATCCTCCACAAGCGTGTAATTTGAGGGAACCCAGCAAAAGGTGCAATGCACCTGTAGAGGGAAATTCCTGTCGGCAGGTGGAGCTGTGGAGTGCAGAGGAACAGCTCCTCTGCCCTGCCACAGACGCAAGACAGGAATTGCAAAGAAATGAACAGCGCTACTTAAAAACAGATGAGTGCTTACCTGCAAAAAAGTGCACACCCCACTCATGGGATTCAAATACACAATGAGCACACACATGACCTGTCTACCACTTGGAGGATGTTAGTTTCACTAACAATTTGCAATTTGTTAGGTACTTGTCCCTCCCACTGTCGTAGAAGTCTTTCCTCCATGGGAGGGGACCTAACACTAACTAAAACCTACCTATGCATATGCATAGCCTGGGCGCGCTACCAGTAAATTTAAATTTAAGAATTGCGCAGAAAAAGTGGGATCAGCGCATCACCAGGCCTGGTGATGCGCTGATCCCACTTTTTCTGCGCAAGACAGGAATTGCACAAAGGGAAGAAACGCAGGGCAAGATAGCCCTGAAGGAGAGAGAGCAAAGCGACAGAGGGTATGTGTGTGCACCAATCTAGTCGCCAACCCGCGACAGTGCATACACAACGATGAAGAACAGGAGAGAAGGCAAACGCCAGAGATGGCGATTGCTAACAGCGACACAAGACTGAATAAGCACAGATGAGGAATGTATGTATGTCCACCAATCTAGCCGCCACCCTGCAACGGCGGACATACAACAAAGGAAACCAAGTGAGAATGCAATCGCAAGAGAAGCGATTGCGAAAGAGAATGAGCACAGGGACAGATTGTATGTGTGTGCATCAAACTAGTCGCCAACCCGCGACGGTGCATACACAACAGCAGATATGAAGTAGGAACGCAATCGCGAGAGAGGCGATTGCCAGAGGTGACACAAGGCTACAGCAAGGCAGAGCACTAGAGTAGCAAAGGCACAGCAAATCATACAATGAGAAGATAAGGAAAATAACAAACGCTAGCTAAACGCGAACACCGCACTCATTCGCAAGAGTGCACGCGTTTATGCGCGGTCTCCGCGTGATAAGCACAACAGAGACAAGCACGCCTAACTAACCACTGACAGACAAACATGAAACAGAGGATGCGAGCGCTTGCTTAACGGTTACCTCACCGAGCCTCCAGCAAGCATTCGTAGCAGACAAGACAGATACACGAAAACAGGAATAAGTGAGAGAGACGGATCCACAGCACTAGCGCAAGGCGAGTGCGATCCAGGCAAGACAGATTAGAGGAGATAGCTGGTAGCAACCGCTGCTCCAGCTATACTCCAAGAACAAAGATCAGAACGATCTCCTGTCGCCCACCGCTGGGACAGGACAATCGCAACAGACAAAAAAACAGATATGCAATCCTAACTGCACTAGGGAACCTGCCTAGTGCAGTCCCAGGAATTACTGTAAGCTAAACTTCAAACAAAGAGCAAGGCTGACACTTCAGGAGTGTTACACAGGAATTTACCCTTATGACCAGCAAAGGACTCTGGGAGACATAGCTCTTTATACTGCCAGTCATCAAAGGAGGCAGGTAGGGGATTTGCATAACGAGTGTATGCAAATTCCTCAGCAGCAGAACAGACCAGAAACTTGTAATGGAAAGACAGGTCTCTCTTGCAGAGACCTGCAGCCCACAGACTAGAGGAATGGTCAAACAGCTGTCTGCCAGTGCATCCAGCTGAGCGGATCATTACAGAGTACCTTTAGGATTTCACAGGTCATTTTGAGGCATTTGGTTTCTAGACTACTCCTCGCGGTTTAGGACCCCTAAAATGCCAGTGCAGTATAGGAACCCCACAAGTGACCCCATTTTAGAAAGAAGACAACCCAAGGTATTCCGTTAGTAGTATGGTGAGTTCATAGAAGATTTTATTTTTTGTCACAAGTTAGCAGAAATTGATTTTTATTGGGGATTTTTTTCACAAAGTGTCATTTTCCACTAACTTGTGACAAAAAATAAAATCTTTTATGAACTCACCATACACCTAACGGAATACCTTGGGGTGTCTTCTTTCTAAAATGGGGTCACTTGTGGTGTTCCTATACTGCCCTGGCATTTTAGGGGCCCTAAACTGTGAGGAGTAGTCTAGAAACCAAATGCCTCAAAATGACCTGTGAAATCCTAAAGGTACTCATAGGACGTTGGGCCCCTTAGCGCACCTAGGCTGCAAAAAAGTGTCACACATGTGGTATAGGCGTACTCAGGAGAAGTAGTGTAATGTGTTTTGGGGTGTATTTTTACACATACCCATGCTGAGTGGGAGAAATATCTCTGTAAATGCGATTTTTTTTTTATTTTTTTACACACAATTGTCCATTTACAGAGATATTTCTCCCACCCAGCATGGGTATGTGTAAAAATACACCCCAAAACACATTATACTACTTCTCCTGAGTACGGCTATACCACATGTGTGACACTTTTTTGCAGCCTAGGTGCGCTAAGGGGCCCAATGTCCTATGAGTACCTTTAGGATTTCACAGGTCATTTTGAGGCATTTGGTTTCTAGACTACTCCTCACGGTTTAGGCCCCCTAAAATGCCAGGGCAGTATAGGAATCCCACAAGTGACCCCATTTTAGAAAGAAGACACCCCAAGGTATTCCGTTAGTAGTATGGTGAGTTCATAGAAGATTTTATTTTTTGTCACAAGTTAGCGGAAATTTATTTTTATTGTTTTTTTTTCACAAAGTGTCATTTTCCACAAACTTGTGGAAGTTAACACTAACTCACAGGCCAGAGCCCATTTTCAAGCGATTAATCTTCCCATGCCGCCGAATCTTGGCTAGAAGGCACCTGTTGTGAAAGTGCAGGAGCTGCTGGCTCACTGGAAGGTAAAGCTAGAAGGCCAGAGTCCGCAGCCGGTAAAGTTTCAGTTCCATTACTAACGTTGGAGTGAACAAAGTTCTCAGCATCTGATGATGAAAGAAACAAAGACGTTTTCCCATCCTCAGAGTAAATATGCAGTGTGGCCAGGTAATTGAGGAAAAAGTGAATCTTGCGCTTAACCAGGAGTTGGCAAACTGGATTGAAGGCTTTCCTAGCTCTATTAACTTCAGCCGAGTAATCAGCAAAAAGAAGCAGTTTATTTCCTTGTACTTCCGGAGACTTTTGAGCACGAAAAGCTTTCAATATGGCGGCTTTCTCTGAATAGTCCAGATACCTGACAATAACCGGACGAGGGGGTTTTCTTTCCGGTCTTATCGGGCCAACCCAGTGAGCTTTTTCTACTTTCATGAGATTGTTCAGGCCTAGAACTTTTGGTATCTCAACCGAGCACAAAGCGGGTAGTTCGCTTGGCTTGATAGATTCTGGTAGGCCGATCACCCAAAGATTATTTCGGTGTGATCAGTTCTCCAAGTCCTCAATCCTGTAAAAAATAATAACTTGTTTGTTACAAGCTGATTGTGCCAGCGTAATCGCCTCCTGAGATTTAGCAGTCGTCTCACTCACCTGCCTTTCTAACTGCGTCATCTTGATTTGGTGATGGATCTTCTAGGCCATCTTGAAGTCTGCGCATTTGTTGACCCAGCGCTTCAGTTATTAAAGTAGATAGTTCTGGTCGCAATAAAAATAGCACTTCCTTGGCCAGACGATGATAGTCAATCCCCGGGCTTTGTTCCAAGCTGCGCTCGGTGTCTGCGTCTGAGGCCTCCTCATGCTCGGAATCAGCCGGCGTCATCTTGCCTTCACGTTGATTTTTCCGGGAGGATCTCGGCGGCCGCTTTTCCTTGTCTTTCGCTTACCTGGTAAGATAACGATCCATGGTAGGGTACTCTCAGGCTCTGACATATCAGCTTGAACCAATATTATGTGGTTTGGCAATGGGGAAATGTATCGGGAGGAGGATCAGGAGCGGAGCTCACCGCTATGCTGCCATTCCTCTCAGCGCCGGAACCAGAAGTCCCTAACTGACACAGTTCAACCATCAGTGATCCTCTTTTTGTGGTTCTGATTTAAAGGGAACCTGAGGCGAAAGAAGTCTCAGGTGGCATACTTACCTGGGGCTTCCTTAAGCCCCCTTAAAGCGGTATAAAACCCTGACATAATATTCAATAAAAACATGTTTTCCTATTTTTTATATACCATACGGTTATCATATATGCTTTTGTGCATAAGTATTAGTATTCGTTTAGAAATTTTACGTTCCGAAAGTACACTTTTTTTGCTCTGAAAGCTAACTTTGCATTTTATTTATAACTGCTTTATTCATGTTCTAACAAGCAGAAATGCTTTCTAAATTGTCAGACTTTGTTCAGGGGACCCGGCAGTGCAGGAGAAGTGTTTATTTACATTCCTCACTTGATACAATTAAACATAAGATAACATTATCTACAACTTCGGATGCGTCTAGATTTCTCTGCACTGAACTTTCAAGTCCTGTGTGTAACCCTTTGAATGCTGTTCTAGTAAAACAAAAATGCTGGTTGTATATAGTATGCTGTAAATAATCTATTAGAGCAAAGAAGAAAGGCTGGGTTTCATTCCGCTTTAAGGCTGCTCAGTCCCTCGCCATCTCCCTGGGTGGCTCCTGTCTCCCTGCTGGACTGCCCGATAGCCCGGCCAAGTCGCACTTCGTCGGGCATGCACAGCCCATCTGTGCACGCACTCAAGTGGCATTCTTTACAAACAAACAAAAACGCTTTTAGCTTAAGTGAATGTGTTTATAGATAATGACAGTTGGTGCTGTCTGTTTTTTTTCATTGTCTGCAAACAGTAAAGATGCTGACCTGCAGGGTCACGGTGGATCAAAAAACATTAACAAATTATGCACGTCAATATGAGTGGTTACGCTGGGACTGCTTTTGAGCATTTTGAGTCTGGAGAGAGTAGTATGAAAATTTCAAGATGTCAGTTAGTGAATTCACTTCTGTCCTTTCAAAACCATAGGAGGTTGACTGTTCAGTTCATCCACTTTTTTTGAAGCCCCATATAATGTTTTTCAGGACCCCAAGAATCTGCTGGTTTCTTAGACTATAAATGATTGGATTAAGCATAGGCGTTACAACAGCATATATCATGGAGATTATAGAGTCCACCTTCAGAGAAGATGTGTTGTGTGGCAGAACATACATGAAGGACAGAGCTCCAAAGTATAAGGCCACCACTGTCACGTGGGAGGCACAAGTGGAAAAGGTCTTCTGCCTGCCTTCCTTTGATGGAATTTTGAATATAGCCACCAGAATGAAAATATATGACGTCAGGATGAAGACCAGACAGCCAACTCCGTAAATAGCTCCTCCAACTGAGTCAAGAATATCAATAAGATACCTATCAGAACAAGCAAGTTGTATCACTGGCTGAACCTCGCAATAGAGACTCTCTATGGCATTTGGTCCACAGAAATGAAGATTAGAAGCAGCAGTTGTGTTAACAGCTGAGTTTAAAGACCCACTCAACCAAGCAAGAACTGCCAGATTAAGACACACTGTTCTACTGACGATGGTCCTATAGCGTAGGGGATGACAGATGGCCACATAACGGTCACAAGACATGGCCGCCAAAAGGATGCATTCTGTACTGGCACAAAGAGTGAACAGGCCAAGCTGGACAAAGCAGCCAGTAAATGAGATGGTGTTGCTTCCTTTAATGATAGCAGACAAGATGTTTGGTATGGTAATGGAGGTATAACATATATCCAAGAAGGACAGGTTTGACAAGAAAAAGTACATAGGCGTGTGGAGCTGAATATTCAGCCTAATGGCTGAAATTATGAAACTGTTCCCCAAGAGGGTCAACAGGAACATGACCAGAAACACGATAAACGTGATTAATCTGAACCTGGAAAAAAAAACAAAGCTAAGAAATGCAACTTCCGTTATTGCTGTCAAATTCCCCAATGAAAATGAACTACTGCTTGTTGCTTCCATTAGTTAAGACAGTATGGTATAAAGTGGCCCAAAATAACTAATTACAGCAAGAGACTCATGGTAAAAGTCTCCTTTGTGACGGTAATGAATGTCCACTTCCTGAAGAGTCTTCAATACAGAAAAATATGGTTTTCTAAAAAAAATATGCCGAACATTTCTAGGTGATACACAGTCCTTTTTATACTATAATGTTGTTAACTCAAAGCGGAACTAAAAATACCCCTGACCATTGTACCCCTCCAGCGCCCCCTGCTCAGCCAAAATATTTGACTGAGCAGTGTCTTAATGGGTGGGGAGGAAGTGTCAGTACTTCCTCCTCTCGGCCTGTCCTTAGGAACGTCCCCTCCAATCGCCGGTTTCTATATGCTGTTATAGGGGCGTGTCAAAGACTTCATCTGAGACACACAACAACCTTTGCTAAAAGCATCAGTCTCACGGCTGAGGATATCAACAAGCCTTTCTAGTAGTACTTACTTTTACAAAGCCATATAGATCCTGTTGTTTTTATATAAATGGCATTCACAATTGAACAGTGTATTTGTTCCCTCAGGTTTCCCTTTGATAAAAAACCTGAACTGAAAATAAAAAATCTAAATAACCACACACAAGCCATACTTACCTCCTGTGTAGTCTACTCCTCAATCTCTTTCTCCTCTCCTGCGTCCTGTTTGTCCACTGTGATCAATGAAATTCTCCGTCCTCCATTTTGAAAATGGCCATTACCCCATAACAGCTTCCTGGTCAGCACACTGTTAAACTGTAACATCACCCACTTGAGCCATAGGGAAACATGGACATTACCTTGTACATTCAGTTGTAACTGACAGCAGCTGATATATAACTGACAGCAACTGGTATATTTCAGTTCTGACAAAATATTGCCAGAACTGGAAAGCGATTCATACAGCGATTCAAGCGATTCGCTGTATGATGAAAATGGTGTTCTTCTGAGAGGAACTGACGGTGAGGTTAGCATGTAATATTCATTTGCAGCTACGTCGTGTTTATTTTAAATAATTTTACTCGCTTTAGGTTCCCTTTAACTTACTTTTAGCATTTTCACACTAATGCGTTGCATTGTGTTGTAACAAACACAGTTTTGTCCAAAGCAAGACAGTGTAATTTAAAATCTATGAACAGTTCACCTCATCAGTTGCTCAGCTTGTAACAAACACAGAATATGCAGTGTGTTGCTAGACGCACACATTGACTTTGTCTGTGTTGGTCAAAGAAGGTGCACATTGGTAGTTTGCTTATTTGCGTTGTTACATTGCATGCCACCACAAATGTTTTTGGTTGCATAATGTGCAAATTATAATGCAATGTGTTGATCTGAAACCGGTCTTACATGATCTAACTGACACTTTTGAAGGTTCAATCATCAATGGTCCTTTTTTTGTGGATCTGATTTAGGCCTCTTGCACACTGCAAGCGATTCAGATTCAGATTCCGCTTTTTAATCTGTTTTTACTTCCGATTCCGATTTGCAGTTTGCTCCCTGCACACTGCAAATCGGAATCTGAATCGGATGTAAAAACTGATTAAAAAGCGGAATCTGAATCGGAATTGCATGCAGTGTGCAAGAGGCCTTAAAGAGAACCCGAGACAAAAGAAGTCCTAGGGATACTGACATTTGATTCTCACCACCGTATACAGGATACTGGATTAAATATTTGAATCATTCTGCAATTGGAATATTGGAGCTTGACTTATTGAAACCAAACGCTAGACCCACCTGGATGTGAGGTGGCTGTCATCTGGTGAGCTGCTATTTCAAAGGGGACGTATATGGATATATGCACAGTGTGAAATACGTTTCAACCACCAGTTCACTTGGTGGGCATGTTTGATGAAACCAGTTTTACAGTAATGCACTATGTTGAGTTACATTTAAATCCTATAGATATTGGAATAGTGGTGATGAAGAGGAGCGCTGTCATTTTATTACTTAGTGCCATATTTTAAAGTGTTTGAGATATTTAAGTTTTTATGAAAGTAAAAAAATTCTCTCAGCCCTCCACTCAGGCTTGGTGAACAAACAACAAATACTTAGGTATCTCAAAACTGTAAAAGATAAAGCAATAATTTGTGCAGCCAAATGGGTACAAATGCAGCACTACCCAACCATATGGGTTACATGCCCATGCGCTGTTGTATGGGGGCTGGATGACGCTACTGTGTTAGGAAGAAATAATTGCTATTATCTTCAACATGAAAGCAGCACAAATCTTATTTTTTTGCTGAACAAATGGGCACAAGTGTAGCACTAACCATGGAATTTTTATTTATGCTGATTGTAGGGGGGCCAGCTTCATGCAGCCGCAACTGCATCTTGAACAGACATGCTTAATACATTATGGGGCAGATTCACTAAATCAGGGGTCAGGAACCTTTTTGGCCCAGAGAGCTATAAACGCCACATATTTTAAAATGTAATTCTGTGAGAGCCATACAATATGTTTCAAACTGGCACAGTGTGCATGCGCAGCAGAGGGCCATGTTGCCATGGTGATGTGTATACAGTTGATCCACCGGGCAACGGAAGTGTCAGACACCTCTTCAGCTTCTCTTGGGTTTCAGCAACATCAGCAATTTTCCTAAGAGCCAGACAGGAGAAATACCGCTTGTACAATTAGCTAGCTGACTTGGGTTTTCTTTCACTTTGTAGAACGAGATCCCCGTACTTTGGCCCAATAGGCTGCCTGTCAAGTGACAGGCAGCCTATTGGGCCAATCATAGGGATCTTGTCCTACAAAGTCACTGGACCTGACAGGGTCCAGAGTGGAACAATTGGAGCAGCCATTTGTTTTGGGGTAGCGAGAGTAAGTTAGTAGTGCATACTACAGCAGTAGCGTGCACTACTTTGAAAATTGTATTTGTGCTGCCACACTAAGCTGCGCTGCTTGAGCAGTGTAGCTTAGTGAATAAACTATTACTGATTTGTATGTGATTGTGAGCCAGATGTAGCCATCAAAAGAGCCATAGGTTCCCTACCCCTACTAAATGAATTATGTGCGGCTGACTATTTTTAATTTTGTTCTTTATTAAAGTGAAAGGGAACTGGCAAAAAAAAAATCTAACAGATACTTACCTAAGGAGAGGAAAGGCTCTGGGGTCCTATCAAGCCTTCCTGTCCTCTCACGGATCCCTTGTCCTAGTGCTGTAAACAATACCCCTGCTCTCCACTTTTCCCGTAGCAGTATTCGGACGATCAGTCAGAGGACCCCTGCCGACTACATCCAATTCCAATATTGATGCAATTTTACATTAAATTCCAATTTGCGATTCGGTACTGCATGCTGCATTTTTTCTGTGTTTTTCTTCTTGTGCTGATGGCATCCAGGGAAAATCGGAATTGCAAATCGGATTTGCAGTGTGCAGGGTGCCCAATACTGCTCTCTGCCACCGCAGGAGGCTTCAGAAGTCTCCGGGAGCACTTGGAGACGGGCAGCTCTGCACTGCACCTGCCCGCGCATGCTCTCTCGCGTGCTCACGCATAAGCAGTACAGAGCTGCCTGTGTTCCGGAACACTCTCCGGCAGGCAATTCAAACGGGAGCCAGCACTTCAACGAGGGGACTGGGAGAGGACCGGGAAGGCTCTATAGGACATAGAGCCTTCCCTCTTCATAGGTAAGTATCTGTTTGATTCTTTGTTTTTTACAGGTTCCCATTAGCTTTAAGGAAGATGGTCTTTCAAACAAAATGGGAGGATTCACAATTTAAACACTTCTCTGAAAGTCTGTTCCTTCCAGCAAAGCAACCCATTGCCTTACCGGCAGGCTACAGTAAATTCACTCATTTGGGAATGGCTGGGATGAGCGGTTTATATGAATTAAATCAGTAGACTGAGCAGATTCCCAGCAGAGCCTGAAGATCCCTCCTGAATATATCAGTCATCATTTTATAATTGTAGCAGACCGTCACACAAGGGGATACAAACAGAACAGGTCATTAAATAACGTTTAATACGTTCATAGAATAATATGATATGGAAAATTAAAGTGTAGTGAAAATAATGTAGTGGATAAAATTGCTTTTTTTTTTTTACACTATTGATTTATAAATTATTTATTCAATGTTTGTCCATTGTAAAATCTTTCCTCACGAATTTAAATTCTGAAATTTATCACAGGTGGGGACATCTTTGGTCCTGTCTGGTAATACAACATCTCCAGAGTATGCCCTTTTCTAACTCAAAAGACACCCAAAGGCCAGCTAATCTCCTGGCCAGATGCCTAACTCATAGCTCCCAACAGCAGGGGCGTGAGATTGGGGGCACCTGTGGGCACCAGGTGGGGATGAGCGTGGCCTTGAGGTGAGTGGGTGTGGCCATGGGTGGGGCCAAATGTACATGAACTTAGCAGCGGTGTAAGCTACAGATAACGGGCCTGCCCATTGAAATATTGGATGGAGCCCCCTGTCCTTTATTTAGATAATTTACAATCAGTATAGGCATAGATCAAAGATGTATACGCACATACAATTTTGATTGGTCAATCACTGACCACCAATTTTACCACCCCCGTGCAGTAAGTGGGCCAACAGACAATGAATTTTATGAACAGAGCTAAAATTGGCTAATCAAAATTGTATGTGTGTACCAGGCTTTACAGCTAATACTGTACATACTGAAAGTAGCAGGGATCAGCATACAATATAGCTGGTTTCACAATCAATAAAGGCACAGAGTAACACCTTACACTGTACACACTGGAGGTAAATCAGCACACAGTGCAGGCACTAGAGAACAGCGTATACTGTACATACTGTAGGCAGCAGAATTCAGCACACTGCAGCTAGCATGCCAAAACTATGAGGATCATGTTGTGCGGCGCGCTTATCGCGCCGCACCGAAAAATGGGCCATGGACCAGAATGTAGGTGTGGTAACGGGTGGAGACAAATTTACATGAACCTAGCAATGGTGGGACATTAGATTAGGACAGTGGTGGCTAACCTTTTGGAGGCCGAGTGCCCAAACTGCAACCCAAAAGTCACTTATCTATCGCAAAGTGGCAACAGCAATTTAAACTAAATACTGTACAAACGTTTTAACTCATACATGAACATTATGGAAAATCCAAGTTGAAAATAAACTGTGAAGATAAACAATTTCATCCATCCTACTCCTGAAAAATGTATTCAATTTTTTAGAACCTCCCAGTTTTATTTTCTGTTTTAAAAAGCTAAAAAAGTAGGTTTAATGCTATTGTCTCATATGATAAGGATTCAGCTTTTCCCATAGTCTCGCAGTTATTATTATTATTATTATTATTTGTTGTATTTATAAAGCGCCAACATATTACGCAGCGCTGGACATTAATTTAGGTTACAGACAATATTTAGGGGTGACAAACAGCAATATGACAATACAGGAATACAAGAAAACCAGATCACACAGCACAGTATGAGTACAAGTAGAGTGACCAGACGTCCCGGATTGCCCGGGACACGTCCCGGATTCGGGGTCCGCTGTCCCAGGCTTAATGAGGTCCCGGGAAACGTCCCGCTTTCAGCAGCGGGACGTCCCGGCCTCGGGACTCTGGCCACTCTCTCCTCAATGAACTGGCAGCGGCGTCTATAGACGTCGTGCCAGTTCATTGCCCGCAGCCCCGCTCCAGCCTCCTCTTCCGGTGTCTGTTTCCGACACCGGCAGGCGAGCAGGGCTACGGCAAGATGGCTGCCGAAGCCCTGTACTGGAGACCTATTTGTGTCACTAGTACAGGGCTTCGGGCGCCATCTTGCCGTAGCCCTGTTAGCGCGGGAGAGAAGAGCAGGAGGAGGAAGACGGTCCCGGGACGGAGCAGCGCGCCAGAGGCCGGACACTTCTGCCAGGTGAGTAAATGCTTTCTTTTCCAGGTGAAATGTTTGCCCGCATTGTTTCTTTTCCAGGTGAAATGTTTGCCCGCATTGTTTCTTTTCTGGTGAAATGTTTGCCCGCATTGTTTCTTTTCCAGGTGAAATGTTTGCCCGCATTGTTTCTTTTCTGGTGAAATGTTTGCCCGCATTGTTTCTTTTCCAGGTGAAATGTTTGCCCGCATTGTTTCTTTTCTGGTGAAATGTTTGCCCGCATTGTTTCTTTTCTAGTGAAATGTTATTGTTTGCCCGCATTGTTTCTTTTCTGGCGAAATGTTTGCCCGCAGTGCGTTTCTTTTCTGGTGAAATGTTTGGCCGCAGTGCGTTTCTTTTCTGGTGAAATGTTTGCCCGCAGTGCGTTTATTTTGTACTGACATGTTGCCCGCATTGCGTTTATTTTGTACTGACATGTTTGCCCGCATTGCATTTATTTTATACTGACATGTTGCCTATTGCGTTTATTTTCTGGTGTCCGGGGTAACTGTTACTGCATTTATTATTTAATGGTCATAGATGGCTATGTTTGCTGCTTTGTGGTTACGGTATACTATTAGCATCACACAGTTTCTGCACACCCATGATACAAAGTCTCGTTTGTCCACATCATGGCGTAAACACTGCTTTCTTATGCCTCGCTGTTACATCATTACGTTTGCTCCGCCCATACAATGTCATGGCCACGCCCATTTTTTCGACGCGGCGCAGCCCCCCTCCCCCAGTCTTCGCCGCTGCGTGCTCCTCACTCCTTCCCACTTTTCGCCCCGTCCCAGGTTGGACCCACAAAAATATGGTCACTCTAGTACAAGGTAATGCTTAGTCAGTCACTGGATGGGAGCATGGAGTTAGGCAAGTTAGGTTCACTCAAATGCATAGCATGGGTGCACAGTTAGCAATCATGTGACCCCCAACAAGACAAATTCAGCAATCATGAGGCCCCCAACAAGACAAATTCAGCAATCGTGAGGCCCCCGACATAACAAATTCAGCAATCGTGAGGCCCCCGACATGACAAATTCAGCAATCGTGAGGCCCCCAACATGACAAATTCAGCAATCATGAGGCCTCCAACATGACAAATTCAGCAATCATGAGGCCCCCAACAAATCATGAGGCCTTTAACAAGACAAATTCAGCAATCATGAGGCCTCCAACAAATCATGAGGCCCCCAACAAGACAAATTCAGCAATCTTGAGGCCCCCAACAAATCATAAGGCTCCCAACAAGACAAATTCAGCAGTCATGAGGCACATAAATAGACAGCATTTCACATAAATAGGCAGAATGCCCCCTTAATATGGTAGCCCCCCAAGTTAGGTAGTGAGTGACAGGGACCCCCAGGTTAGCTAGTGAGTGACAGGCGCCTCCAGTTAGGTAGTGAGTGACAGGCGCCTCCAGTTAGGTAGTGAGTGACAGGGACCCCAGTTAGTGAGTGACAGAGACCCCCGATAGTGAGTGACAGGGACCCCCGATAGTGAGTGACAGGGACCCCCGTTAGATAGTGAGTGACAGGGACCCCCGTTAGATAGTGACAGGTACCCCCGTAAGATAGTGACAGGGACCCCCGTTAGATAGTGACAGGGACCCTAGTTAGAGAGTGACAGGGACCCCAGTTAGAGAGTGACAGGGACCCCAGTTAGAGAGTGAAAGGGACCCCAGTTAGAGAGTGACAGGGACCCCAGTTAGTGAGTGATAGGGACCCCCATTAGATAGTGAGTGACAGGGACCCCCGTTAGATAGTGAGTGACAGGGACCCCCGATAGATAGTGACAGGGACCCCAGTTAGTGAGTGACAGGGACCACCGTTAGCTAGTGAGTGACAGGGACCCCCGATAGTGAGTGACAGGGACCCCGATAGATAGTGACAGGGACCCCAGTTAGTGAGTGACAGGGACCCCAGTTAGATAGTGACAGGGACCCCAGTTAGCTAGTGAGTGACAGGGACCCCCGATAGTGAGTGACAGGGACCCCTGATAGATAGTGACAGGGACCCCCGTTAGATAGTGACAGGGACCCCAGTTAGTGAGTGACAGGGACCCCAGTTAGTGAGTGACAGGGACCCCCGTTAGCTAGTGAGTGACAGGGACCCCTGATAGTGAGTGACAGGGACCCCCAATAGAAAGTGAGTGACAGGGACCCCCGTTAGCTAGTGAGTGACAGGGACCCCAGTTAGTGAGTGACAGGGACCCCCGTTAGCTAGTGAGTGACAGGGACCCCCGATAGTGAGTGACAGGGACCCCGATAGTGAGTGACAGGGACCCCCAATAGATAGTGAGTGACAGGGACCCCCGTTAGGTAGTGAGTGACAGGTGCGCCCCCACCCTTACCTCGCAGCCAGAGACCTCGATCAGCGCCGCGGGCGACCCGACCAGATAGAGCGGGCGCCTGATGCACCACGCTGTGTATGCGGAAGTGATGTCACTTCCGCATATCAGCGGTGTACGCTAGGTTCTAGCGCCCGCTGTATCTGGTTGCCCGCTGATCGAGGTCTGAAGCTCTGGCCGCGGGGTCAGCCGGGGGGGGGGGGGGCAGCGGCGGCCGGGGGGGCAGCGGCAGCCAGGAGGGGACAGCAGCAGCCAGGAGGGGACAGCGGCGGCCAGGAGGGGACAGCGGGCAGTGCCGGGCACCCCTGGGAAAGAGATCCGTGGCACCCCAGGACAGATTGGGGGCACGTGCCCCCCAAAATAGGGCTAGCGACGCCCCTGCCCAACAGTCTCTTTTTTTTGAGGGACAGTCCCTATTTGAAGAAC